>NW_022196905.1:72346504-72397661 GCF_008632895.1 Mastomys coucha | reverse complement strand
AGAGAGAGAGAGAGAGAGAGAGAGAGAGAGAGAGAATACAACTTAAATTCTTAAATTCTACCCTGGTAGAAAAAACCTCCAATTCCATCTGTTTATACTTGGTCAGGAAAACAGCAATTGCTAGGGAGCCTAGACGACATAGAATGGAAGACTGTCTGCACAGTTAAGTGAGGCCTAGTCTCAAAGTAATAAGTAAAAACAAAGAAACAAACAACCAAAACATATGGCTTACAAATGTAAAATAATGGTAGAGAATCAGTCTAGCATCTATAAGTTGTAGGATAACCCAGAATAAAAGAAAAATGAAGTTTTAAAAGTTTGTATATGAGTGATTGTGTTAAAACACATGGTAAATGATCATATTAAATAATTCATGTTGTACCTGTATGGTGGCTTTATCAAGCCATTCCTTCAGATGCTGTAAAACTGCTACAAGATAAACTGTTGTACCCTCTCTAGTTAACTGCCTCAAGAAATGCAAACACCAACAACCTGATCCCCCAAAAAGTCAAATAAACAAATCTGAGGTCCTACAAATTCCACCATGACCTAAAGAAAACAAGTAGACATCTACCAAAGTAAAACAAAAAAAAAGATAAGTTAAGGGATAAATTGTTTATTTAGATAAATAATCTATTGTATATTGTGATTTCTATGTTTATCAAAAGTAGAAATGATATAAAATTGAGGATTTTATCATGTAATAGGAGAAGTAAAATCTTCCATATGAAACCCAAGGCAAACATACACTAAATTATTTAACATCTGGAGAACGTCAGATGATCTGCCAAGTTTTAAAGAATATACTCCCAAATGTTTGCAGGAAATGAATTTGTTTCATTAAAAAATCCTGATAACTCTGGAAAAAATGTCTTCTTCCAAATAGGGAAAGGTGTTAAGTAGTAAATTAATGATTATTCTAGAAATAGAACTTTTAGGCATCTGAAAGTAGACCAGTCTTGAAGTATTAAAACATGATAACAAAGAGTTGATATTGTCCCATGAATTTCTTGCTTATAATCTCTGTTTTAAACATAATGTTTGATTAATAGAGAAAGGGGCCACTGATCACTTTAGGAAAAACACAAAGTAGTATGATAAAAAAAGAAAGAAAGAAAGAAAGAAAGAAAGAAAGATGAAAAGAAGGAAAGAAAGAAAGGAAGGAAGGTTGTTTAATTGAGACTTTGTAGAACATATGTGGGCAGCCTTAGCATCCTCAGAACCAACAGCTGCAGATAGATAAAGGCAGTGCCAAGAGCAAGCAGACCCTCAGAGGCCACATCCTTGCTCTTAGCACTGGGTTTGGCAACTTTCCTGGGTAGGATACTTGTGAGCAGAGTTGGTTCTCATATTGTGCCAGTAACTTTGTTGGCACCTGTGGATGACTCATACATACTTGTAATAGTTGATGCAGATTAATTTCCTGAGTCTTTGACTTTAGTATTCTTGCTCAAAGTCACACACAGTTTGTGTCCTGAGCCATAATTTAAACTCCAAATGTCTGTTCCAAAACGATAAACTATGCTGAGACAGATTTGCATAAAGTCATAGATGTCAGCATTGTTTCTTAAACTGGGGGATTACAATAGTCACCTGGTACACAAAGGAGAGCAGACCATGCTAGACAAATATTTTGGGGTATTTGCTGTGAATTTACTTTCAATTCGGATAAAAATCTGTGGGAAACACATTGTAGGCTAATAGATGAGTTTACTTTTTTAAGTATAAAAATATGTTTTTCCATGTTCATAATATACTCATGCAAAAACGGACTAGGAGTCTTGTATAAATTTATTTTCTAAAACTTTTGCTTTTAGAAGAACTTACAAGGTAAGGACCAGTTTCTAGAATGGTCCATTTTCATTTAGTATTTATTGATGGTCATAATTTTGAATCCATGACTATGCATTGATTATGTCTTGTGATAAAACATGAAAATTTCCTCTGATATTAGTTATATGGTGTTGTACCAAAAGCTGGGTCTGGTTTTGAGGCCTACATCTCTCTCTCTCCCTGGTGCTGGCCTGTTGCTGCACATCATGTTAGTTAAAAAGGAGGCAATGTATAAATGAGATATTTTATTGTAGGAAAGAGAAAATAGGCCAGTGAAGTAGAGAGGAGAGGAGAGGAAGGAGAAGAAGGAGAGAGAGAGAGAAAGAGAGAGACAGAGAGAGAGAGAAAGAGAGAGACAGAGAGAGAAGAGGAGAGAAGAGGAGAGAAAGAAAGCAAGAGAACAAGAAGGCAAGAGAAGAGAACAAAGAGCAGGAAAAAGAGGAAGAGCAAGAGAGGGAGAGCATAGACAAAGAGTAAGAGAGCAATAGAGCTAGGAGGGGGCAAACCACCCCTTATATTGTATGGGGCGTGGCATGTCTGGCTTGTGGTCAGATGACTGTGTGTAGGTTCCAGCTAGAAGGCTGGGAACTTGGAGCATTGTCTGTCTGATAGAACACACATCTCCTGCTGGGCGGCTATTAGGGTTTTTAACTGAAACAGGAAACAAAGACTCAGGAGTTGTAGCCAAGTTCCTTCTGCTCCCTGCAAACAGAAATTGCCCTCAGAGGCTCCAGGGCTCAAAGCCTAAGTTACCTGAGCAGACCTCTGCCCCACACTGCCCCACAATATGGAAATCATGTGATGAATGTAAAGAATCTTTTATATTTTGTCAATAAAATGGCTTGCTTTATATCATAAATTCTCAAACATGTACCGTGGACACATTTAATCTCTTCACTTCTGATTGGTTATTGTATGTGCAACCCTAAAGAATGACATACATGTTTTAAATCATGTATGATTTTATTTTAAAGAAGTCACAATATACCTTATAAAAATGCATAAAACTGTCAATTATAATACACTGAATTCATTAATAAAAAATCATAGAGATAGATTATCTTTTAGTTGCTAACAGAATTATTCCTTCAGAATATGCAAAATGCAAAACAGTTTACAAATTCAATTTCTCTCTCTTCCTTATTCATGTCTTACTCATTTTCCCAAATTGGGAGTCTAGATAGGATACAGACAGCCATATTTGAGATGTTTAGCTGCAGGACTGAATTTGTATCAATGGACCATATGGTTTTGCAAATTGCCTTTAGTTAAATGTAAATTTTCTTTCTCATCTCACAGTATCCAGTATTATAGAAACTAGAAATACCCAATACCAATCTCGTATATTTTCGTGTTTAAATTCTTCAATGTAAATTTTGTAAATATGTTTGGCTATGACAACTATAGTGATTACATTGACTATTGCTTGGGGAGTATCTTGAAAATCTCTGAAAAACACCACAAAAGAGGGATTCTCATGCCTACTCCTGGAGTTTTCAGTAGTGGTCCTTAGCTCTTGGACCACTATTACTTTCTAGAGCAGTAAATTTAATATATATATATATATATATATATATATATATATTAAACATATATATATATGGATTGAGAGAGATGGGAGAGGAGAGATAAGTTAAATGGATATATGGATATATCGATAGTAGTTAGATAGAAAAATAATAGATAGATGACAGATATACACTGAGATAGTTATTTTCATAAGAGTTATTTTAGATGAAAAGTCAATAGTATGATTTATGCCTTTTTTTGAACATCCATATTGTTCTTTTGCCCTCCATGGCCTTTATCTACCTTCCTCTGCTCTTCCTGAAGGCTCCTCTTTCTGTTAATGACCCAATCTATAACAGGATAATAATGTCTAATCATGGAAGCCTAGCAAACTCCTCAGCTCTTTTGAAGTCTTAGATATTGGAAGAGAACCTGCAACCATCACTTTATGAAATAAGAATAATCCCTAAGTACATTCTCAACATTTGTCCTAATTTCCACAGTTAATTGTAACTTCTTTGTTTGTTCATCTGGTTCCATTCTCTTTTCCATCTTTTAAAAATTCTTCTTTCACATATTATATCCAAACCCCAGGTTTCCTTCCTTCCCTCCCCCAAGTTTTGTACATATGTATCTGTGTATATATGGAATGTATATATAATAAGCCACAATATGACCAGGCACAGACCACCACACCAAGGCTGGACAAGGCAGCCCAGTTGGAGGTAAAGGGTCTCACAAGAAGGCAAAAGAGTCATGGACAGTTCTTGCTCCCTCTGTTAGGGTTCTCACAAGCACACCAAGTTACTCAGTCATAACATATATAAAGAGGACCTAGGTCAAATTCCAACAAATTTTCTGATCTTTGTGAGTTCTCATGAGTTGTGGTCCATGTTCTTGTGATGTCCCTGACCCTTCTAGTCCCTCTTATTCTCCTCCCAATCCTTGATGCAACAGATGGAAACCATTTCAGAAAACTGCCAATTATAATTTGGAGCTGTGTAGTACATTCTATTTTCAATTTACCCCAGCACCTAAAGCTCAGAAAACATTGTGGAAAATTGAATGGAAACATTGCAAGATGAAGAGGATCAGGAGATTTGCTATGATATTTTGTATCAACCAACCAGATCCCTCAGAGCTCCCAGGGACTAAACCACCAACCAAAGACTACTCAGGGCTTCAGTTGCATATGTAGCAGAAAATGGCCATATCTTGCATCAGTGGGAGGGAAAATCCCTTGTTCTTGTGAAAGCTCTATGCCCTAGTGTAGGTGGTGCTAGGGTAGTAAGGTGGGAATGGGTGAGTGGGTGCGTGAAGGAGTACTCTCATAGAAGCAGGAGGAGAATGGATAGGATAGGAGGTTTCCAGAGGGGAGACCAGGAAAGAGGATAACATTTGAAATATAAATAAATAAAATATCCAATAAAAAAGAAATAACAAAAACTTGAGAGAAATAAATACTTTATATAATCAAATATACTTTAATATTCAGAAAAAATTGCAAAAGACTTACAAATAGCCTTTAAATGTTATGAAAATCAAAATTCAATGTGAGAAATATAAAACTAAATATCTTTGTAAGATGTTTACCTCTTCTTTTAAGAAAGATTAAATTAAAAATGACAATAATAGAAAACCTTGTTGCTAGAATAGTGTAAATATAGTCATTGTAGACAACAGTATAGATATTCTTTAAAATAGAAGACAGAACTAGTACTTAGTACAGAAAATCACCATGCTAAGTACAAAATTGTACCCAATGTTTACTGTGCATCATTTTCAATAGGTGAAAAACTATGTCAGTACAAAAGTATATTAATGAATGAATGGATATATGTAATTTTGTATACTATACACACACACATAAAATAGGATACTGTTTGTTCTAAGAATGGAAGAAATCTGCCACATATAAAATATGGATATATCTGTGAATCATGATATTAATAGGACATTTTGTACTACAGGAGAATAATTTGTCATAACCCCAGACTTTTGATTCATTATAAACTCCAAGTCCTTGGCTCAGCAGCTCAAGTAATGAAACCATTTTATTTTTTTTCCAATTTTCCTTTTATTAAAAATATTTTTTCTCATATAATATATTATAATTATCATTTTCTCTTCCTCCATTCCTCCAAGTACATTTCAAACTCCCTTTCTGAAACTGTCCCACAGTTTCACAAATCGACCAGAGGGAGAAAGGGAGACCTGAAACACAGAGTTCGAGAACAAAAGGACACGAAGCCAAGTTGAGGGGTTCCAATCAAGGCTTGCAACTTTACTTTTGGGTTTCAGCATTTATATATAAAAGACAATCTGGATCTCTAGGTTATAATGATATTTGCATAACATAAGCAATGTGGGAGAAGTCAGGAAGAATCCATACAGAGTCCAAGGGGGAAGTCAAAGGGAAGCCAGGCTGCTGGGCATGCCAGCTCTTGAGGGCAGCTGCTCAGGTGTCCTGCAGGTCTTGGTTCAGGGAGAGGTTGAAGGCATGGCCCACGATGGGGGAGGAGGTCAACACCAGATGTCCTCAGCCATTTTTTTACGCTCAACAATGTCCTTAGCCAGCAGATGTGCCAGCCAGCAGGCGGAACTCTGAGTAGTGTGCCTTTGTTTTAGGCACAGCAGGCATGAGTTGAGTCTCTAGTTGTATAAGTTCTGATGTCTCAGAGTTGAGGCAGAAGGGAGGGACCCAACACCTTTCCTTCTGGATACACTACCTTTTTGTCTCTCACTATAAAATAACATGTTTATAAGAGATAACAACAAAACATGATAAAATAAAATATATTAAGTTAAAGTAAAATATATCATATCAAAGTTGGAAACAGCAACCTAGCAGGAGGAAAAAATTCTCAAAGGCAAGCACAAGAGACCTACTTGTTCTCACAGTCAGAAGTCCTACAAAAATACTAAGTTAACTGGGGGTAGCCAACAGAAAGTCCAAGATGCCAGAAGAGCAAGAGGTTTCCAGGACCCAAGGGGGTGACATTAGCTGAAATACACAACAAAGGGGAGATAGAACCTGTAGAGACCATCTCCAGAAGTTAGGCATGGCCACCGGTTGAGGGATGGGACCACCTACCCATCTCAAATATATTAACCCAGAATTGTTCCTGTCTAAAGGAAATACAGGGAAAAAGAATGCAGCAGAGACTGAATAAAAAGCCATCCAGAGACTGTCTCATCTAAGGATCCATCCCATCTGCAACCACCAAAACCAACACTATTGCTGATGCCAAGAAGTGCTTACTGACAGGAGCCTGATATGGATGCTTCCTGAGAGGCTCAGCCAGAGTCTTACAGATACAGATGGGGATGTTTGCAGCCTACCATCAGACTTAGTAGTAGGACCCCAGTGGAAGAATTAGGGGAAGGACTAAAGGAATTGAAGGCATTGCAACCCCATAGGAAGAACAATAATATCAACCAACCAGATACCCCAGAGCTCCCAGTGACTAAGCCACCAACCAAAGAGTACACATGGAGGGACCCATGGCTCCAGCTACATATGTAGCAGAGGACGGCCTTTTCTGGCATCAAAGGGAAGAGAGGCCTTTGGTCCTGTGAATGCTTGATGCCTCAACATAGGGGAATGCTAGAGCAGTGGAGTTAGAGTGGACGGGTTGATGGGAAAGCACCTTAATAAAGACAGGGTAAGGGGCATCTTGAAAAAAATTAAAAATATAGAAAATTAAAAAAAAATAATAAGATAAAACAAGAAGCTGGGAAGTGGTGGTATATACCTTTAATCCCAGCACTTGGGAGACAGAGTCAGGCAAATTTCTGAGTTCAATGTCAGCCTGATGGTCAATGGGAGTCAGAATTGTTTGGGAATATCATAATTTAATAATTGATAGACAAGAAAGCACCAAACAAAATAAAAAAAAAAACAGATACAAATATTTTCAGCTTGCTTCCAACACACAAAGTTTGTAACCATCTTCTCCTTTTTTAAACAAGATTTAAAGAATGAATATAGTTTAGCAGAACTTATGGTATCTATTGGGATGTATAGACACAAACTCTTAACTGTATGTCTTTTACTGTGCCTTATAAAACAATACAAAACAGTTTCTGGATTGTCCTTCCTTTAGTCTCTGCTCCATACTTTGTCTCTGCAACTCCTTCCATGGGTATTTTGATCCCCCTTCTAAGAATGATCGAAGTATCCACACTTTGGTCTTCCTTCTTACATTTCTTGTGGTTTTTGGATTGTACTTTGTGTATTCTGCTCTTGGCTAACATGCACTTATCAGAGAGTACATACCATGTGTGTTCTTTTGGGATTGGGTTACCTCACTCTGGATAACATTCTCCAGATCCATCTATTTCCTTAAGAATTTCAAAAATTCATTGTTTTTAATAGCTGAGTAGTACTCCATTGTGTACTACATTTTCTTTATCCATTCCTCTGTTGACGGACATCTGGGTTGTTTCTAGTTTCTGGCTGGGAATCCTTCCTATATTCAATCATCAAATTCAGACACTATTGTGGATACCAATAAGTGCTGGCTGACAGGAACCTGATATAGCTGTCTCCTGAGATGCTCTGCCAGTACCAGACAAATACAGAAGTAGAAGCTCATAGCCATCCATTGGACTGAGCACAGGGTCCCCAATGAAGGAGCTAGCGAAAGGACCCAAGGAGCTGAAGGGTTTGTAGCCCCTTAGGTCGAACAACAATATGAATTAACTAGTACAGGGACTAAACCACCAACCAATGGATACACATGGTGGGACTCATGGCTCTACAGCAGCATATGTAGCAGAGGATGCCCTAGTCAGTCGTCAAGGTCAGGAGAGACCCTTGGCCCTGTGAAGGTTCTATGTCCCAGTGTAGGGGAATACCAGGGACAGGAAGTGGGAGAGGGTGGGTTGTTGAGCAGGCAGTGGGGGGGGGGAACAGTTTGGGTTTATTTTTTTTAGAGGGGAAACTGGGAAAGGAGATATCATATGACATGTAAGTAAAGAAAATATCTAATAAAAATGTTATGAAAAAATACAAAACAAAATACAGGGATACTACTGGGAAAATCGTATCAACATTGCTTTTTACTTGCTCTGGCAGTATTTCTTTGCTTCATTGTTTCTTCATTTGTGTTCACTGTTACAGAGATTTCCTAGAAATCTCTCTATATATATTTATATATATGTATATAAATATATATGTATATATTTATATCTCTCATATATATTTATATATTATATAATATATAATAACATATTATATATTATATATAATATTGTACATTATAATATTATATAATATTACTTATATATATGCATATATACATATTACATATATACATTTACATATATATACATATATATACATATTCACTTCCTCTTTGTAGTTTTTCAGGATACTTCTTAGAAAGGTGTGAATATCGTACTTCTGAAGTGTTTCTCTATGGTAACTAAACAACATGTAACATTACCATTTTAGTTGATAGAACTCTCAAATTTTATTTTAGAAATAGAAGTTTTAGAAAACATGTTGTATGTGCCTTGATTTCATAAATGTTAAAAATAATTATCAGGCCAAACCTCAAATACTTTTACAGTTGAAATGACTTAAATGCTAATTGGAGACATGGTTATTTCTTTCCAATAAATACAGAAAGAAGAATTAATAATCTGCCACAAACCACATTTAATAGATATCTTTCTCATATTTGGATTCATGCTCTTTTTTTTTTTTTTTTTTTTTTTTTTTTTTGTATTTTTACTTATATCTCCTGAAATTATTTCAGGCCAGTAGATACACCATTACCTCCAATATTGTAATTTCTATGTGCTGGTTAGTTTTACCACATGAGAGAGCATTCCCCTAAATCTGCAATTTTGTCTTGATCCTTGCCATATTCCTGATTCTTCTCTAAGGAACTACTCAATGAGCACAAATAGGAACAAAAGAAAGAATAACCACTTTAAGGTGGTGGTATATACCTTTAAGAAAGAGAGGGAGGGGAGAGAGAGTCCATTTATACAGACATATAAATAACTACACACAAAAATAAAAACAATAAAGTTTGTAAAATGATATATAAGTGAGAATATATGGCATGATTATTTGGACTTACCTATGTGAAATACCTAATATTTACTGAGTGCTTTGCTACAACCCCTCTTTGATGGCACATAAAAAGGTTGAATTGGTTAAAAAGAAAAGAAATTTCATTGAAGAGAAAATTTGTAGATGTCACAATTACACTTACAAAATCTCATTTATTGTAATATGAATTTTAGTCAAAGCGCTCATATAACTTATCTTCTTTTTTCCTATCTAATCTGTATTATAAAATAATAAGATTGCAATTTACAATATGCTAATATAATAATTTGAGAACCAAATAATAAAGAGAATATTCTAACCCAATTAATCTATTTTATAAAAACCTTTGCTTGGTTTTATAACCACGTGGGGTCTGACTCCTCATCATCCTCTGACTCCATGGTGAAGATCCTTCTCCTCCTTCCTCTCTGACCTTTCTCCTCCTCCAACTCTATCTCCACCTCTCTATTCCTGTCCAATCACAGGCCTGTCACTTCCCTAATGTGATAAGATAGAAGGTAACTTATCTTCTTAAGAGAACTGAAAAGTATAATAAACTTAGGAAGTTAACTTCCTGGTGTAATAGCTATAGAGTTTCTTTTACAATTTCCTTTCTTTCCTTTCTTTCTTTCTTTCTTTCTTTCTTTCTTTCTTTCTTTCTATTTGATTCTTTCTTTCTGACTCTTTCTGTTCGATTCTTTCTTTCTTTCTCTTTCTTTCTTTCTTTCTTTCTTTCTTTCTTTCTTTCTTTCTTTCTTTCTTTCTGTTTGACCATCCTAGGTATTTTAATGTACATTTTCAAGAATGACCATACTCTTTCTTTAGATATGAGACATAATCTTGTTCTTTTCATTTTATACTCCACAAAGTAGAAATGGATAGCAAAAAGACATTAGAAAGCTGTTGCCTTTGTCTTCTACCTTATTATAAGATGCAATTGGAATCTATCTTTCCACCATAGCCCTTGTATTTTTAATTCCAGACAAAGAAACGATAACAAAAAATATGATACCTTTGACAAACCCATGGGTTGCAGTCTGATATTTCTAACTAATATGGTATTTATAATTATAACAAGCAGAGCTCCACACTGTAGACTGGAGTGCTTGGTCCTGAAGATGCTCAGTTTTATATACTAGAGGTAGAAGAGGGAGGAAGAATCAAGATAATTTTCTAAATAATTATGTTGTGAAAATGTCTTCTAAATTTTTATGTTGTTTTCCCTAGACTTGGGCTTCTCTGCCATACTTGGAGAAGTGTCTTTTAAAAATGGATATGAGTCAACATAAAGATAAATACTTCACCAAAATACTAAGAAAAAGATACTGAATGCTCATTCCTTACCATGTCATGTACATCAATCCTAAAGGCCCCAGCACCCAAGCCTGTATATGAAGGCACAGAAAGCATAAACAAATAGGGGCTAGAGTGAATGAAAGAGCAAGAGTTTAGGAGAGAAGTGTTATGAAAAAGTGTGTTCTAGATATGACATGACTTCTTCATGCATGAACCCAGAGTAACAGGGCTTACTTTCATTAGACCTGCCTAAGATCAAACCAAACAAACTTCTATCATAAGTCCCCAAGCTCCATCCCTTACTGGTGACCTTTTGGCCATCAATAGCTGTTAAAAGAATAAAGTTATTCATTTTTGAGTCTGTTGCCATTGAGATTTCTAGACTCCAATTAATAAGTCCACACCTTTGCACATGTTTGAAGTACAAAGGACTAATAAATTATTAAAAATTTTAAAAAACATAAACTTATCAGGATGATGTGCTGAGGGTAACATTTAGGGAAGCTAATTGGGCTACTGGAGATGTTTACTAGGGCATGAAAAAGTTATAGTTGAACACAAAACAGAGAAAAATGATTCTTCTCTTCCCTGAAGCCACTAATTGACAATGGTTCCTCATGAATTTTGACATCAAGATCCTTTTACTGCTTCATGCAAAAAGTAATTGTAATTGCCTTACTCTTGAGCATGCCTATCTAAAGGAAAATTCTCACAATACATTGTTTGCTTTTGCATGAAGTTTGACACAAGTATACTCCTTGTGCAATGAAGAGATATTCATGAGGATATACTAAAAGTATTAACTGCATTGAGTCATACTTCCTAATAATTATGAATATGAACATAAATATAATTTATATTGATATATAATTGTTATAAATTCTAAAATTTCATAACATAAATTTTGTTCACAATGCAGAGTGATAAAAAGTAAGGATATTTCTCAATAACGACTATTTTTTTAAAGAAAATTTAGCCCAAATTCATAGCCAATCTCTAGCTGTGGAAGATTGAAAAGTCATGAAAGAATTAAAATATCAAATATTCATATATTTTTCTCAAGTTAAAAATTATAGAGAGTTGACATTAGAACTAAGAGTAGGACACTGCCTAGTTAACATATGAAAACTCTAATTTCATTCACACATCATAAAAAAATAAATAAATATAAAACCATACTAAAAATCATGTGATACTGAAAATGACATTAAATATGTGATAGAACCAATCAGAAATCTCAAAAGAATAGACTTGTATATTTGGTCATTTTTTCAAAGAATAAATGTTTCAATTGGAGAATAAGTTGGCTTTTAAACATTATTTTGAAAAAATAAAAATAAAACATTACAGATGAAGTTGGATCCATACTTTATAACATGTATAAAAGCTATACATACAGAGTCTTAAACAAGCAATCAACAACTTTAAACTGGTGGGAATGGGTGGGTGCGTGGAGGAAAACCCTCTCAGAAGCAGAAAGAGGGAGGATATGATAGGGTGTTTCTGGGAGGGTGGGAAATCGGGAAAGGGGACAACATTTGAAATGTAAATAAAGAAAATATCCAATAAAAAAAAAACACTTTATATTTCTATAGTCATGATTTAAGGATAAAATCTGTATCTGTTCCTGTTTTAGTTTTCAAATAATTGAAAGAAAGATCTGTTAGGGTTATTAACAAGCTTTAAGCACTATGACTGGTCAGATACACATCTATTCTATCATTTTAAATTATCTGTTTCCCAATCACATAGTCCTTTCTTTACCTTCAGTCTGAGTTTCCATGGCTTGATAAGCTCCATATGTGTCCTTATAGTGAATCCATTTTCAACATGTTCATCTCAACTACTTCCCTGTGGGGCATTGTGGGGCATTGTGGGGCAGTGGTCTCTTCAGACAACTTATGCTCAGTCGAGTGTATGGCCTTGAGCCCTGGAGCCTCCATGGGCAGTTTCCTGCTTACAGAGGCTGGAAGGTGCTCGGCCATAACTCCAGAGTCTTTGGCTCCTGCTTTAGTCACAACCCCTCTCAGCTGCCCCTGCAGGAGATGTGTACTCTATCGGGCAGACAATGCCCCAAGTTCCCAGCATTATAGTTGGACCCTACCCCCAGTCACCTGACCACAGCCAGACATGTCAGGTCCTATAAAATATAAGGGGCGGTTTGACCCCTCTCTCCCTTCTAACAATAAAATATCTCACTTAAACATTGCCCCCTTTTTCACTAATGCATGCCCCATCAACAGGCCTCAGCACCAGGGAGAGAGAGAGACTCAGGACATCAGCAGCAACCCACCCTCGGTACAACACTCCCAGACAGGCTCTACTGGTCGTTCTCTTTTTCTCTCTTACTCAGACACTCGGCTAAGATGGAAAGTCTAGTATTCCTAACTCTTCTGCCCAGTCATAGGCTGAATCAGATCTTTCTTGACAAACCTGAGATGATGGGAAACAATTTTTACAATGAGAAAAATGAGAAACATTGAGATCAGAGATGCTTGAATATGCCATCATCCAGACTGTAAACAGATGTATTTTTTTTAAGTAGCAATATTTCTCTATCTCTATTTTAATGTTCTGATTTCAGAATCAAGGCTGTGGTGACATCTTCTGATGCAACAGGGGACAATGATGTCAGAAATAACTTTTAATTTATCACTAACTTGTTGAATTAATATTTGGCCATTAAATGTTCAGTAACAAATACAACACTCTTACAAACTTTATCTATGTTCAATTCTTGGCCCAGAGTGTAAGAAGCTGAGTCAGTGTGTCTCCTGTGAATTTTTCAAAAAATTAAATTCTAATCACTTTATCATTCTCCAATTTAACTGCTGATTAAATAACAAAAATGGTTTAAAATGGGTATTTAAACATGTATGTGCATGTGTGTGTTGATACAAACATTTATTCTCAATTATCTAGCCATCCAAAAGGAAAACAGATGTGTTCATCCCAGGATAAGGAAACTGGGACATGTGCAATACTTCAAATGGGTTTTACTTGACATTTGCAATGCAGCTAGTCCTGCTACTCTATAATGACACTTAATTATGTGATAGATGATATAGTCCATTCCCCAAACACAAATACCGTCTGAATCCCATTTCTATGAAGTATGTAGGAAAATCAAATTCAGAGACGAAAAAAAAAATAGTGAAGGACAGTAAAGGAACAGAAGGTTAGAGAGTTTATGATATGCAGTACTAGGATTAAATAAAAAATTCAAGAGATACTAAGTCTATTAAGGAAATATTTATCATTATTATGACTGTTGTCAAGAAAATGTGAAATTATAACTCTTAAGGCTTCAAAAGAACAAAAACCAATAATAGAATTTGTATTTTATAAGTTTATAGTGATAAAACCATTAATTGATCATAATTTTCTGATTATAATTCTGTTACTCATATTCCAGAAAGATTTGGGCTCTCCCTTTCATCTTTAAGTTAAAATGTTTCCTTCACTTTTCATCTTTAAGTTAAAAGATTTTCAGTTCACTCTATTTTCTATTTTTCTTACATTCTTGAGACTGTATTATAATTACAATATACTTTCAATCTTTTCCTCACCTCAAAACCTTTCATGTAACTTTTCTTATGCTCTTCCAAACTCATAGCCTCTTTTTTCTATTATCAATTGATTTTAATCAAACTGGAATGAAACTTTCACTATAGACACTACGATTAAGGTGTACTCTTGAAATACAGGTATTAATGTTGGAAAGTAAAAAAAAAAATCTTAAGCAAAAGTTATAACTTATATTTTGTAAAGATCTTATGACATATATACATCAATCAACTTACATTTGGAAGATTTTATACCTTATTTCATATCAAAATGTATTACTTATTTTTCTTATTGATGTGACCAGAGGCATGGTAAAAAACACATTCTAGAAGGGGCAGCTGATCTTGGCTTACACTGGAAGACTGGACGCAGTCCACCCTGACAGAGAAGGCATGCTGTGTTTGCAATGTTGCTAACCAAATTATAGAATCTTAAAAGTGTCAAACTTTACATCTGACATATATTACATATGTGAATATCCAATATATATCTATGATCTATATATTACTGATCATATAATACTGATAATAGATTAAAATGTTCCATTTTTATCACAATTGATTTCATGGCAGATGAAAAAAGTAGACAAGTTAATTTAGATCTTTTTTATTTCCCTTAACATTTAAAGTTCATAAATTCTATAAATATGTTTATATTTGTAAGTTAAGGATTGACATAAAGAAAAAATGTGATAGGATTTTCTGGGGTTTTTGTTTGGTTGTTTTTTAAGTTTTGAGAATTTTATTTACTGCTTTCATTTTACTACAGGTAATAGGTTTGTTTCAATTGCTTATCTGCTCTTCATTTAATTTTGATAAATGACATTGATGAGAAAAAATTATCCATTTCTTTGAATTTCTCAAAATTTGAAGCATGGCCTTCTAAAATCTGTCCCTACTATTCTCTGGTCTATTCAACATGTCTTCCTATGCTTGTACTTTTGTTTGAAATTTTGTAAATTAGCATTTTCCCTCTCCATCTCTTAGCTACTTTTTGATAAAGGGTTGTCAATATTTATTTTCTCAAAATGCTATCTCTGGTTTATTGAGTCTTTGTTTATTTCTTTTTGTCTATTACATTTGGATGTTATTGGTAGCACAAAGAACCTTTTGCCCACAAATCAGTAAGAGAAGCAGAATGTTAATCACACAAGGATTGTCTCCTCGAAGGGGGTAAAGAATACAAATTTTCTACCCAGAAGCCTGAAAAGGGATGTTGTTGATTGCACGGTCACCTCGTAAAGCCAGACATTATCCAGATCCCTCAGAATGTTAATGCCAGAATATCTCTCCTAGAACTTTGTTTTTCAGTCAATAGAACACATTCTTAGGGAAGCTGTCACATGTACTTAATAGAATGCATGATCTCTACATGATCTGTATGACCAAAACCATGCTAGAACCTTCCACAGATTCTTAAGTTAGTCCATAGAGCCTATCTCTAGAATACATTTCTATGATGAAATGACATGTATTTTAAGTTGAGTTTCAAAATAATTATTCATCCTTGTGCACTAGTAATGACTTAGAGCAGGAAATATGCTCCCCATATTATATTTAAATATTGTACCTAAATGTGCTTGCCTGGCATCAGACTCCACAAGTTTTGGTCCAGCACCAGCTAAATTGTGCTGTGCAGGGTTTTCCTTCTTACTTCTCCCTTATCACTAACTTGTTGGCAATGATGCTTGCAGGGATCTCTACAGGGTGTGAGTTCTTTTCATTCTAGAGCTTTCAGGTTTCTGTACCAGATGGGATCCTTAAGATGAAAAGAGATGTGAACATACTCACACACACACACACATTTTCCTAACTTAGAACTTTTCCTCAATACATAGGCATTTGTAAATGACTGATTGGTTTCTTCCATGGGATTCTCATGGGGCAAATTAACTACTCTTAAGGGTAGGCCCCAGGTACAGCAGTAGGTGATAAATTCAAAATGAACTCAATGGCATTTTGAAGGTTCTTTGTCTCATAATGCTAAATTAGGATATTTATTTATTTTGTTTTGTTCTTACTTCAATGATACTGGTCCTTTCTGTACATATTATGGATTTTGGTTTTGGGTTTTTAATGAGATTTCTGTCTGTGGGAACATAAGTGTCTTTGTGTCTCTATGTGATAATTCTGCTTTTTCTTTAGCACTTTTTTTGTTCTCATCCAGTTTGTCTATTATATTATCATGTTTTAATTTTATTATTATTACTTAGATGATTAATGTCTTCTAATAAGTGACAGAGGGGTATAGAACTGGATGGGCAGAGAGATGGAGACAAACTGATAGATGTAAGAAGAAGGAAAATTGTATTCAGGATATGTTGTATAAAAAAATCAATTTTTGAGGAAAATTAGGAAGCACTATGTGAATGGCAATGGAGCCAGTATAGATGTCCATTCATAGCTGGATAATGAAAATACTATACATAGGCAATATAAATGACCTGGCCTGCAGGACAAGTTATCCAGGGGAGTGAGGAGAGTCACAACCTGTGAATAAAGAATGGGCGAGAGAGAAGACAGGACTCAAGGAAGCATTGCTTGTCAAGAGCCATTTACTTGGTTGAGCAGAGCACATTTAAAGCAAAAATCTTGGAGGGGAGGGGGAGAGGAAGGAGGGAGAAGGAAGTTTACAAGATCTTCCGGAGCTAAGACCCTGGGGGGGAAGTTGTGGGTGGGGGTAAGTTCTCAGAAGTTATGGTACACTGAATGTATCTTATCTCAGGGCCAAGCAGGATGTTTATCTCAAGGCAGGCTGGATCTTGTGGTCGGAGAGCAGGATGTTTCTCCCAAGGTTCTCAGCCAGCTGGGGCAGGATGTTTATCTTAAGTCTCTCATTCAGCTGGGGCAGGATGTTTATCTCAGGTCTCTCATGGTTCCCAACATATAAATATTATACAATTGTAAAAATAATAAAAATATTGAAATATTCAGGCCAATAGTAGAATCTGTAAAATAAACTAGAAAGTAATATGATGGAAACTCAGGAAAAGATGAAATAAAAAATGTGTGTGTCTCTGTGTGCGTGTATGTGTGTGTGACCCAGAAAGGAATGGGTTCGATAATGAGAAAGTATGAAATATAGGAAAATGGATGCATGAATAGTTAAAGAGGATCTTCAGCTATTATTTTACAGTTTTCATGATAAATATCTGATTTAAATTTGTGTATATCAGTGTCACAACCATTATCACATGAGTAAATTTAACATTTCTTTGAGATGATTGTGAGACTTGTTTTATTATTTTAATTGCATTTATCATCAATGCACTAGGAACTGGACATCGCATGTTACTAAATATATTTGGGGGCTACAATTGAAAATGTAATCTTTTACTTTGTTTTATAAGTCATTTTGCAGAGAGGGTTTTTATAGCCTGAAAGTTTCTCTTAGATTTTTCTTCTGAGAACACTGAGTTAGCCAGAGCCAGGCTGACTCCATGACAGGATGAAAACTGGCAGTTTGGGAGGCTAAGCCTAAGTTTCTGTTTCTGAGAAATGAGAACTGAGATACAGGAACACTGGGTCAGCCAACCACAGCTCCAGACAGCCAACAGGAGGATTCCTTGCCACACAGGAAAGTCCTTAGAGCCCTAATTAAACACAAAGGCACCCATACTGCTGGAGATAGAGTCAATAAATCAAGGGAAAGAAAGGTAAGTTACCTCCTCTTATTCTAACAGGCTTTAAGTAAACACTGGAAAGTACACCTAAGGGTCTCCATTCCCAAATGGGGAAAGCCCTGCCTGCAGGAAATTCTGTCGTATAAATGATCTTTACCTTTGCATAGTGTTTAAGTCTAGGGTATTTCTTCAGTGATTCTTGGGCCCTAACACTTTTAGTTAGTTATGACTTAGCAATTCATTTTATTATAGTGTTATTTAACATAAATATTGTACTGCTGTGTATAAAAGAAGATGCAATTAAAATTTTCTTAAAGATGTAGAAATTGATAAAACCATAAGAATACATGCTTTGCTGAAAGCAACAAGCTTAAGGCAAATTCAAGAAAGTTATTTGTGGATAGATTGCCAGTGATCAAGATTTGAAATTAGACACTGATATTCAATATATCCCTTCTTACCCTGTAGTTGTCAAAGCTGGAAAACATCTCGGTTATGATACAAGTTAGGACAGTGAATATATGACATCTATCTAAGTAAGAAAACATTCAAGAGCTTTGTTTGTAGCAATGAAGGACTTAAAATGGGTGTATAGAGTGAATAAATTTCCAAGACAGCCTCTGCAATAGTAAACAGCGTAACCCTGTGGATGAGTAAGAGATCAATTATGGACTCCAGAGTATGCTCCTGATAACATGCATGGCACATTTCAGGAATTAGACGAGAAACACATATTTGGGGAAGAGGCCAAAGCAAACAAACCTGCAAAATTGAACAAAGGAAGTTTCCCTGTAAATTAACTAAAATCAGTTGAATCAAATATTTGTTGACCATAAGTTATTCTGAGGTTCAAAATACATAAATTAATTCCAAATGGACTTTAATTAGTAGGAGAGTGTGCTCATTTTCTTATAAGTCTGTGGTGAAACAAATCCAATCAAAAAGTCACTTGAGAAGAATAACAAGTACTCAGGAGACCCTCAGAAGTTCACTCAGAGGAGTCCAGAAGGAGAGGGTAGCTCCAACCTATGGGTACCAGTCCATGAAGATAGAGGATGCTCATGTAGATAAACCAAATTCTATAGAGGTCTAGACTAAGATAACTTTTTGTTTTCTATTTTAAGAAATAAATACTTTGACCAACAAAAGAAAAAATTTAAGTTAGAGAAAATTTAATAAAAATAATAATAATAACAATGTAACATAGATACTTTTAATACAGCCATACAATGTACTTGTGTTTTAAGATGGCACACGCCTTTAATCCCATCACTTGGGAGGCAGAGGCAGGCAGATTTCTGAGTTCGAGGCCAGCCTGGTCTACAGAGTGAGTTCCAGGACAGCCAGGGCTACACAGAGAAACACTGTCTCTAAAAAACCAAAAAAAAATTTAAAAAAATAAAATAAAATAAAATAAAATAAAGAAAAGCTATTCTTCAAGAATTTAAAGAAATGTTTAACACCCTCATTCTTCAGGGAAATGCAAATCAAATTACCTGTAAGCTCCCATCTTATACCCATCAGAATCACTAAGGTCAAAACTCAGTCATAGCACATGTTTTCAAGGGGATGGAATAAGGGGAACACTTTTCCATTGTTGGTGGAACATAGATCCCAAAGATGCCCCTCCTCTACCATGAGTGCACCTGCTAAATTATGTTCATAGAAAGTTTATTCATAATAACCAGAAACTGGAAACAACATAGATGTTCCTCAACTGAGAAACTGATAAATAAAATGTGTTACATCTACACAATGGAATACTATTCAGCTATTAAAAACAAGGACATCATGAATTGTGCAGGCAAATGAATGGAATATGATATTATCACCCTGAGTGAGGTAACACAGACCCAGAAAGTCATGTATGATATATCTTCACTTATAATTGAACACTAAACATAAAGTGCATGATAGCAATGCTACAATCTACAGATCCAAAGAAACTGAATAATAAGGTGCTCCCAAGGAAGGATGCATACATCTCACTGAGAAGGGAAAACTAAATAATCATCAGAGATTAATGGAGAAAAGGAACTTAGTGAGAAGGAATGAGAAGGGATATGGGAATGCTGATCAAGTGTAGGAATAGAGAAATGGTCAGGCTTGGGAGTGGGAATGGAAATTGGGGGAGGGCATCTCTGGGATCAGCTGGAAACCTGGTATTGTAGAGGTTATCATGTGTCTCTTAAAGTGATCTGAGCTGTAACTCCTAACAGCAGAGGATATATAGACTGAAATGGGCACCTTCTATACATAGGCAACAGTTACAGTAGAAGGACAGGGACATCAACCTACCCACAATACTTTCAACCCCAAATTTGTCCTACCTACAAGTTGCTCAGGGATAAATATGGAGGATAGACTAAGAGAATGTCCAAACAGACTGGCCTAATTTGATACACATCCCATGGAAAAGAGATAACCCCTGGCACTATTAATTATACTCTGCTATGTGTACAGACAGAAACCTAGCATAACTGTCTTCTGAGAGGCTTCATCAAGCTATGAATAAAAATATTCAAAGACCCATAGCCAAACATTACATGGAGTATAGGGAGTCTTTTGAAAGAGTTGGGGATTGAATTGACCCAGCCCAAGGGATCAAGGACAACACAAGAATACCTACAGTGGAAACTAACATATACCCATTGGGATTCAAAGAGACTGAACCACCAAACAAAGAATATGAAGGGGCCGAACCTAGGACTCCCCACATTTGTATCAGATGAGCAATTTGGTCTTCCTGTGGGTCCCCTAACAATTTGTGTGGAGGCTATCTCTGAATTTTGCCTGACCTTGGATCCCCTTCTCCAAATCGAACTGTCTAGTGGTGCCTCAGTAGGAGATGAGGTACTTAGTCCTGCTGAGACAATGTATCCTAGGGTGGGTTGGTATATAAGCAGGACTGGGAAGAGAGGAGGGAGGGGGCTGTGATTGGGATAAAATTTGAATAAAAATGAATGAGTTATGGAAAGAAAAAGCATATTCCTACCAATAAAAAGAACAATTTTTAAATTAGCAACAATTTATGTGAAATATGACAATATATGAAATACAGAATTTTAATATAGCCATACAATGTATCTGTATTTTATTTTAAGTACTATTGTTAGAGTGTAACATTGAACAAGTGGAAGTACAAAGTAAAAGGTACAAATATGCAAGGTTAATTTCTCGAAAAGAATTATTTTAAGCACTAAGTGTGGCTTAGTTATATCGTGTATACAGCTTGCATTGATGCACAGTAGTGTGTTAGATTCATGAAAATTGATTCACCACCAGCAATGTCAAGCCTTACCCTATGTTCATGGTAAGGTCATTTACTGGCATTAAATGGTCACCTTTTAAGCTGCATATTACAGTCCTGTTTTTAAAGATATATTTATGTACACAAATGCTATACATCCTATTATATATGTATATAACTATATTGGCTATATTATATATTTGTTATAGTGATGTGCTTTGGAGCACTAAGCCACACTATTGTAGTCTAGGCATGTAAGAACTAAAGCTACCTAGTTTTGTGAAAATATGTATTCTAGGATATATGCACAAAAGGTAGAGCTTGAATGACGCATATGTCAGACTGTGTCACTGTTATGTAATAAATGACTATTTTCTAATGACCTCATTTTCTTCAATAAAGGTAATTGAGTTGCCTCAACGAATTATAAAATGGGTTTCTTTCTTTTTCTTTCCACTCCTGAGCACAGGTTTGAAAATTGAAACCCAAAATTTAATCAGGCACTTGTTTTATAAATAAAGTTTTATTGGTACAGCCATACCTGTTCACTGCAACTGTGCTGGCAGGTGACTTTTCAGCTATAAAGCAAGAAACAAGAGACTATACAGAATGAAGACAAAAATATGTGGCATATTTATGTCTATAGAAAACGTGTTCTAGTCCCTAGCTTACAAAATTTACTCCTGATATCTGAAATTTCTCCAATTCAATACTGTGGAGCATTTAAGTTCAATGAAGTGGAGCAAAGACATATTATTTTAAGGTATTTTCCAAGTTTTACCTTGTCTAGCTTTGGAAATATGTTTCATATGTTGCTATAGCTGTGGTCTCAATAATTTTGAAATAATCATAATAAATGGTTGAACAAAATGGGCACAAGAATGTCTTACTACATTTAGAGATTGCTAGTAATGTTTTCAAGGGAGTATTTTTTTGCTTGCGATTTGAACTGTTCATTGTAAAAAGTGTTCTTAATATTAAAAAAGCCAGAGTTACTGCTCTCAGCCTTTGAAAAAATATATCCTTGGAACAAATTGTTAAATTATGCAAACTGTGTGGGTTTTAAAGTGTGACCAGATAGGCTGTTAGAAAATTAACTCTCAACTAGTTTTCCAGTTGAAGGCAACTTATGCCTTTTAATGGCAAACTCACCACATCCCACTATATTTTGCATAGAGAATAATGAATTCAATAATTTTGGTTTCAAAGGCTAATGTGGTCATGAAAATTCAGTGTTTGTAGCCACTCAAACTAATTGTTCCATTGAAAATATAATGAAGAAATCATAAAGGAATTTCATAGATTTTTCAAAGTACTGGAGCAATAAATGATCCCTTGTGATTCCTTTTCGAAATGCTATTTTCTGTGCTTCACAGATCTTACCAACTGAATGAGAAAAATTCAGGATATATTTATATATTAAATGGATATGGACATTCCTGGCCAACACACAGATGGTGAGAATTTAAGTTCATTCCCATGGACACATTTCAATATATGAAGATAGAGAAGCTGATAAGTGATTTTAAAAGAAGCTGATTATAGGGTGTGAAATCCTTATACTAAAAAAAAAGTGAAGCTGTTCCAGTATTAGCAGATGAGTCCTCAAATATGGTTTCAAATACATTTTAAAGAAGGGGGTATTTATTTTTTAAGGTATAATATTCTAAATATGGTGATTGTGCAATAGCACATGTGACAATATAAACCAAGGGATAAAACCTTAACCATATTGAGAGAAGGGGTTATAATACATTTCATGCTTCAGCAAAGCAGTTGCTGAAACCTAATATTGGCACTCTGCATTGAGTCTGCTCAGCTGGTTCCATCTTGCCTATCGTCAAAGAACTCTCATTCTGTTGGCAAAAACTAAGGTGAGGCATAATACCTTGATTATATTTTTTTCTATGTTTACTGGTTAGTAATGAAGTTGATTTGCTATTTTTTTGCAAAACAATATAAAAGTTATGGGCCACTTATTTTTTTTATTTATATAGATAAATTATGCATGAGCCACATATTTAGCAATGCTTTTTTTTTTTTAATATATAAAGGAAGACTAACACTTATGATAGCTGGAATAGTAGGATATCCCCAATGACAAATGTTATTGAATAAATGCTCAGGTTTGATATACTGGGAATTATTAAATAGAAATTGGATGTCATTCCAAAGTTAGGTTATATGGTATGGTACTCTATAAGAGAGAATGTGGGTTTTGTTGTTGTTGTTGTTATTGTTGCCTTGACTTAGTCAAGTAAAATATTAAAAGTAGTAAATTTCATCTTTGGCCCAGTGGGATGGACCAAAGACCCAAGTTCAATCCCCGGGAATCACATGGTAAAAAGAGAAAAATAACTTCTGCATTCTATGCTTTGACCTCCACATATGTGACATTGCAAACAACCCCAAAAAAAAAATAAATAGTTGTATGTATACATATATATATATATATTTACACATACATATACGTGACAACAATTAATGAAACGTGAAGCCATGAATTTTAAAGAATAAGCAAGGTTATGAGTGGTTTAGAGTTGGAAATAATGTAATTATATAATAATCTCAATATGCAAAAGAAATAATTTAGTTGGCACTTATTTACAGTTTCAATGTTTTAGTCTATTATCCACATTGAAGGAAGCATGGCAGAATCCATGTAGACATGATGTTAGAGAATTAGTTAAGAGGGCTACATCAGGATCTACAGGCCACAAGAAGTGAGAGCAAACTCTGTGCTTGGAAAAAGCTTTCAATCCTCAAACCCTAATCCCTATTTACAAGTCTTCTAACAAGGACTCACCTCCAAAGCCCAAGCTGTGGCATGTGAAGGTAGTAGATTCTGCAGCAGGAGCAGAGGTAGCCCTGCCCCAAGCCCTATCCCTGTGGGAAAACTGGCATTAAATCTTCCATCTTGTGGACTAGCTTTCATGGTACCATCATGTACCATACATGCTTCCAAATGAGGAAAAGAACAAACAGTCTTATACAGCTATGATCCCCATGAACCACAACTAACCTTAAGGAAGTACTAGAGGAAGTACTAGTAACATTTATATCTTGCTGATTGTTATACTTACCTTTTTTTTTTAATGTAATGAAGTACCATAACTGACCTACCCAAACCAGATCAACAGCCAGATACCTGGCCAGAGATATATCCAGAAAATGTTGGAACAAATGCCCGGAAATTTAGTGGACCAGTAAGTTTAACACAATACTTACACAGTAAATGAGTAACTGAGACTTCAACACAAAATTTTAGAGTGGGAAAGAATAATTGATAAAAGCTATCTATGAGAAAACTCTAACCTCATCCTAACATAAAGCAACTCCATGGAAACTGGAAATAAGACAGGGATATCCAATAACCCTAATTGTTTTCAATATAGTTCTCAAAACAGCAATGAGACAAGTGAAATAAATTAGAGAGGTACAAGTAGGAAAGAAAGTCAACTTCATCCTGTTTTCAGAGGATATCAGACACTAGAGGTTTCAGAGTCCAAGGGTTCTAAATTGTCCAGTATAAAGCAGGTTAATAATCAAATACAAATTATTTCTTAAAATATGTCACTAACTCCTGTGTTTAAAGCAAATTGGTTATGGAAATTAACAGAAGCAGCTGCTAGAGAGCAGCTAATAATGGATCTCAAAGGAAAGAAAATTCATGTAAGAATACTGATCTAAAATGTAGATCATAAAAGGAAAATGAAGATATAACTTCAGTCTAAGTGAATTTAAACAAGAAGCCCTATGACCAGACAAGGACAATGGACAATCTAGGGATTCCTAAGATTCCAATGTAGGACTGAATCCCAGCACTACTTCATCAACTCAGAAGGAGCCAACATTAAACCTTTCACTTTCTCATTTTCTCATGTGACACTTCTTTCTCATTATGTAAGTTTATTTCATATTTAATCTGTAAGAAAAGTCATTCTGACTGAGTTATTATCTGTATTGTACTGATTACAAATCCATTATGGCACCAAATAGTTAAGATTTTCATACAGTTCTGACATTGATAATTTCCAGTGGCATTGCAGTATTATGTTTTAACATTTGGCCTTAATGTTGTGTTGAACGTTAACAAAATTCCTTTGTTTACTACCTTTGATGATCACAGTTGACTAATTGTTTATAAAACCTCAAAGGCTAAACGGGTATTGAACTACATAGGAAATATAAATATCTCAGAAATACAAACGTCAATGGAGGCAATGTAGTTAAAAGTAACGTTATGAACAAAGATGGACAAATGCCATTAGTGAGGTACTAAAGAACATCTTACATATGATATCATAGTAACTAAGAAATAATTACAAAGAGAAAGATAAAGAGGATTTTCAGAGGCAAAAGGCATGAGTGGTCTTCCTCAGGCACGCTCCCTCGATAATCAGGAATCACAAGCCAAGAACCACCTTTGAAGACTGAAATAGTGACATTTTTGGATTTTATTTTCTTTTATTATTGGATGTACTATGACTGTTGAACTGAAGTAATTATAAGAAAATAGATATTTTCAGGCTTCTTGTGTATTTGTTACAGAACAATATCTAAAACATTTGAAATTCAAGGCATCTGAATTTGTTTATAATATAAAGCATGTAGAAATTTTGAGTATTAACCAGTTCAAGCAAGGCTTGTACAGAAATCACTAATACAGCAAATACAATTCCACTCAGTATGCAGGTGCATTGAGGAGTCTGTGGAAGACAGTTTAATAACTGTCAAGGTGCACAGGAATGACACATCCTCTAAGAAACCTTACTGAGAATATTTTAGGATTAAAGAATAAGGTAAGTACATATGCAGACATTGCCTATGCCCAGAGGGAGCATTACATAACAACTTGTAGAAAATGCATTTTTATACAAGTGGAAATAGAAAGAAATACAATCATGTGGAACAAGGAGGCAAATTTGGTTTATACCAGTGATCTCTACTTCCATTTATAGCTTTGCAAAGGTGTATCTGACATTTATAGAAGCCTAATTATAGAAACCCACTACCATTCGGAAATCTACACCAGCTGACACAAATGTGAAAAGTCATCAGAAGGCAGACTCTAAGATGACTAGATTCTAACTGTATTAATGCATTGCAGTGAAATTAATTCTTTGGAATTTATTGGTGTCATGATAATAAACTAATCATGGAATCAGACATGTGGTACAAGTAACCTGGAAACCAAGGCACTGTTTTCCTGGATTGTGAGTAAAATCACAAAGATTTGCTGAAATTTCACCATTACTCTTATACTAGCAAAATTCTGGCCTTGGACTTTAGTAATCTTAGACCTAGAGTTCTGGTTGTTATAACTAAAGCCAAGCCCTGGGCCAAGTATTTTCTAATATGGATGTCAAAAATGAATGAAAGAATGAATGAATGAATGAAAGAATGAATAGATAGATACATAGATAAACAAATAAAAATTTTCATTAAAATAAAGGCAAAACAGCAAGAGAAAGTTATTCAATATTGAAGCCACAGCCCAAATGAGTTAGAAAATGCTTTACAAAATGTCAGCGATGTCACATTGTAAATTTTATTCATTGTTTTGTTTTATGGAATTCAACTGAAGAAACAGTTTTGGGAATGGGATATGTATTGTTTTCTAGCAGAAAACCTGACTTCATTGACCAGCACACCTATAAGTGAGCTCACTATTTCTTTTAACTCTACCTATAGTGTACCCAAATACCTTTTGAATCTGAGAACAAATCAGGCACATGCCCATATCTATACATAGACTTATTAAAAATTAACAACAAACTCTCATTAAAATCAGTATAGTTTGTTTGATAAAGATTAAAGCATGAGAAGTCTTGTGTTTTGTTTACAAGATTTGAATTATGAAAGGTTTTGCACACTGTAAATGCTCATTTCCATAATGCATCTCATTCTTATCATATGGCTTCTTTTTTATATAGAGACATAACATAATACATAGGATTTTTAAACCATATTTGGGCAATTTAAGGTATAATTATATTTAAAGTTGAAAATAAAATTATCATAAAAGTCCAAAATGATTCTGAAGATGGTTTACAGGATAATGATGTTGGCTGTACAAACCCACTGAGCTGAGCTGGAAACCTCAAACATTAATATTTTCCCATGAACACAGCTGAATCTGCCTTCACCTAATTGCATCTAGTAAACGCATGTCTTCTTATTGTTTTATTCCCAATAAACCATAAAATCTTTTTGTGCTGTCCATCTCTGGGTATGTGTCCCTGTACTAGACCATGGATGAACTATTATGAATCACACCTTTAAATAAAATATTCTTTTCTCCAGAAATCATTAATTATCTACAGCTCCTTAGAGTTTGTGGGTTATGAACACCCTCCAATTTCACAAGAGAAAGTTCAGTTGTTTGTACTTGTTATAGATATTACTCAGGATCTACATCTGCTCTAAGATTATGAGTGCAGTAGCCACGCCATGTTTAGAAGAAACTATTATGGTCCTTTCCTAACCAACCTCTTACAATCTTTCCATAGACTCTTCAGTAACATCCTCTATTCAGTGGTGAAGGGGTGCTACATAGATGAGATGCCCCACTTGTGGATGGGCACTGCATTTACATGTGTTGTGCACTTTAACAAGGTATGTGTCTCTATGTTAGCTATTGTCCACTGAGAGGAAAAATACATCTGGTAAATGAGAGAATCATGCAAGTCTATAGATAGAGAAATGAATCTAGAGGAAAAGTTAATACACTCTCCATTTAATAAACGATAGTGGATCTATAAACCCAATTTCATTGGTTCTTGGTCACATATGGAGTTCCAGGCGTGTTTCCTTCTGTGGAGTAAAACTCAAATCCAATCAGAAAGCAGCTGGCTTAGCCCATAAGAATCTGTGCCACTATTACACTCATGGGTGTTTTTTCCCATGATAGACTTTGTTTCAGCTCATAAGGTTCAAGCTGAGTAAGTCTATTGCTGAATTTCTTTTTTCCCAGTACCCTGTGCAGCACTCTTCAGTATTACAAGAACTAGCAAGCAGGAAATTTCCTATTCACTTCAAGCTTGAAGTTTCCATGTCCTATGACCTACATTTGTGCTGATTTTATGGGTAGGATTTTACCATAAAGATCTGGTGGATAACCAAGTGTCATGAGTGTATTGTGAATTGTTTTGGTAAAAGTTTCCAGGACACCTCTGATCAACAACTAGACAGGAAAGATCCTATATATTTTACTGGGAATATTATTTGGAAATGTTTGGATTGTGGGTTCTGAGAAGATCAAAATTCTCTGTTCATGTAACCCAAAATAAATATTTTTATATAAATATATCTACTTATGTATCTCCCTTTCTCATACATATATGATGCTTTTGAAGTAGGAGTTTTCTATTTCACTATTCAATCATTCTTTGGATAAACTACATTCCTCAACTGCTTCTTTACTCATGCTTATCCAGGCTTTAACTTCCATCCACATTTTAACTCTCCTTTACCCTTTGTACCACCTGCCTTCTATCACCTCACTATTCAGATGTTTCTCCAGCCTCTTACAAATAGACCATTTCTAGCATAATATATTCCACAGACACTTCAGATTAAACATACAATGGGGTTGAGTACACCAAGAGAACATGGCCCACCATGGCATACCACGGGTATACACCATGTCCTCTCCTCATGTGTATGTTTCTTAGCTTGGTGTTTATGTGGGACTGACAGCAGTAGAAGCAGGCGTATCTCTGATTCTTTTAACTTCTCTATGGACCCACTTCCTCCTACTGAGTTGCTTTGCCCTGCCTGGATGTGAAGAATGTTTTTGTGAATTATTTGTCCTGTTTGTTTGGCTTTCATCACTTGGAGACCTGGGTTTTTTGTTTGTTTGTTTTTTGTCTGTTTTGGAGGTTTTGTTTGTCTGTTTGTTGTTTTTGTTGTTGTTTTCAATTTATATCCTGGTCACTGTTCTCCTTTGTCATCCCCCCACCCAGCACAGTAACTCCCTCTCCACTTTTCCCTTCTTCTCGAAGAAAGTGCCTGACCTACATCCACCTACCCTGGTACAACAAATCTCTACAGGAGTAAGCACATCTTCTCCCACTGAGGCCAGACAAGACAGAATCTACAGAAAGGCAACGGCTTTTAGGATAGCCCCCCACCTCCAGTTGTTTGGGACTCACATGAAGACCAAGCTGCACATTTGCTACATAAAAGAGGGGAGCATGGTCCAACCTGTAAATGCTCTTTGGTGATTCAGTCTCTGAGAGCCTCCAAGAGTTCATGTTAATTGACCCTGTTCGTCTTCCTGTGGAGCTCCTATCACCTTAAAGGCCCACAATTCTTCCACCAACTCTTCCATAAGACTTCCAGCTCCATCTAATATTTGGTTGTGGGTCTCTGGATCTGCCTGAGTCCACTGCTGGGTGGAGCCTCTCAGAGGACAATCATGCTAGCATACTGTCTGCAACAGAGTATCATTGATAGTGTCAGGGACTGTTACTTGACCATGGGATGGGTTTCACATTGGGCTGGTTTTTGGTTGGACATTCCTTCAGTGTATGCTTCCTCCTTGTCTCTGCATTTCTTTTGGACAGGACAAACTTTGTACCAAACATTTTGTGGGTGGGTTGGTGTCCATATTTCACCAGTGTGGTTCCTGCCTGGCTACAGGAGGTGACCTCTTCAGGTTCCATATAGCCACGTTTGTGAGTCTCAGCAAAGGTCACCCCTATTGATTCTTAGGAGCATCCCCTATTCTAAGTCTTTGGCATGTCCTTGAGAAGCCTCCCATCCCTTCCAGCTGGAGACTTCCATCCATTCTCTAGCCCATCTACCCATTTTCCCTGTTTCTCCACACACCTGGTCCTGAAAACGCTACCATTTACCCCTACATCCCCTTTTCCACCTACTTCCCTTTTCCAGGTACCTCTTATGACTATTTTATTCATCTTCTAAGTGAATTCAAGAATTCTGCATTGGACCTTCCTTCTTGTTTAGTTTCTTTGGGCTATGGAAGGAAGCACGGGTATCCTGTATTTTATGGCTAATTCCCACTTATTAGGAAGTAAATATCATTCTTGTCCTTTGGGTATGAGTTACCTCACTCAGGATGATAATCTCATGTTCCATCTATTTGTCCAAAATTTCATGTTGGCTTTGTTTTAAATAGTTGAATAGTATTCCATTATATAGATGTACCACATTTTCTTTATCCATCTTCAGTTGAGCTTCATCTAGATTGTTTCCAAGTTCTTACTATTATGAATAAAACTGCTATAAACATAGGTGAGCAAGTCCCTCTGGGGTATAGTCAAGCAACTTTTGCATATATATCCAGGAGTGATATAGTTGGTTCTTGAGTTGGAGTATTCCTAGTTTTCTAAGAAACTGCCAAATTAATTGCCAAAGTGGTTGTACAAGTTTGCACCCCACCAGCAGTAGAGGAATATTCCCCTTGTTCCACGTCTTCTCCCGTGTATGCTATCAATTGAAATTTTTCTTACCTCTTTTTGATCTTAGCTATTCTGACAGGTGTAAGATGGATTCATTTGGATTTGCATTTATTTGATGACTAAGGATTTGAAAATTTCTTTAAGTGTTTTTCAGCTATTTGACATTCCCTGGCCTTTGGGGTCTGGGTTATCTCATTCAGGATTTTCTGAATCTGTTCCTATACCAATACCATGCAGTTTTTATTACTGTTGCTCTGTACTATAACGTTAGGTCAGGGAAGGTCATATGGAGGACTGCTCTTTTCCTAAGAGGAAATAAAAGAGGTATGGCTCTAGGAGAGAAAAGAGGTGGAGGAAATAGAAGCATTGGAAAGAGAGAAAACTGTGGTTAATATATATATTATAGAACCTCTTTTTCAATTTAAAAAGTGGCTCTAAAGTTCGTAAAATTAGACACGAGATGTTTGTCTTTCTTGGCTTTTTCATCTCACTAACTCTAATTTTTCCCAGGTTCATCTGCTTAGGTTCACCTTTCACTTCTGTTAGAGGTGTTTAAATCCCACTGTTTACAGCAACCACATTTTCATTAGCTTTTATCAGTGAGAGGTAATGATAAGAATGAAGCTTTTGGGAAAAATCATTTAGAAGACAGTCACTAGGAATTTCATCTGCTGTGTCAACTGCTATTATATTCTGAAAAGTATGATTAAGGAGACATGAATCCTTGAAAATTTTATTTAGCTTCTGTGTTATATAGCGTTCTGGATTAGTACAGTATTATAAAGTAGATTGAAATCAATTTGATAAAATTGTTTTCTTTGTAGATAAATATCTTTACTCTTGATTCATCTGTTACTCAACTAATATTTATGGATGACCCTGTCACATGCTCAGTGAATGTGCCTCTGTGCATTTTCACAGTATATCATCTCCTTCAAGTTGTGTAAAATTGGATCAATAGAGTATTTTGTTGCTCAACACAACTGTCAACCATTATTACAAAGGTGTCAGGAAAGCTATGGCCTAAAAATTTGTAATCTCTACATGACTGAATCAAGATTTGAAAAGATATTGATAGAATGAATTTGATTATTTTAAAATATGACTTAATATATTTGATTTTACTGAATATATAATTATTTTAGATACAAAATTTTACTTAAAATAATACTAAGCAGTATGCCTTAAGGAATGAATGACATATTTTTATATTGATTTGGGCAACTTAGAAAATAATATAATTTAATTTTAATAAATTTCTAAGTAGCATGTTTAATAATATATTGATAGTATTTTCAAAGAAAATATATTGTTACATATTTTATCAATACATCTTATTAGTAAATATTTCATGGTTATGGTTTGTATGGTGGTAAAAACTATATTAATATTAACCTGTTTAAAAGTTATTCTGCCTCTTAAAATTTGTAGAATATCTTTCTAGTCCACAGCTCTTGGAGTCTAGATTGAGAAGTCACTTCCAGTAGATCTGACTTTACATCTTATGTAATCTTTTCTTTTGCAGTCTTTTAATGGCTTTTCTTTGTTATGTACATTTTGTGTTTGATTATTAGGAGCTGATGGGGATTTATTTTTTTATCCATTCTATTTTGTGTTATGTGTGTATGTGTGCGTGTGTGTGTGTGTGTGTGCGTGTGTGTATGTATATTTTATCTTGATAGGTACCTTTTTCTTTAGTTTAGATAAACTGTCATCTAGGATTTTGTTGAAAATATTTTCTGTGCCTTTGTTCATAGTTTCTTTTATTGGTGTTATTCTTTGTTCGAATATTTTCAGAGTTTCCCAATTTACTTGATGTTTCATGACTCATGCCAAGATTTTCTTATATTTAAGATTATTTTTTAATGAGGTATCTATATTTTTCTATCATGTCCTCAATACCTGAGATTCTTCTATCACTTATATTCTGTTGATAAGGTTAGACTTTGAGATTCATTTTCTTTTCTTTTTTTAAAATTAATCATTTTATTTGTTTATATTTCAACTTATATCCCCTTCCTGAGTACCCCTCCACAAAACCCCTCATCCCTTCTCTTCTCCCCTCTTCTTTCCCTCTATGAAGATGCTTCTCCACCTACCTACTCTCCCCTTACCACTCTAGCATCCCCTACTCTGGGACATCAAACTTCCACATGACCAAGGCCTTCCCCCACATTGATGTCAGATAAGGCTTTCCTCTGCTACATATGTAGCTTGAGCCATGGAGGTTCATTTTCAAGTTCCTAAAATTTTTAGTTCCAAATTTCTCTCCATTTCTTTTTAATTGATTTTGTTTTCACTTTCTGGTTTTGAAATATTTTATTATTTCCTTCCACTGTTTCTGTTTTCCTAAATTTCTTTCTAGGAATTATTAAATTTGAAATCCTCAGCTCCTACTATGGATGAGGTTGCTGGGCTTAAGAAGACATATTAATGATTGTGTTTTATGCTGTGTTTTAGGCATCTGGGTTTGGAGTGATTCTGAGGGGAGATATTTGGTCTTCTCTATGTTGGGTGGATATTCTGCCCATTTTTTTATGTTGTTCTCTCAGCTTCTTAGAAGACTGTGGTAGCTATGAGTGGCCTAGTTGTTGCAGGATATTTAGTCATACTGTAAACCCTAAAATTACAAATAGTTTCTACTTGTGGTATGGCTCAGTCTTTGATCCAATTGCCTTCTGTTTACTGTAGACCAGTATTTTTAGTATGGCCCAATCCTAGAACAAATTTTAACTCTAGAGCTAACTAGAGTCAACCCTAGGACAAAACATGGAGCAAGCAACCAGCAGACAGGATATAAACATAAGTAAACAGAAGGAAAGAACACTGAGTTGAAGAGTATTTAAGACAGTATGGAGAAGAGTTTTTACTTCTGGGACACCCGTGGAGTAGCAAGGTCAGCTAGGTCTCCTGAGACCTAGACCTGAGACTCCTGAGTCTTCTTTGGTAAAATTGAAGGGCTGGGATTTTAGTTTGTTAAACTACCCTAGTAAGAAATTTCAGATCCCAACTAGTGTGACTTCATGAAGTTTGGATAAAATGTGTTTGTAGATATTGGGATCAGATAGTTATAAATGGGGATGGGCTGGAAGAGTGAAAGATTCCACAGGTGGGAGGAAAGCAGGGTATTCTACCAGGATCTGTTTAGTCCCACGGGAATTGGGAACAGAGAATAAGGAATGGCCAAGGCTACAGAGCTGGGGATGAGACTGGGGAAGTGGGAGGCAGGCATTGTATTTAGAGGGCAGGATTCAAAGTGAAGATCTAAAACTTGCCTGCCTGCCTTTCTGTCCTCCTTACTTCTCTGGGAAGGTTGGCTAGTAGATTCCAGGGGAATGCCTGCTGGAGTCAGTGACTTTACTAGCAATATAAGTGCAGAGAAAATTTCAGGAAAAGATCTTAATGAATCATTGGATATGGGGGCAGAGAGGTAGTGAAGACCCCAGTAGGCCACAGTCTCCTATAGAGCAGGGGATGGACCTGGATATTGAACTTGACAGAGACTAGGGAAAAGTGATGATCTGCAGTTAGCCTACCTGCTTTCCTAGCCAGACTTACGTTCCGTTTTTTTGTGGGCAGAAAACAGTAAAATAGAGTATAAACAGGGCAGCACTTTTAATTAATATCAAGGTTGCAAGTCAGTCATCAAGTATCTTTTACTGCATGTAAATACATAAAAATGTTATTAAAGATTTGTGAGTTTCTTCTGGAAATTCCATATATATAAATATACATGTCAATTATGAACTATATACATGTATGTATATATATATATATATATATATATATATATATATATAATATATTATTTCAGTAATTCTCAGTTCATTTCCTTAGCTCTTATCTTAGTACTTATTTCAAATAAATAGAAGGTTTCTGTGTGAGATTGCTTCGCCTCTCAGCCTTATCCACTGTGCCCTTCATCCTTGCTGGCTGCCGTTGCCATTTTCATTCACATTAGGTATGATTGTCTTAAGCTTGTTCTGTGAGGAGTTGATTTGTCTTTCCACACTATCGATTATCTCCTTTCTGCTTCATTTCCACTTTATGGTATTCAATTGTGTTATTTCTCCTTAATTTATTCCCTCGGTTTGCCTGCCTCACTTGTCATTACATTTTGCTTTCGTGTCCTTTCTTTTATTTCAGGGTTGCAACTTTTATTGCCTTGGAATATTCATGTTAAATCTGTCTTCTGGCTCAGTGGTTTTTTTTTTTTTTCTATTTTTAATTTTTATGTGCTTTCTTTATTTTCTTTTGGGTTACTTCATTTTATGTGCTAAACCACTTTCTATGTTTAGTTCTTTCATCAGGATTTATCTGGACAAGGTTAGTGGTTTTCTTCTGTATCTAATTACAAATAGTAAGTATTTAACATCATCAAAGTTTATCTCATAATATGTGGTTCAGTTGATAATCTCACTAACCACATTTTAAAAAAAACACAAACATATACTGATCTAGGCTCTCAACTATTTAAAATAAGTTTTTCAATTTTATTATGTTGAATTGCTGACACTACATATTAAGTTTATTGTCTAAACACTGAATTTTATATGCAAATGTAGGGTTTTATTTAAAGCTTTAAGTTTGCTTCTTCTTCAGTCTACCTTTGTCATGAATCAGCATCATTGCCACCTCAGCAGTCAGATATCTACTTTTAATTGTGATTATTAAACACCTGTGTGTCTGACAGACATTATTCTAATTGCTTAGTTGAAATTGTGGCCATTGTCTATCTGGCCCTGTAGTATAGACAGTTATTAACTGTCCTTTGGTAAATGTTGACATTTCCACAGACAAGCTATTATAATTAAGCTGCAGCCTTGCTGAAGTAACCTAGTTTTGAATTGATATGAAGACAGCTGTCACTCGGCAATGCCTTTAGATAAAAGAAAACTGGACATCATTAGCTAATGAGACATTTTATGTCAACAATTACTCTTTTTTATTTAGAGATAATAGAACTGGCTTTTTATTAGTTTACAAAACAATCTTCCTGCTTGTCATAAAGCCAGTTGTTAAAAAGGATTCCTGCCATATCACCTTTTCTTATCTAGGTGGTGTTACTGTCACTCTCCTTCATAAGATCAGGAAGGTTAAGTTATTGTGTATCTCACAGTTTTTATAAGTTACTCAAACAATCCTAACTCTGAACAAATGTTAAAATCTGTTCTATTTATAATTTCTACATTAAGTTTATAGCTTCTGTTCAAGAATAACACAAACAGATATAATTGATAAAAATGTGGAGCTTGGTGCAGGTATCACAGAGCCTAATACACCCTGCCTCTTCCCCTCTTCCTGCTTTAGCTGGTTTTAGACAGAACTTGTTTCTATATCACACATATTTCATATTTCAAAGCTAGCATTATAGAGAACACATTTGTTCTCTAATTTCATATATTTGCCTTTTCATTGTGTGTGTATATCCATGTGAAATCTCCAATTCTAAATAGAACACACCCATTTAAAGATTCAAAGCACACAGAAGAGAAATCTTGTGATGTTTGCTTTTCTGATTCACATGAGTCAGAATGACTGACTCCAACTCTATCCAGTGATCTGAAAATTTTATACTATTCTTAATATTGGCATATTTTTAATTTGTTTAAATGAATTACATTTTCAGTATACTTTTACCAGTTGATGGATATCTAGGTTGTTTACAGTTCCTAGCTACTGCAAGTAAAGTAAGAATAAACCTAAAAAAAATGAGTATCAATATAGTAAGATGTGGGATACTTTGGATATACCTAAATATTGTATATCAGGACCCTGAGATAAATCTACTTCTTTTTTTTTCATAGTGGCTGCGTGAATATACACTTCCACCAGCAGTGAATAATGTTCTCACTTCCTAATACCGAGACTAGTATAATTTATCATTTGTTGTTTGTTTTATTGTTTGTTTAGGTTGGTGAAAGCTTGAGATTTTATTGTTGTTACCACTGTACTAATGTCTTTGCTTGGTAATTTTAGTCATTGTGACTAAGATAAAATTAACTCCCAAATTTGAAGGATATTGCTAAGGATATTGGATGTTTTAAAACTGATTTTTAGCCTTTTAAGATTCCATAATTTAAAAAAAATGTTCCTTTTTCATATGTTTACTGATGAAATTATTCTGAAAATGTTGGGCATCTACACAAAGGAAAACTATACAGATATAAAGAAAAATATGAAATTTGTAGGATTTTTCTTGGTGTTTAGTATTTTTAATTATTTTTATAGTCTATATACTAAACCTTTGTATGATATGTTGGTAGTATAGATTTTTTCCTTTCTATAGGCTACCAGTTGCAGTCAAATGATGGTGTCTATTATTATATGGAAGCTTTATACTTTAATGAATTACCATTCATTAAGTGTTGGTATGATTGAATATTCTAACAAGGTGCTTCTCAGTTAAGCTTTTCTTATACCTATAAGTTTGATCCTACCTCATTGTTTCTCCATTAACAAATTCATAATATAGTGTCTGAAGTTGAGGTCCTTGGTCTCTTTGGTATTAATTTATGATCAGAATGATGAGAAATAAGGATCTAATATCCTTCATCCACATGTAGCTATCTAGTGAAGTGTGTATGTGTTGCATTGGGATATTGCTTTTTGTGTCTTGCCTCTAACAATGACTACAAGTGAAGCAAGGGAAGATGTCTTCTATATTTTCCCTTTTGGGTGTTTTCTCTCTGTATATGAAAGGTCAGATTTATTTTGTTATCCTTTGGGACATTTAAAGGAAATTGTTTCAGCCAGCCTTAAACTTTTCAGAAATCCTCTTCTCTACAACTATACCACTATGTTACATTTTTTATGTTGTTATATAGGAATGCATGGATAGGTTTACTTACTTTACTACTACTGGATTGATTTAAAAATAAGAGTAAGAGAAATAAGTTTATACTCAAGAATTAAAGACTTTGTCAATAATTTTTGGCATAATGAATATACTTCTTAGGTAGATATTTGTTTTGTTGATTTTATTTTAAAAATATAGCAAGGATTTTATAAAAACATTACTAAGATGTCGGGTTTTAGAAATAATATGATCAAGACTTGTTCAATTTAGTACAAGCACACACACACACACACAAAAATGATAGAATGTATGTGTAGATATCTTGTATTCTATTTGTTTTTTTATTGTAATAGACTTGGAATTGAACATAAATATAATAGAATTGCTTATAAATGTTGAAATAATAAGAAGTAGAAATGAAAGGATGATTTTTTATTGGATATTTTTTTATTTTCATTTCAATGATATTCCCTTTCCTGGTTTCCCCTACATAAAAAAAATCCCTATTTCTTCACCCCTCGCCCTGCTCACCAACCCACCCTCTCCCACTTCTGGGCCCTGGCATTCCCCTATACTGGGGAATAGAGCCTACACAAGACCAAGGGCCTCTCCTCTCATTGATGACTGACTACGCCATCCTCTGCTACATATGCAGCTGGAGTACTCACCATGTATACTCTTTGGTTGGTGGTTTAGTCCCTGGAACTCTGAGAGAACTGATTAGTTCATATTGTTATTACTTCTATTGGGCTGCAAACCCCTTCAGCTCCTTGGGTCCTTTCTCTAGCTCCTACATTGGGGACCCTGTACTCAGTCTCATGGATGCCTGTGAGCCTCTACTTCTGTATTAGTCGGGTACTGGCAGAACCTCTCAGGAGACAGCTATATCAGGCTCCTGTTAGCCAGCTCTTGCTGTCATCCACAATAGTGTCTGGGTTTGATGATTATATATGGGAAGGATTTATAGATGGGGCAGTCTCTGGATTGTCCTTCATTCAGTCTCTGCTCCATACTTTGTCTCTCCAACTCCTTCCATGGGTATTTTGTTCCCCCTTCTAAGAAAGATCAAAGAATCCACACTTTGATCTTCCTTCTTCTTGAGTTTTTGGTGGATTGTGGATTGTATCTTGGGTATTCCGAGCTTCTGGGCTAATATCCATTTATCAGAGAGTGCATACCATGTCTGTTCTTTTGTCATCAGGTTATGTCACTCAGGATGATATTCTCCAGATCCATCCATTTCCCTAAGAATTTCATAAATTCATTGTTTTTAATTACTGAGTAGTACTCCATTGTGTAGATGTACCACAATTTCTGTATCCACTGCTCTGTTGAGGGACATCAGGGTTGTTTATAAATAAGGCTGCTATGAACATAGTGGAGCATGTGTCCTTATTACATGTTGGAATATCTTCTGGGTATATACCCAGGAATATTATAGCTGAATCCTCAGATAGTACTATGTCCAATTTCCTGAGGAAGCGCCAAACTGATTTCCAGAGTGGTTATACCAGCTTGAAATCATACCAGAAATGAAGGAATGTTCCTCTTTCTCTACAACCTCTCCAGCTTCTACTGTCGCCTGAGTTTTTAATTTTACCCATTCTCACTGGTGTGAGATGGAATCTCAGGGTTGTTTTAATTTGCATTTTCCTGATGACTAAGAATGTTGAATATTTCTTTAGGTGTTTCTCAGCCACTCAGTATTCCTCAATTGAAGATTCTTTGTTTACCACTGTACCCCGTTTTAATAGGATTATTTAGTTCTCTGGAGTCTAATGTCTTGCGTTCTTTGTATGTATTGGATATTAGCCCACTATTGTTGTACGGGAGACACCCTGTCTCTCTCTCTCTCCATGAAGGCATGGCTTGTTAATCAAACAGGAGGCAATGTATAAATAACTTATTTTATTATAGGAAAGAGAAAATAGGCTGGTCAAGTAGAGAGAAGGAAAGTAGAGGAAGGAGACGAGAAGAGACAGATACACACACACACAGAAAGAGAGAGAGAGAGAGAGAGAGAGAGAGAGAGAGAGAGAGAGAGAGAGGAAAGAAAGCAAGAGAGGAAGAAGGCAAGAGAAAAGAACAAAGAGCAGGAAAGAGAGGAAGAAGGCAAGAGAGTAAAGAAGGCAAGAGCAAGAGAGGGAGAAAAGAATCAAGAGAGGGACAAAGAGCAAGAGAGAGAGGAAGGGGGGAAACTGGCCTTTATATTGCATGATGTGTGTCTGTCTTTGGGGCAAGGCATGCCTGGCTGTGGTCATGACTGGGGGTAGGGTCCAGCTAGAATTCTGGGAGCTTGAGGCATTGTCTGCTTGATAGAGCACCCATCTCCTGGGGCTGGGGGCAGCTGTGAGGGATTGTGACTAAAACAGAAGGCAAAGACTCAGGAGTTATTGTTGAGCTCCTTCTTCTACCTGTAAGCAGAAACTGCCCACTGAGGCTCCAGGGCTCAAGGCCAATTAATCAACTAAGCCTAAGTTGCCTGAATAGACCACTACCCCAAAATTCCCTATACTCTATAATATGTATGATTGGTAAAGATCTTTTCCCAATCTGCTGGTTGACCTTTTTTCCTATTAACAGTGTTCTGTGCCTTACAGAAGCTTCACAATATTATGAGGTCCCATTTCTCAACTCTTGATATTATAAGTATAAGCTTTTCGTATTCTGTTCAGAAAGTTTTCCCCTGTGCCCATGTGCTCAAGACTCTTCCCCACTTTTTTTTTTGCTATTAGTTTCAATGTATCTGGATTTATGTAGAGGTCCTTGACCCACTTGGACTTGAACTTTGTACAAGGAGATAGGAATGGATCGATTTGCATTCTTCTACATGTTAACTTCCAATTGAGCCAGCACCATTTGTCTGTCTCTTTTCCACTGGATGTTTTTAACTCCTTTGTCCAAGGAAAAGATGATATTTGAACAAAGCTTTATAGGGAATAAATAACAACTTAGACATGAGATTGATGTATCAATGTTACAAATAACCATGGGGAAACATTTCAAAGAAGAAATTAATTATATGTATATATGACTTTTGTTTCGATACTCAGCTTATAATATTCAAGTACTCATATAAAAATACATACATATTCCAATACAAAATACAAAAATACCACCATTTCCACCTCAATTGAATATTTAGCCAGTGGGTTTTCATTAAGATATTAGTGGAGTGACTCATGACACAGTGTAACTATTTAGTCAACAGTCAAATTTTTCTGGGTATTTCAATTTTTTAAATAAGTTATTTTAAAAAATATTTTCTAGGTTTGGCTCACTCATTTTCACCCCATCAGTTTAGTAAGGTCAGTTATTAGCAGACACTAAATAGCCCCTTACTCAGTTCTGAGTGTCCCTTCTCTAATTTCAGACCAATTATGTGATAGATTTTATTTAAATAAACCATATAAAAACATTTACATCATCTAAGGGTTTTAACATTTTTTTTATTGTTGTTCTTTATTATGACTCAAGGATTTTGAAGACGGCCATTGTGTTGTCTGGTTTTATGTCAGCTTAACACAAGCTAGAATCATTTTTGAAAATGTAGATTCAAAAGAGAAAATGTTCCAGTATATTGGTATGCTCACAAGCCTGTATGGCATTTTTGTTTTTATTAATGATTGATATGGAATGGCCCAGATCACTATGCACAGTGCCAGTTCTGGGATATTGGCCTGGGTGATATATGAAAGCAGGCTGAGCAAGCCATGAAGATCATGCCACTAGGTATCACTCCCATGGCCTCTGTTTCAGCTCCTGCTTCCAGGTTCCTGTTTTGTTGGAATTCCTTCCCTGAAATCCTTCTTTGATAAGCTATGATTTGACAGTTTAAGTAATATAAATTCTTTCTTCCCCAAGTTGCTTCTGGGAATGCTGTTATATCATAACTGTAGAAACACTAATACAGCTATGTTGAAAAGAAAGCCAACTACATTTATATCATGTAAGTAATGCATATATGATTACATCCTTGATTCTAAATAAAATGATTGCTTCATGGTTCAGACAAGAATACTATAAGATGCTATATCATTGGGTTTCAAATTTTAAAAAAGCCTTAAAATGAGTAGCATTTTAGTAAATATATGAGAGACATGAGAGAACTGGGAAGCCTGACCCCTGGCATATACATACTTAAAATGTCATATTCAAATGAAAAAAATAACAAGTGCACTCAGGAAAAGCATTTCTGGAGTAATAGAGAAATTTTAGAAAAGCCTATCAGTCGATTGTCATAGGGAACAGAGAGTGAATATGCAATAGTTATAACCATGATTTAAAAGGTCACTGTGAATAAATCATCTTGGATCTTAGAAGGCTTTTTTTGCTACAAATGAAAGCTTCTGAGTGGCTTTTACGTAGATAGGGATTTTCTAGTGCAGAGACAGTATCACTGAGGCTTCTCTGGGAAGAATAGAGAGAAGGGAGCCATGGTAAAATGACAGAGAGGTTGGAAGCAGAGGTAGTAATCTAGAAGGGAGATAAAGATGGATCCGCTATCATATCAGAGTGTCCAAAATTAAACAAATAAATGACTAGCTTTGACAACTGAATCATAAATGAGACTTTGATTGATACCACTTCAAACTTTCCTTGTGCGTTCCAACCAGCAGCTGGCAGACTTGTTCGAAGCCAAGGCCAATATTTCTGCAGTCTCATTCTGCTTATCTACAGGAGGATTAAGTCCACTGATTTACTTTTGTTGTCATACAACAAATGTTTTGAATAACATTTAGAATTTGGAAAATTTATGTAAAATGGAGTTTTTCGGTTATGTAGAAATATCAGGTATTCTGGGAATTACCTGACTCAGTTTCAACAAAGACAACTGGGTAGTCCCAATCAAATTTACATAATATCTTTAACTTTCTACTTTTCTATACTCCCCCACTTCTAGGCCTTATTGGAGGTATGTGTCACAAGGATGAGGGAAAGATGGATTATACCACCATATTTACTCTGATTTCTGAGAATACAGAAAGATGCTTCCACTTCTATTTTTCTGGGTGTACAGGTTGTTTTGCCTTCTTTGAGATGGGACAGCAGAATCCAGAATATGTGAGACTGGTTTATTTAAAGCAAACATGAATGTATTGGGTCCCAATACTGAAAATTTCGAAGTCCAACCTTGTGGGGCCTGGTGGCTTGTTGCTGCTGCCTGGGGCACTCTCTCCTGCTGCTGAGGCCTATGGCAGGGCCCATTAGTCAAATGGAGGCATGTATAATTGAGATATTTTATTATAAGAAAGAGAAAATAGGCTAGTCAAGTAGAGAGAAGGAAAGGAGAGGAAGGACAGGAGAAGAGAAGGAGAGAGAGAGAAAGGAGAGGAAGAAAGCAAGAGAGCAAGAAGACAAGAGAAGAGAAAAAAGAGCAGGAAAGAGAGAAAAAGGCAAGAGGGGAGACAAAGAGCAAGAGAGTGAGGAGGGGGCAAACCGCTCTTTATATTGTACGAGGCATAGCTATCTGTTTTGGGGCAAGGCATGCTTGTTTGTGGTCAGTTATTGGGGGTAGGGTCTAGCTAGAATGCTGGGAGCTTGAGGCATTGTCTGCATGATAGAACACACATCTCCTGTGGGGGCAGCTGTGAGAGGTTGTGACTGAAACTGGAGCCAAAGACTCAGGAGTTATAGCCGAACTCCTTCTGAGCCCTGCAGGCAGAAATGGCCCACTAGGGCTGTAGAGTTCAAAGCCTATTACTTGACTGAGCCTAAATTACCTGAACAGACCTCTGCCCACACAACCTTAAAGTGTCAATATCTGTTTAGCATGTTATGGTGTGTTATTACGCAGTGGGAAGTAAGAGACGGATAAATAGATAGATAGATAGATAGATAGATAGATAGATAGATAGATAGATAGATACATACATACATACATACATACATACATACATACATACATAGAGGTATTCCTGAAAGCTGTTATTTGGTTTTTGTTTTCTGTTGTATGTGTTTGTGTGTGGTGTGTGTGTGTGTGTGTGTTTGTGTGTGTGTTAACTGTTGTTTTCAAACAATGTCTCATTACATAGCATTGGGTAGACTAGAAGTCCTTATGAAGTATAGATTGGTTACAAAATTTCACATAGAGTGTTTCTATCTTCCAAGTGTTGTGATTAAAGCAGTACTCCTCCATGCCTAGTTGAAAAGCTGTCTTTGAAAGGCCAGAAGCTCTCATGGTCTACTTAACTCATTCAGGTATTTCCTACAATCATGATACACTGGTAATCAGAACAGTTGAAAGGATCAAAATTCAAATCATAGCGTTAGTGTTTAACTATAACTTAAACATGTTTTATGTAATTTATCTATTGCTTATGTTTAAATGTTTGGTATATATACACTTGAGTTATGATTTGATAAATATAACCAAACTAACTATATTTTCAAAAGAAGCTACATCATAACATTTCCACATGTAAATTCTGAATGAGTAAAGAGGGACATTAAGATGAGCGCAGAGGGATTCTCACAAGTATAGGGATGTTGAATTTTAAAACTCTGTCTAAATCCAGACTTATATGTGTAAATCTGTTGTTTTCCTCTTGTTAATCATCTTTGGATTCAATATTTTTCATTCAAAGGAAATATATATAGCCTAGTACATTTATGAAAAATGTTTTTTATTTTGACTGAAATTATTTGTATATAAAAAATCCACGCCCTATCTTCCTACTAGATATGGAGTCTACAATTTCTCTCTTCTAACAGTAGAGTATTTCATCTAAGGTCCCTCTCTTTGAGTACTGAGAGTCTAGAGTGCCTCCACCTCCACCTCCTACCTCCCAAGGTTGCCTGTTTCCATTCTTTCTGCTGGCCCTGAAGGCTTCAGTCCTGTTCCCTTCCCCATGTTTCCCTTTTCCCTCTCTGTCCCCTCCCCGGCCTAGGTCCTTACCCCCCTCTGAGAACCCTCCCACACTGTTTTCTTCTCCCTCCAAAGTGGGATTTAGACATCTTTACTTAGGCCCTTCAGATTGTTAACCGACTTGAGTTCTGTTGATTGTATCCTGGGTATTCTGTACTTTTTGGGCTAACGTCCACTTAATTAGTGAGTACATACCATGCATATCATTTGGGTCTGAGTTAACTTACTCAGGATATGTTCTAGTTCTATCCAGTCACTGCAAAACTCATGATGTCCTTGTTCTTAATAGCTGCACAGTATTCCATTGTGTAAATGAACCACATTTTCTGTATCCATTCTTCTATTGTGGGACATCTGAGTTGTTTCAAGCTTCTGGTTATCACAAATAAGGCAGCTATAAACATAATGGAACACAAGCCTCTGTGACATAGTGAGGTATCATCTTGGTATATGCCCAAGAGTGGGCCTTCAGATATATTTATTTTCAACTTTCTGAGGAAACTTCAGATTGATTTCCAGGGTGGCTATACCAGTTTGCAATTGCACCAGCAAAGGAGAAGTGTTTGTCTTTCTCCACATCCTCAGTAACATGTACTATCACTTGAGTTTTTGATCTTAGCCATTCTAATTGGTGTAAGGTAGAATCTCAGAGTCATTTTTATTTGCATTTCCCTGATAATTAAGAATTTTGAACATTTCCTTAGGTTCTTCTTAGCCATTTGAGATTCATCTGTTTTGAATTTTCAAGTGGAGGGATGGGCTACCATACCACAGTTGAAAACTCTGATTCAGAATCTTTTCTGTCTAAAAGAAGTGCAGGGACAAGAAATGGAGAAGAGATTGAGGGAAAGGAGGTCCAGAGACAGGCCCAAATTAGGATTCAGCTCAAGGGGAGGCTCCAAGGACTGACACTAGTATTGATGCTATGGTAATCTTTCAGACAGGAGCCTAGCATGGCTGCCCTCTGAGAGGTCCAGCAAGCAGCTGAAAGAGTCAGATGCAGATACTTACATCCAAGCACTGGACAGAAGCCAGGATCCCAGTGGTTGAATTGGGAAAAAGCTGGAAAAAGCTGAGGAGGAAAAAGACTCCACGAAAAGACCAGAAATCTCAACTAACCTGGACCCCTGAGATCACTCAGACACTGAAACACTGACAAGGGAGCATACACTAGCTTATATGAGACCCCCTCAACATATACAGCAGAAGACTGCCTTGTCTGGCCTCAGTGAGAGAAGATGCATCTAACCCTGGAGAGACTTGAGGCCCCACGGAGTTGGGAGGTCTTGTGGTGTGAGAGTTGGGGTTGGGGATATCTTCTTGGTGATACAGGAGGAGATATGGGATGAGGAATAGTCAGAGAGCTGACTAGGAGTGGGATAATGACTGGGCTGTAAAAATAGATTAAAGAATAAAATAATAATAATCATCATAGAATTTCAAAAACTCTATGTGCTTACATTTGTTTTTATTAAGTAATATATTTCTCTAATAAATGGGGGATGAGAAGAAATCAAGAAATATGAGTTTTTAAAATAATAGATATGTGTTTCTTTGATTAGTTTTCAGTGCACATGGCAGAACTGTCATAAGAATAAAATCACAAGTAGAGCCAGAAAAAACTAGGCATCCAAACCACTGAAGGTTGGGAGAGTCTGTAATTTATAAAGGCACTAGAAAGGCAGCATTGGATTCCACAAGAAGAAAATATGAGTTCTGATTTCCAAATTGACCCCAAGTATATAAATCATAGTTATTATTCATTATGGCTAAGACTTTGGAAATCCATTGGGTAAATTCATAAAATTGTATGTGCTTCTAAAAGTGAATCAAATAATAATACAAATGATAACCATTTCTCCTCTTATGAAAATGAATATTTACTAAGTACATATGATAAACTCTCATTATAGAAGATTTTTAGTTCATACAGAGTTTATATTCATCACATCTCTTAGTTTGTTTGTACCAGTTAATCATAAAACATTGTGCAGCTCTCGTCATGTAAGATGCTGAAAGATATTCTTGAAGGTCATTGGAAGGGGCACTTATTTTTACACACTCCTTTTTATTTTATTCTTTTAAGAATGCCTAGCTATCATGTAAGTCTCTAGGTATCAACTGACAACACTGCCCTCTATACTGGCAATGGTTCACCAAAAGAAGTCAATATTCTAAAGGTTACATTACTTGGCCCTCATTTCATCATTACTTGAAAACACAAGGGACCAAGAAATTGGATATAAGATTAAGGCGTACTAGCCAATGTCCCATAAGAAATTTAGATTTCTTCACTCCCACTAAACTTAATAGGAAATGAAGCAAATAAGAATAAAGGTTATTTTTAAAACTTTTAAAAGCACATACAGAGTTATATATTACATAGCATATGAGGCATGCATGCCTCAGCACACATGGGTGTTAAAGGACACTTGTAAAAGACAACACTTTCCTTCTATCCTGGATATCCTAACATCAAACTCAGATTGTTAGAATTGGTGGCAAATGTCTTTCTTCTTTCAGCCATTCAGTCAGCACAAGACTCAAATATCTTATTCCAAAACCACGTGGTTTCCCGATTTTACTGGCCTAAAATGTTGAATATTAGAAAGAATACAACCAATTATGTAATTAAATAGAAATAACCAATAAAATAATTATTCAACATTTGTAATCTGGTTGAATAACAAGGGAGGTCAACAAAAATAATGATAATGAGATTGGGAATGGAGAAATTAAACAGAGCTGAACATGTTTTAACAAATGTTTTTATTTGAATTGTGATATCTCTTTTAGAACTCATTCTCTGAATTTTCAGAAACTCCTTTAATTAGTTTAGTATCAGCTCCTGGACATTCCTGACCATCAGGAAAAGGCCTGAGACCCCAGGAGAGGAGGAAAATAATACTGCTTCATGATTAGGGTTTTAAAATTGAGGTAACAATTTTCCACCCCTCTCCACCCTTTTCTATAATGGCAGCCATGCTGACAAGGCTCAAGTTTGTAGCCACTTTCTCTGGGTTACTTTCAGCTAACAATTTATTAAGAGGAACCAACTGGTTTTAGGAGAAATGAGAATGCAAAGTACCAACCACCAGTGTGTTCCATCTGCTGGAGTCTGATTACATATCAATTCAGTGGCCAAGGCTGGCTGAGCTGTAACTCAGAACTTCCACTGGTTAGAGTATTTCTATGCCAGCAAATGCTCAGGGTTCAGAATAAGTCTTTATTACTTCGAACATAGAGGAGAGAGTTTCCAGTTATTTTATTTGGTTTTGATTGCTCACTACCCATAATATTTCAAAATTAGAAAATACAATGTGTTATATGACTGGGATATATCTTTTTCCCCAAAGAAAAATATTATCTGTTGTTTTGATGTATCATCAGCAGACCCCAGTGTTAAATATCTCTCAGAATATGGTAAGGGAAAAAACTTTGGAGAAGTAAAATTGTAATACATTAGTTAGTAATTCATCCATGATGTAAATATAATGATTCTCAGGATTTAAAAACATGCCAATCACTAAAACATATTAATTCAGTATCAAAAATTATCAGTGGATATTAATCAGACAGAATGAGCATTTAATGTTAGATTTAAATAGGCTCATTTAGCAAGAATTTTAATTCAATACAAGAATAATAAATCATCTGTTATCTTTAATGACAGGAAAAGGTGTTATTATAGTTAATCAAATATTTTAAATAATGCCACAGTACACAACATATTTTAAAACCTAAATACACCATATAAAATGTGGTAACATCATACTGAATAGCATTTAATGGATAATATGTCAGAAAGCATCAAGATATTCAAATACTTATAAGCTTAGACAAATAGTGAAATTCTTACAAAAAAGATTTAATAACTATAACAGTAGAATAAAGAAAAGTGAAGAGAATTTTATGTTTAGTGCAAAACATTAGTGTTGCAGGGAAATATTAAAAAAGAATGCTGGCATCTTCCTGCAGTTGTGCCAGCATTGTCGAATTCTCACTGAGCTACTCTCTCCAAGTAGTCCCCCCTGCACCCAATCACTGTGTCCCTACCTCTTGTTCCCTTGTCCCTGGAGCTACTATAGTTCCCTCTCTGCTGTCAGCTCTGTCTCACATTCCAAAAATCAAGTTGATCTGCCATCCTCGCAGTTTGATAACATAATACCCAGTAACCCAATAAAAACAAAACTCAAGTCTTATAGTTATCCAATCCGATTTATGTAACATTAAAAACACAATTTACAAGATGCCAATACAATAATTGCAGAGCCAATTGATAATGATAAAAGCTTTATCCGAATGATTCTAACTTTATGATATCGTAACCACCTATGGATGGCTAAATACACGGTGGTTCAAGTTAGCCAACATCTTGCCTTTTCTTCCTTTCTCCTCCATGCATGCTCTCTGTCTCTGCAACTCTTAGCTCTGCCTCCCTTTTCCCGGTCCAATCACAGGCCTTCTGTTGCCCTAATGTGATTGGACATGGAAAATCTTGCAACTCATTAGTGTTGCTGAATCTGCTTAACATCAGCCAACTTTTAAAGAATTCAGAGAAACAATTATATATTTGCTCACTCATCAAATGTTCATTGAATATCACTAATGGATTAGTCAGTTGGGTATGGTCTATAAACATAAGATACAACCTTAGTCTTCAAGAAACAAAAAGACCAATGGTGTGATTTGAGCAGATAAACATATTGAATATCAAATATAGAATCCTATTCAGAATTTCAGCATCATACAAAGATCCAAGCAGTGGAAACATGAGAAGCTGAAAAGAATTTTAGGCATTACAGTTGTAAAGAATCAAGGGCTATTGACAGAGAAGCCAGTTCAAAGGTAAAACCAAGGTTTACTAGGAGGACATTTTAACTTCCACAAAATTACCATTGATTAGATATTTACTTATGTACATCTAAAATATTGTGCAATTTAAAAACTTAAGTGAATGGTTTTGTAAATATGTGATATTTTGGGCATCCAAGGAGTTAATAATATCCCTTAATTACAGATGAAAATACAGAAGAGTTACATTTTATAAAGTTTCTAGGTCTAGTTCTGATGTTACTTCCTCATTGTGATCTCATTCTACATTTAAAGGCTCCTTATGTAATCTAAAGAGCAGTAAGAAAATTGTTAAAAATGTGTCATGAAAACTCAAGAATTGTATTACAAACATGCTGAGTATATCTAGTTCTCCACTGAGTATAGATTCTGGCCATTAAGGTTTATAGAAAATCTAGCAATGAATTTAAATGATGACATCAATATATCTCCAACATAATAATAATAAAATATCAACCTCATTTCTGAAAAGAAACAGTTTTTGTTTGTTTATTTTTCCCATGTTGATTGGAAAAGGTTAAATCCAGGTCATCAAAATTCATAGAAATGAGAATTTCCAAGTTCTTTTTTGCCAGTCAGGTTTGCTTCTACCCCCATGTCTCTGGATTTCTAAATCTCTGGTTCCTAGCTATCCAGGTAGTACAGGGCATGAGCCTCAAGTTAATCCAAAAAAGTGGCTGGCTACTCCCGTGAGTTTTTCACCCTTTTTGCACCATTGTCTTAGCATAACATACAGGAAATGCAGATTGGGGTTTAAGGATTTTATGGCTGGGTTCATGTCCAGATTACTTTTCCTAAAGTCTACAGAGTAAGTTCTTTCCCCAAAAGATTAAAATTAATCTCCATGCAGGCAGCAGTACAATCTTTTTACATTCAATGACCTGTGTGGATGCTGCAATGAAATGATTCCTAAGTGATATTTTTCTATGCTCATATATCAGGACTTGGTCCAGTGATCATCGGAGAGGGTTCCATCTGCAGAACTTGTGGGGCAGGTACAAAGACATAAAGCAAGACATTATGCAGAGGCCAAATTGGAGGTCTCCATAAGGTCTTTTCCCTTGGAAATTGTAGAAATGTTCAGAAGTAGAGGAAGAAAGATTGGAGCAGTTAGAGAAGATGGTAAACACCAAGAGTACATGGGCAACCAAATCTAGTAAACAGGGTTCACATGGGCTCACAGAGACTGAAATGGCAAGAACAGGGCCTTCACGGAGCTGCTCCAGGTCCTCTGAATTAATGTTATGGCTGCTAGCTTAATTTTCTGTATGACTCCTAAGAGTGGTAGTGGTATGCGTCTGATTTTTTTGACTGACCCTGGGGACTCTTTTTCTCCTATTCAATTATCTTGTACAGTTTGGATTTGAAGGTCTTGCCTTGTCTTCTTATATCTTTGTTTGTCCTGCCTGACTGTTGTTTCTTGGAGATCTGATCATTTCTGGGCAGGTATTCATGGATTGTGTTAGGGAAATAAAAAGCCAAGAGCCTGAGCAAGCCAGAGAGTAAATCAATATGCTGCCTTCCTTTGTAGTTCCTGCCTCTATACTTACTTAAATTTTTGCTTTAACTTAAATTAATGATCAACTGTAACCTATAAGATACGTACATTCACTAAGTTGCTTTTGGCCATAGTATTTATTACAGAAACAGGGAAGCAAAACAACAGAACGTATGCCTGTATCCAGTGCTAAACCAGAGCAGAAACTTCATACCCTACCAGCAGCGTTTGTGCTCCTGGTTTTTCTATATTTTATATTTAGATCAAAAGATAAGACAAACATGTCTGTCCTCTAATTCTGTTGATGTACAGTTTTATTGCATTGTTCTCTTCGTCATGAAACATGGAGTCTTTAGAAGATTGATATTTGAGTTTGTCCAATAAAACTATGATTTTTGTCAAGAATAAAGATGACCCATCTTTCTCTAAGAGCTTTAAATGTAAGTATTTTGTTTATAAGAATAAGTTCCTATTGATAGATGTCCCCTGGGTAGATGCAAATAGATACACTCTTGATTTTTCTAATCTCCCTTTTCTTTTCTTTCTTTCTTTTTTTTTTTTTTTTT
>NW_022196905.1:72336289-72346469 GCF_008632895.1 Mastomys coucha | reverse complement strand
TTAACATTGTGTCCCTTATGTGTGCATTGGACTTTCTTTCTATCTCATCTATACACTTAAAGACTTAAAGTAATTTTCTTATATGTTTTACAAAGTTCCATTTCAGGTGTGTTAGGAGATAGTTAAATATTCAGTGTATAATTCTCAAGTCATCCAAGTCATTTAATAATTAGAAGAATATTTCAGATTGGAGTGTATAGACATAATAGAATGAGAGTAGTGATTAGGCAATAAATTAAGAAGCTATGTGTGTAGATTATAGCAAAACACTGTTGTCATGAACACATCTTAATAGAGAACTGAGAATTAAGTGAGGGAAATGGGGGAGGGAAAGTAGCTCAATAAAGGACTTACCATGGAAATATTAACATCTAAACTTGGTCTTCCAGGGCATATTTGAAAAAGGTTGTTATAACAGCTATTATGCATAATTCTAAAACTGGGAACAGGAGAATCACTGAGTCACATGATCAGTAAGATAGTCACATTACTATTTCACTCTGGTTTTATTCAGACTTGTCAATTAATGAAAATAACTTGTCTGTCCATGAAGGCACAGACACTGAGACTGGGGTGTGTATGTACTCTGGACATTATAAAACAACCTTATAAAACTTTTTTTTTTAAAGTGGGGACTAATTATTCAAGTGAAAATAATCTTTGCCATCATAGCAGTGACAGGGATGTGTGCTCAAAAGTGGTTCAGTGTTGTTCTAAAACTATGGCAACAAGGATCAAGAAAGAATGTAGTCAAAATGAGCCTTGCTTCATTGAGGATAATTAAGAGGGACAGTCAGAGGGACAGGAGGGAGCATGCAAATGGAATGTTGTCACCAGAATTATAAAGCATTCTGAACACAATATATTTATGAGAAAAGTGTGTGACTATGCCCCTAAGATAATTTGGAAACTTGAATCTCTCAATTAAAATTTTGTTACAAATTTAGAAGGCATCTTGGTATTAAGTATTTGGTTGTGCATACTTAATAATATATGAACTTTCTGAGAGTTACTATGTTTTACAAAATCATTAATACTTAAAAAAGCAAACATACTTTAATATTAGTAATATTCGAGCTGTCTCCTCAAGATATCAATATATTTCATCTGTAGTTTAATTTCATTTGTTTGTTAAAGCTATGCTTTGAAATAATGAATTTAATTACTAAGTGTTTGAATTTTAGACCTTGATTTTACGCACTGTTGTCCCTTGAGAAACTGTCATTTATCAATCTTCTATTGAGCTATATACCTTATATTTCTTAGAAAAGTCCTTTATTGTATTCTATAACATTGCTTTGAGGCTAAAAACTGTAAACACCTATAGTACCATAGCTGAATTTAGTCAAAACACAGAATTGTACTATAATAATTCCCCTAATTTCAAATTCTTCCCTTGAAGCACAAGGTATTCTCTAGAGACAAGAATCAATGCACCTTGAAGAATGCATATGTAACATTATTTAAAATAGAAGCTGTAGGCAAGTGGCAGATGCTAAGGAGCACTAGGGGTGAACTGCAGAAGTCTGTTGGAGACAACACACACATAAGTAAAACATGAATCTACAGGACTGCATCATGGTGTAATGAGAAGAGAGAGAACAAAGGAATACAGAAAAGGCATATCCAGGCCAGAACAATAAGTGCCCTACATCACTGCATGTCCAGAAACCTGTTTTTTTTCCATTCATTCAATAAATATGTCCCAGAATCCTGTTTAATTCTAAGATAATAGAGATAAATGAGGTTCTATATGGAATATTGATCATTAGTACAGAGTTTATGCTCACAGTGATTTTCAGTGATGCTCTGTGGTGTCATGAGGAGCATGTATGATACAACCCAAGTGACTAGGGAAGACATTCCCTAGAAGCTTAACCCTTCCATAATGTAATGCATTCCAATGAAAAATTATATATATATTTATATATATATGTATATATACATGTATATACATATATATATGTATATATACAATCACAGAGATGTAAAGCAGTACATAAGCCCAAGGTTTGGGGTCTCGAATGTGTCTTCCATACAGATCAAAGATATGTGTCTGTGAAAATGTACTGCATGTATGAGTGTTTGTGATTGGCCAAGGTGCTAACATCTTCATTTGAAATGATAAGGCAGATGGGATCTTTGATTGCAATAAAGTCTACATCAGCAGGCTAAATATTATAAACTGAGTTGAATCAAAATAGAGTGTATCTCTATAGTTGATATTAGCAATTAAGAAACAATAAACAAAAAATATAGAAAGGCTTTGCAAATACGAAACTAAATAACAGTGGATTCTACTGTGACTTTTAAAAGGCATTCATATCATTTATATAAATTCTCTAAGATACATGTACTAATTAAAGTAAATCAGAGAATGATGACTAAATATAAAACTAGTTACAAATTATTGGCTCTATTTTTAATCAACATCTATATAAAGTTAAATAACTATAGTAAGTAAAAGTTATATCTCAAATACTCATCTTCCATTAACTGCTCCATAGTGAAATTCTAGAATATAAAATATAGTGGTACTTAATAAAATTAGTAAATAAGTTGCAAACTTAGCTTATGGACTTAGAGAACTGAAAAAAAAATTATATATGCTTCTATGTCTAAGAAAACATTCAGAACACATGATATTTTAACTAGCTTTTAAATCATGACATGAAGAAAATGACAATGACAAGGCAGATGACAGCACCTAAACTATTGTTGATCATTGTCCTGCCTTTTTTAGTCTCCTTATTTGTTATACTAATAATCAAAATAACCTTGTTAAAATTGATAAATCTCATTTCATTTGGTCAACTTTACATTAACAACTATTGTAGAGAACTAACTCTCTTAATGGAAGCCATGAAACTAGAAACCAGAGAACAACTAAAACATTTAATTGCAGAAAAAATGTAAGACTAGAGGTATGACAGACCATATGAAACCAAAGAAGAAATACCACAGCAAAGTGTGGATGCTACAATCCTACTCAAAAGGTGGGGGGAGAAAATAATATCTGGGAAGTAGAGGGAGAGAGGAATCTGGGAGGGAGAGAGGAGGGAGAAGGAAAAGAGGGGCCAATTCAGATAGGGGAGAAGATGGTAGAGAAGTACAGAGGGTCAGGAATTTGAAAATAGATGTGTAGCAGTAGAGGAGAAGGAACTGGGGGTAGCTACTAGAAAGATTCAGATGCCAGGAACACAAGAGGTTCCCAGGACCCAACAGGAAAGAAATTAGCTGAAATATCCAAAAAGGGAAGTTAGAACCTATAGTGACGATATCCAGTGGGTAGGCATGGCCCCTGGTTGAGGGATGGGGCCATCCACCTACCTTAAAATTATTAGTCCAGAATTCCTCCTATCAAAAGGAAATGCAGGGACAAATAGTGAAGCAGAGAATGAAGAAAAGTCCATCCAGAGACTGCCGTACCTAGGGATCCATCCCATCCACAGACACTAAACCCAGACACTACTGCTGATGCCAAGAAGAGCTTACTGACAGGAGCCTGGTATAGTTGTTACCTGAGAGGCTCTGACAGAGCCTGACCAAACAAAACAGATGCAGATGTACTCAACCAAACATCCAACTAAGCGCAGGAAACCTAGTGCAGAAGTTAGGGCAAGGCATGCAGAGCTGAAAGGATTTGGAACCCCATAAGAAGAACAACAATATAAACCAACCAAAACACCCAGAGCACCTAGGGATTAAACCACCAAACAAAGAGTACACATGAGGGTACCAGTTGGTTCCAGTTGGACATGTAGCAGAGTATTGCCTTATTGGGCATTGCTGGGAAGGAAGCCCCTTGTAAATAAATAAAATAACCAATAAAAAATACTATTAGGATGATATGATGTAAGTGTATGCTGAGACCTTGTTATAAAAAGCCTGTGTGAGGAAAGAATATGGAGGTCAGAATTTGCTGTTTGGTAAGATTTTATGGTAAAGATAGGTATACAAAATGGGTAAATTTTGATCATGAATTAGTAAAACTGAAGCACATATTAAATATAAATATTTATTTGAACTTATACCATATAGAGTCCTGGAAATGAATACTTTAAAAGAGAGTGGCTTTTTCCATGCCTTTCAGTGGCAACCACAGACCTGTAGGTTACAAATCAGAAAGGGACAGATTTCTAACAGTCTCCAGACTAGAGAGAGTAATAATATTTGCTCAAACTAAGAGTGAGTTAAAACAGGTCCTGATAATCATTTACATTAATTTTAACAATTGGGATAGGAGCATAAGGATAGAAACAACCATTGTGTGTGTGTGTGTGTGTGTGTGTGTGTGTGTCTGTGTCCTCATAAGCCAACTAGACACATAATCATATACACAAAAAACTTAGTGAAATGTTCACATTTCTCTGAAAAGGTGAATGAACACCAATGTGTAACTTAGGAATGAGGGGTACTTGACAGGTACTGGTAGAGGAAAACAGTTTTATTTTCGAGTGCAGCCTCAAACATAAAAGAGTAAAATAAAGATCAAGATGAAAAGAGAGCAAGGCCATGCATTGTCAAACCCCAACCCCATGTGACATACATCAACTAGCAAATACAAATGGTAACTCCTAAACCTCAAGAGAAGGTCCACAAACTAAGGAACAAATAAAACTTCCTGATAATATAAAAGACTTCCTTATTCGTCTGTAAAACTCAGTATGTCCTTGTTATTCTTTTATTTTTAATTATTTTATTGAGTATTTTTGTTATTTACATTTCAAATGTTATCTCCTTTCCCAGTTCCACATCCCCCCTCAGAAGCTCCGTATTCCATCCCCCCCTCTCCCTGCTTATTGTTCCCCCATCCATGCACTCCAGCCTCCCTGCCTCGAAGTCCCCTACATTGGAGCCTCAAGCCTTCACAGGGTCAAGAGTCATTCCTCCCATTGATGGCCAAAAAGGCCATCCTCTGCTCCATATGCAGCTGGAGCCATCAGTCCCTCCATGTGTACTCTTTGGTTGGTGGTTTAGTTCCTGGGAGCTCTGGGGGGGTCTTGTTTGTTGAAAGTGTTGTTCTTCCTATGGGGTTTCAAACCCCTTCAACTCCTTCAGTCCTTTCTCTAACTCCTCCATTGGGGACCCTGTGCTCAGTCCAATGGTTGGCTACCAGTCTCTGCCTCTGTATTTGTCAGGTTCTGTAAGAGCCTCTCAGGAGACAGCTATATCATGTTCCTTTCAGCAAGAAAGAGTATTCCATTGTGTAAATGAACCTGAGTTTTGCAGTCAAACGGGTAGAACTAGAAAATACCATCCTGAGTCAGGTAACTCAGACCCAAAAGGACATGAACAGTATGTACTCACTAATAAATGGATATTATACCCCCCTACAAATGTACAGAATCCCCAAGATAGAGTCCACAGAATTCAAAAAGGTCAATAAGCTGAAGGCCCCAAGTGAAGATGTCTCAGTCCCACTTAGGAGGGAGAAAAAAGCAATGACAAGGGGGGAAGGAGGAACCTGGGGAGGTAAAGAGGACAGGCAGTGGGGGGAAGAAAGGGGAACATGATTTGGTACTGGATGAGGAAAAGGACCAAAGCCCTGAGGGCCAGCAGAAAGAATGGAAAAGGCAACCTTGGGTGGAAGAAGGCTGGGAGATCCCTCAGGAACCTACCAGAGACCTGGGAGGTGAGAGAGATGGACCTTAGAAAAAATGTTCTACAGTGGGAAGTGGGAACTTATAAAGCCTACCTCCAGTAGAAAGACAAGGCACCAAATGAGGGATGGGGTTGCCATCCCATAGTCAAAACTCTGACTCATATTTCTTACTGTCTGAAAGAACTGCAGGGATGGAAATGGAGAAGAACCTGAGGAAAAAAAGGTCTATCAACAGGCCCAAAGTTGGACCCAGCTAAAGGGGAGTCCCAAAGGCTTGTCGCTCTTACTGAGGCTATGGAGTGCTCACAAAACTGGACATTTCATGACTGTCATCTGAAAGACCTAGCAAGCAGCTGAAAGAGTCGGATACAGATATTTTTATCCAAGCAATGAACAGAAGCAGCTGATCCCTAGGATTGAATTAGGGAAAATCTTGAAGAAGCTGAGGAGGAGGGCAACCCTGTAGGAGGACCAGCAATCTCAATTAACCTGGACCCCTGAGATCACTCAGACACTGGATCACTAACCAGGCATACACCATATCAGCAAACACCAGCTGATATGACATCCCCAAGATATATACAGAAGAAGACTTCCAAGTTTGGGTTCAGTAAGAAAAAAATGCACCTAACCCTCAAGAGACTGGAGGCCCCAGGGAGTTTAGAGATCTGGTGGAGTGAGGGGTGGTAAGGTGGGGACATCCTTGTAGAGACAGGAGCAGAGAGGACTTATGGCATCTGGAACAGTTGGAGGGTAGACCAGGAAGGAATAAAATTTGGAGTATAAAGAAAAATTATTATTATTAATAATTAATAATAATAAAAGACCTACTTATTAAAATGCAATACTAATCTTTTTAAACTCTGTTCTTAAAGTGGACCACTGTGGAACTTTAACTCATTTATTCCTATTGGTATAAAAGGGGAATTCAGAACTCATAACAGAAATTTTAAGAATGAGGTTGAAAAATGTACATGTATATGATATATTTTTATATGTATATATATATATATATGGTATATGTGTACATGAGTATTTATATGTGTATCTGTATGTATATATGATGCATATATATAATGTATATATACATATAAATAATTTATGAATGAAAACAGAATAGATATGCATATATATACACATATATACACATATACAGATATACATATTTTTATATATGTATACATATTCACATGTGTACATAAACACACACATATTCATATATGTGTGGGTACATGTGTACCTGTGTAGACCTGTATAGTGTATGTTTATATTCATATACACATACACACACATGTACATGTACATATACATGTATGTATTTATATATGTATATATATATATGTGTGTATGTGCATATATACACATATTGTATATGCATGTGCAAACACACATACACACACACATATATGTATATGTACATATATGGTGCTATGTACTAATATACACATATACATACATGCATATATACCAAAATACAAATATACACACATGCACATATACCAGTATACACATACACATACATACATATGGCACACATATATGTAATATGGATACACATACACATGTGTTGTTTTCATTTATGAGTAACTTAGTAATAGAAGACAGTTCTATGATTTTATGATTCCCATGTTCTTCAGAGGGCACAGTGAAGCACTTTGTTTTTATACTTTCCTACATTGAACCTTTTCAGTAAATTACTTAAACCATGACATAAGCACGAGTTTTTTCAGATCCTACAATAATGAAAAGTGCATAAACAATAACCAATGTAGATAGATTCTACATTTTTGCAGATTAGATATAATTAACAAATGGAAAGTAATAATCATATCATTGGTAAGTTTGTCATTGTGACTCATTTCACAATCCAAATTCCTCTATCTCAATCAAAAATGTCTAATATGTTTTCTAAATATATCATTTAAGTAAAAATATATGGAGGCAGATCATTAAGAATATATTTTAGGGCTGGAGAGATGGCTCAGCCGTTAAAGGCTAGGCTCACAACCAAAAATATAAGAAAATATTTTATTCTTTACAATTGTTAAACAGCTGATTTGACTGTCAACAAATGTCAGTGTATATTTAAGCTCTATTAGTAGATTTTCTTTCATGGTATTAGGTAGGAATTTTTAGACCCTGTGAAACTGTGATGCATTGTCATGATAGAAGAAATCAGGCAGCATGGTCAGGGGCAGTTCATAGTGATTAATAATTGTTTAGAGAATCAAAATCATTCTCAGACAAGAAATAAATCTCAGATTACCAGATGGCCTATTGTATTCATCTCTTAAAGTAAATTTTACATTTAATAGATTAGTTTTTCAAGAATTAGAAGTTGTACTTTTAGGTAGATCCTTAGCAACATAAATATACCTTGAGTATATCATATTAAATTATGATAGAAATATTATCTTAGTAGTGATCCTGGTCCAGAAACAATAGAGTACATGTGCAGTATTTCACTTAATAGTAACAAGAAAATCTAGACAAAATAAAAATCATAATTACTGGTAATACTCTCAATTTATTTCATTGCAGTATAACTAAAGATGAAAGATCACCACATCAGGAAAGAGAACTAACTAATAAATGGTCACTCTAAGCTGGTTTTGAACTGGCCTTCAGTAATTCTGACACTTGAGACACACTGACGATTAATATCACCTCTTAGGCTTAAATTTGGTAATTTGAGAAACTGTGATCAATAATTAATGCTATCATTAAAAAATCACACACACACACACACACCTATAATTGTTTCAAGATGAAATATTTATCCAACTCAACAGCATCCTCTTTTGTACAGTATTAAGGAAAGAAGTATAGAAACTGTAGCAAATTTTTCACAAAGATAAAAATTATTCACACTCTTACGATTTATTGCACCTGAATGCTTCATGTTATTAAATCTGAAGGCAATCTCTAGCTACAACCAAATATAATGAAGTCAATAAACAGGAGACTAAATTAACAACAACAACAACAACAACAACAACAATAACAAAAGAAGATGAACTAAATTAAAAAATTCGTAAATCTTAAAATTTTCTTTACAACACATAACATAATATTGACAAAAAGGATATTAAACATGATAATGTTGAGAAACAAATATCAAAATAAAACCCAAAAAGATATAGGCAAATACAATAATTCATATGTGGAAATTATATATTGCTGGGCAGTAGCACACTCTGTAACCTTAGAAGTAAGGAACTTGAAGCAGGAGGATATACAAGGTCAGGTTACCCCTGGTCTGTATAGCAAGGTCAAAGAAAAGCTAAGCTACATTGCCCCTTCTCAGAAAGCCAAGACTGTCTTTGTAGCTCAGTGAAGGAACATCAGTTTAACATGTATTTTTTTATATATATATTTTATGTTTTGCAATATAATCTTGCTGTGTATCTCAAGCTGGCTTCAAACTCATGATCCCCTTGCTTCCCGCTCTGTGCTGGGACTACAAGTGTGAGCAACCAAGCAATGCTTTCACAAAGATTATCCAAAAAGTAAATTGACAATTTAAATTATGCACACTATAGAATACAAATTTGAAGAACTCATCTATAAGCAATGGCACCATCATTTTAGAAGGCTAGTATCAGGGTGGAATTGGTTGCAATTACTCCTGAGTTTTTTCTTTTGCTTTAAAAAATTATTTATTTATTCAATTTATATATTGATATAAATCCCCCTATCCTCCTACATAGTTCTGCCTGCCATTCCCCCTCTCCTCCTCTGAGAAGGGGGAGACCCTCTCTTGGTATCACCCTACTCTGGTACATCAAATCTCTGCAGGATTAGGCACATCATTTTCCACTGAATCCAGACAAGGTGAACCAGTTGGAGAACAGGATCCACAGCAGGTAACAGATTCAGGGACAGCTCCAGCTTCAGCTCCAGCTGTTGGGGGATCTGCATGAAGACTAATCTGCACATCTGCCTCATCTGTTATGCTTGCAGACTGGAGACTAGCGTAACTGTCCTCTGAGAGATTCCACCCAGCATCCAATAGAAACTGATGTAGATACCCAAGGCAAATGTTAGATAGAATTTAGAGTGTCTTGTGGAAGAGTTAGGAGAGGATTGAAGGACATAAAGTTGACAAGTACTCTACAGGAAGACCAACAGAGACAACTAACCTGGATCATTGGTGGTTTCTAGAGACTGAATCACTAACAGAAGATCAAGTTTTTTCAACTAGCTGGCCCCAGATCTAACATATATATAGCAGCTGATCAGTATAAGATATTTCGTTGAAGGAAACCGGCCCGCAGTTTCACTTCATACCGTGGGTGATTCACGAACTGGGGAAGTCGAGTTTCTGTGGAAATAAGCGGGTTAAGAGACAGAGAGACCACACCAAGAAAGGATGCTTATCAAGGTGTAATCTTTACTTAGAGAAACGGGAAATTTATACTTGAGGCGAAACAGACATGTCTTTTGGCACATAAGTGAGAACAGGAATCGAGCATATCAAAGCGAGGACTCCAGGTAGGAGGGCGGGTCAAAGTTTTAGTCCATAATGAATACTGGGCTCCCGGTTCTGGCTTAATCCCTAGCTGGCTCCAGACC
>NW_022196905.1:72335153-72335488 GCF_008632895.1 Mastomys coucha | reverse complement strand
ATATCTTAAGGCATCAGCTTCTCCGAGTCAATCTGTCGTACCAATCTTTCTGTCTAGCACTCGCTTGCTTTTTTCCCCGAAATACCCGCTCTGTCTGGGCATTCGCGTTAAAAATGGTTAAAGCTTCCGCATATGAAGCACCTTCTGCGGGTATGCCCGCGGGCTAAGCCCCCAGGGGTGGGCGTCTCTTGTACCGCAGCAGCCACCTCTGTGCTTTGATAATACGCCGGTCCCATGTTAATGCACAGGCGAATATACCCTGAGATATCCGTTTGTCCCTTGTGAGGCAGCAAGATAGATTTACATGCCGCATTAGCGTTCTCAAAAGCCAATTG
>NW_022196905.1:72322590-72334641 GCF_008632895.1 Mastomys coucha | reverse complement strand
ATATCAAAGCGAGGACTCCAGGCAGGAGGGCGGATCAAAGTTTTAGTCCATAATGAATACTGGGCTCCTGGTTCTGGCTTAATCCCTAGCTGGCTCCAGACCCCTGGTGAGCCTAGCCGAGCTGCTGTCTCAATGTAGTCAGCAGGACCATCACATTTCGTCACTAGATTTGATCCCTGGAACCAAAAAAGGAAATAGATAATTGTCAGATGATAATTAAGTTTACAGATAACTAATAATTAGCCAATGTATAGAGACACAGATGAAGACTGATAGATGACAGATGATAGATAAATAGATAGATAGATAGATAGATAGATAGATAGATAGATAGATGATAGTGATAGATGATAGACAAATAAATAAAGAATGTAGAATAAACACATACAGTGATGGGTAGTATGAATAATAGCAAGCCTAACAATGAACACTAACTGTTCAAGAGACAATACTGACCAACAGATAATGGAATATTTCCAAGTGCTGAAAACCCCTATTAATACATAAGGCTCAATACAAAGGAAATAACTATTAGAAATAGACAAAATAAATATAGAATTTAAAAACTCGAGTAATTTATACTAGTAAAATTAGTAATATGAAGTTTTATACAAAAAAGATAAATACTATTTTAAAATAAAAAGTAAAATCACTACTAAATAAAAACTTTAAACAAATAAGGCTTGAAACCACATATCTTCAGGCAAAAAAAAGTGAATCTCAATTTCTTCCACATATATATTCCACATGTAACATTCAGTGGTTCATACATCTACAAATATATTTTATTATTTACACTAAGAATTTATGGAAATTAAATTTTACCCACATATGTATGTATTCTTTTTATATTACCTTGATTGCTAGGTAGATAAAGGCCACTTTTTAAGAATGATAAATCATAGTACCTCAATATTTAATACTTCATCATCTAAACAACCTAGATAGAAAACTATAAAAGCAAGCTATTAGCCAGTGAAATATTCAGAGTTTTATTGGACTAAGGACATGAAATTTTCAAATCTAGGCTTCAATTCTCACTCTAAGCTGGACAGTGGTGGCACACACCTTTAATCCCAGTACTTGGGAGGCAGAGGCAGGCAGATTCTGAGTTCGAGGCCAGCCTGGTCTACAGAGTGAGTTCCAGGACAGCCAGGACTATACAGAGAAAGCCTGTCTTGAAAAAACAAAACAAAACAAAAAAATTCTCACTCTAAGTCCCAAAGACAATCTTAGAAGAACTCTAATTCCTTGTTTGAGAAACCCTCTTTGGAGTTATGGTTCAGAGTTGTCTGATAGACTCCAAAAACACTACAAGTTATTGTTATTGCCCTTGGTTACTCCCTTCCCAGTGGTGGAAGGCAAGTCCCTATTGCTAAGGCTAACATAAACTTCAGCTACAAGTGCCAGAGGGCTTTGAGCTACAAGTAACTTTAAAAATGTCTTCCTGTACTATGGTATTAGATAGTATTAGATCCAAGCATCAAAGAAGGGAAGTAACCATCTGTCCTACCAAACTATGATACATCAAATACAACAACTATAATGGCAGTAGTGACATGCATACATTTGCAATAGTCAAAAGTTCTCAACTGGATTTAAGACACACTCAATAAAAGGAAAATGTGCCTCGTCATAGAAACCTAACCAAGTACCAAGAGATAATGAAGTATGGATCTTAGAGGAAAAATTATAGCCACTGCTTTATTAAATAGTCATAATACCTAATTACATTCTAAGTGTTTGTTCTTAGATCTATATATAAGTGTATTGATGACTGTTTCTCCAGGGAACTTCTATTTTACATAGCTGAAAATCATTACATCAACCCATAAACAATCAAAATGCTGTAGAGCCCATAACCAAATAGATAGATCTACTGAACAATCATGTAACTATGGCTCAGCTATCACTGTGGAAGAGCTGGCAGAGAGTTTGTAAGAGCCAGAAGGTAAAAGAGTTTACTATGAGACTGTCTCCTAGTATTATTAGAAGCTACATGTATAATGTGCCATCAATGTAACTGCCTAAATATGAGCTGAACAAGGACAACAGCAATAGCCATGCCAAAACAGAAGTGGAATCCAAAGAAGACTTCCCATATCAAGAACTACAAGCAAGTAAGAAATTTTGAGATCAGCTGTAATGAGACCCCGAGGAAGAACACACTAATCAATTATAAATACTAAAATATCAGGCTTAAAAATGAAGGAACAAGTAACATTATATAGACAGAGAAACCTGCATTTATATATTTTGGAATAGATATGTACATACACATATTCATGTAACAACAATGAATGAATAAAATACTATGGGAGAACAAGGAGTGGTATATGTGATGGTATGGAGGGAGGTAAAACAAGGAGTAAGTGAAAAATTATATTATGTTTTCAAAATATAAAGAAATTATATAATTTTTAAATACATAATATGTCTCAATAGTAACAGTAAGATAACTTGCTTTGTAAAAAGATATTCTAGAACTCAAATGATTCTATCAAAAACTGAAAGATAAATATTTTTATTTTTTAATTGAAATTAGATATTTCTCTTATACAGTAAATCTCACCTTCAATTTCCCCTGTGTCTACTCCTTCTAGAACTCCACCACATCCCCTCTTCCCCAGGTTCATTTGCTCTCTGTTTACTCTTTGGAAAAGAGAAGGCCTCTAAAAGACAACACCCAGACAAAAACATATTTGTTAAATAAACCACAATATGCTCACAACAAAGTTACACAATCTAAGAGGAATGACTAAACAAAATAAATACAAACACTCACATGTACACACACCATATAGAATAATCTCAAACTATTAAATAAAAAAAACAAAACAAATATCTATTATTTAATTGTAGTCATATGGAATCTAACAACTAGAGTAAGAGAAAGGATCAACTATTCACTTAAGGGGAGGCAAACAGATTTTTAGCCTTGGGACATAACATATTTTTAGCTTTGGGACATACATATTTTTTAGGGTCAAAGGGATAAGTTTAATCTTTTCTATATTTTACAACATCCAATCATTTGCAGAAAAAGTAGAATTTCCTTTGCTTCATGGATACATCAAAACAGATACTAAAGCAAACTACCGGTGTGAGAGGCTGACTTAGACTGGCAATGAGAATCATTGACATCTACATTCCTACACTTTCCTGAGCACCCAGGAAAAATGCTTCTTCCAATTTAGAAAACTCACAAATGTTTCACTGGGGATTTATTACTTTAGGATATGCTCATGGGAAAAAAGTCATATGATAGACACCAATGAACATCAAGACCAAAGTCATGCATTTAATGTAAAAATAAAAATTATTACTATTTTAACCATATTCTCCTCTTCTGTTTTGACTCCCTGATCAAATGAATAATAGGCCATAGTGTAGAAGCATGACATTTAAAGGAGGGAAGTTTGTGGGTAGGGTGTGTGTGTGTGTGTGTGTGTGTGTGTGTGTGTATAATTTCATACACAAAACACATACAGAGACACAACTGCAAACACACACATATATAATGAATTGATATCTATAGCATATATGTAAATTATATATACATGTAAATTAATCAGTCAAGTGGGTATTGGCAGAAACTTGAGGTGCTTGCTCAACAAACTGAACAAATGGGTCTGTTACATAAAAGCAGAACCTTCAAAGTTCTGAGCCAAACAAACAAAGTTTCTTTGTGTTTGCAGCAACAATAAATGCAGCTAGGGAAAAAAAGAGAGGCTAATCACAGGAAAATTATTTCAGTAGTCAGAACACCATACTGTGCTAAATTATCTTTTCTGATTTCTGCGTAATGAATTTTAAATCAATATTTCTAGTGTACATTTATACATAAAAATTTCAGCAAATGCATTTTACTTTTTAACATTGTGGATAAAGCTGTTCTACCAGAAAATTGCAAATGATTCAGAAATGGAAAAGAACAGATGAGAATTTAAAAAAAAAAAACATGCTGACAAATAAGGTAAATGGATTTTAGTTGAATGGTGTCAAAAGAATTTTGGGGCAAAGAAACGTTGCTTTTGTAGTGTGCACATCATTTATGATGTTTGAGTGCTAAAATGTTTCTCTCTCTATTCTTCCCCTTTCTGTTTAGTACTGTGCTGTCTCTATATGCATTTGCTCACAGATAGGTGACATTTTTCTTTTCACGGTTTTGACGTGAAGGATTTAACTCTGTAAGATTTAAGCCTGTTTAAGATTCTTTCTTAGGCTGAAGAGATGGCTCATTGGTTGAGCGCTGACTGTTCTTCTAGACATCCTGAGTTCAATTCCCAGCAACAACATGGTGGCTTACAACCATCTGTAACAGAATTTGATGCCCTCTTATGGTGTGTCTGAAGACAGTGACAGTGTACTCACATACATAAAATAAATAAAACTTTATAAAAAAATTCTTTCTTAGTACTTGTGGAAAATTTGCTTTGAGCCTGGTGATATTGGTTCAGGTACACTACTAAATATATTAGACAACATTGAGGAGTGGGGTGGTGGTACAATCTAGAAGCTGAAACTTTCTAGCACTTGTAAGGAAGATACAGCAGGGTTTTATGATGACAGAATGGGGCAATTTCTCAAATCAACCAACCAAACAAACAAAATAAATAGAGAACCTAAGCTTGAAAACAGCATTGTTATATAGATTTTATCTCATTATTTCTTTACATTTATTCATTTAATATCATATGCTAGTGTGAATATTTCTGTCTCCATGCATGTGTGATCATAGACTTTGAAACTTGTGACTATAACTTCAGTCTAGTGGAGCAAATCTCTTTAGCAATTATAGTTATAGGAAATGTAAATTATCATATAAAGTCCTTTCTACTCTAAGCTTCCAACTTTCATGTAAAGTCTCTGCATTCTTTTATCATAGAAATCAAAGTTCAGTGCACAAAATCCTTTTCACAGCCTAGATCCTAAACTATCTTGAAAATTCTTATACAAACATACATCTATATAACATTATATTTAGAATCTATCAGTTATTTAGAAAATGTGTAAAACATATTAATTATATACAAAATATCTGACTTCTACTACAGTGATGTCAATTATTCAATTCACTTATTTTTCTGAACAAGAGGCCTTTGGGACAGCACAATACACTTTCTAGAACTAATTTACCATCCTCTGTTTATGTTTCTTATAGTTTGCTTAATTCATAAACATCATATTTAAATGCTATTTGCTATATTATTTTAGAAACTGGTTGTTCTTATAATGTGGAGGTCCAATTCCTTAGTGATTTACCCAGCAAAAATATGTGTACAAAATATTATTTAGCTGATTCCCTGACTCTAGCTGTGTTATACTGCACAGATAATCCCTATGGGTGTATAGCCTGAAGTTCAGTCACAAATCTTATTCTTGAAAGACAATGGCTTCACACAGTCTCCAATATCCCAGCTATGTTGTTGGCAATATAAATGAGTTGTTTTCATACAAGCTTGCATGCTCGTGAATATACATAGTTTCTTTACTACTAGAGCTTGCTAGTGTTAAGAATTCAGGTCCTAATGGAGTATTTTTAAATCTCAAAACAATTTTTGTTTTGCCCAAAAAGAAATTCAAGACTAGGATTTAAAATTGATTAGAAGAAAAGATAATTAGAAACATAAGATAATATGAAGAAAAACATGTCCAGAGAAATTAAACAGAAAGAACCACCCTAATGTACCTTTTATATTTGTGCCATTTGGGACTACAACTTCATTTTAATGGAGCTAATCTCTGTAACAATTATAGGTATAGGAAATTTAAACTACCATATAAACTGCCTTGCCCCCAAATTCCCATTTTGATGTAATATTTCTGCATTAGTTTACCATAGAAATCCAAGATCAGTACACAGTATCCTTGTCACTGAGTGGATGTTAAACTGTCTTGAAATTCATATACAAATTCACAACCAAAATTTATATATAATCCTCACTCAGCTTCTCAGGCTACAGATAGAATGTGGCAGATTCACTGATAGAATATAGCATGAATGATATTGATCCCAGTACCCAATAGGTATCTTTTTTTCTTCTGAACTCTAATGAAACTGACTTTCACCCAGACAATCCCTCTTACACCCTGGTCTTCCAGACAGACACTGGAGATACGCATTAGTCTCTTGTACCATGCTAGGGCTACTATAACCTGAAGTTCTAAACTATTCTACAATCTTTCCATCACACTATCCAAATATAGTAAAACCACATGAACAGCTTTATTATAACAACAGTCTAGGTACTAATACAAGTTTGTTTTCATTTTTAATTAATATCTTTCAGTGACAAATACAGACAATGCAACTTATGTAAGAGAGACTTTATTTCATTGTTTGAAGGAATATAGTTGATGAGAGGGACCGGGATGTGATCTGACTGGTCACACTATGCTTCCTATAAATAAGCAGAGAGAAATGAATTCTCTTTCTGGGATTGATTTCTTCTTTTTCCCCACTTTGTTCAACCCTTTAGCCCAGACTATGAGATTATATTACTCATATTCATGTAATATCATCTTTTTTTAATTTAAAAATTTCAGGCAATGTTCTCAGACATACCACAGCAGATCTATTATATGACTTTAAATCCAGTAAAGTTTAAAGTGAAGATCATCTATTTATTGTACATAAGGTTATAATTCGTAAGTGAATGTTTAGACAGAGAAGAATTGGGAAATAAATAAATTTGCTTTGATACTATTCTTCAGCTTCACACAGCTTGAATGTTCTATGAAGACACAATGAGTCTGTGGTAGTGTTCAACCAAGAGTTTTACTGGGAACATAAAATCAAGCTTCAATAACATCCCAGGATTATTTTACTTAGGGTCTTTCATCTCAGATTGATTTATATTTGGTAAACTAATGCATTCACTCTTAATCTATTTTGGCATATTATGAAATATTTTGACTCACCAAAAGTTCTGGAATGGTGTAATAAAGGGTAAAAATTTAAAACTTGAATAACATGGAATGAAACAGCATGTGAATTCTACTGGAAACACATACAAGTACAAAGTTTTGTGCTATTAAATAAGTTATCTTTTCAGAGAACACATACACACATACACACACATACACACACACAGGCACACATATATACACACTTATACACGTACATAATACACAAATGCATACATGCAGACACATACATACATGAAGACACAATATGCAAACAGAGACACACAGAGACACAAAAACTCAGACACACAAACACATATATACATTCAAAAATACATACATACCCACACACATGTGCAATACCTATACACACAAAGGAAGATACATATACACACAGATAGAGGAATCTTTCAACAGTAAATGTGACCTATCACATGGGACTATCTCATAGAAGATAAGCACCATATAAAAATAACTACTGTGTCCTACATTCACTTTTTTGATCTATACAGCAACTGTGGAAAACTCATTTTTCAAATGTCACACAGGACAAAACAGAAGTAAGGTTTAAGCCATCTTGTCCTCATGCCATTACCATTAAACATTGTAAAAATTGTTTTTGTATAACACAACTGATATTGTGACTTGAAAATGAATCATAAAACCAATACATGGTAGCTAAATTTTATTTTTTAAAATCTTGCTGTCATGCCAAACATTTTGTCATTCAACATTTCTTAGATTCAATTTCCTTTTGTTTGTTTAAGATAATAATTTTACTCTGATTTCCTTTATCTTTCCTTCCTCAAACCATCCTATATACCTCTTCTTACTCTCATTCAAATTCATAAATTTCTAAATATAATCTGTTAAATCCTTTTAGAAATAAGAAAAGGTGAAAAGAGTTTTCTCCAAAATAGAAAACTTCATGATGATATTAAAAACACTGTGCAAAGAGGAACTGTTTTTCAACAGATTATATAAAATCAATTCCTTTGAGCATCCATCAGAATGCATACGAAACACTAGAATGCATATAACATGCAATTCAGGAGTATAAATCTTGGCAACTAAATTGGGGTTCTGGTAAACAATAACAGACCTGCTTAGGGTAAACTAATTAGCAGTGTTAGCACTAGGCTTTATATGAAAAATAATACTACGCATGTGGAAGAGTTCAGGGAACAATGGAGAGAGCAAGAGAAGATTCTTCAAGAAGACTAACAGACTAAACTAACAGGAACCCTTGGAAGCTCCCAGAGAAAGAACCACCAACCAAAGCACATGCACAGACTGGACTTATTCCTCTTGTAGAAATACAGCAGAGGAGAACTTGGTTTTCATGCAGGTCCCACAACAACTGGACCAGGGACTATCCCTGACTCTGTTGCCTGTCTGTGGATCCTGTTCCCCTAACTGGGTGGCCATCGCTGGCCTGGGTAGTAGTGGATGCATCTAGTTCTGCAGTGATTTCCAGAGTGGGTTGTTATGGGGAGTACCCCTTATCAGAAAATAAGAGAAGGGGGTTTGAGAGGAGGGTATATATGAGGAGGAACTAAGAGGAGAAGGGGCACTGTGATTGGATGTAAACCTAATTAATTAATTAATTATAGAAAAAAGAAAAACATTTAAGAGTCATGAAATTTAATATATGCCTGTAGTTCCAGAACTTGGGAGCTTAATCCAGGAGGATCATTAGTTCAAGATCATTTACAATAAATTTATGGTCAGTTTGGTCTATCTAAAAAAATACATAAAGCAAAAATAAAAACAAAAAGAATATTGATTCAAGAATAGGACCCTATGTGATGGCATCGTACATATGAATAACCTGTCCTTTAAGGTTTCTGTGAATGAGAGCATGTACATTGATACATAAAATAAGTTTCATTTAGTTAAACTTTGCTGCAAAGTTCAGTCAAAACAGCTTATTCATTTTTTAGCAAACCTTTTCCAATGGATTTATAGCTAAATATAAAAATAGTTTCAATTAATTCTCCATAAGAATGAGTGAACTGATTAAAAAGAAAACCAACAGCATATTCTCATAGCCTGCAATTGACACACTCATAAGCACAGCTGAAATTGTGTCTGTCTGTGTAGATACATCTATTCCAAGGTCTAGATCAGAGAAAAAATGAAATTCAGAGTTTAAATTCTGCTGACAGATCCAAATAACAGAACTTAATATTATTCTCTATGCAGTATTTTATACATGGCTTTTACCAACAGAAGGCATGTTGGGATAGACACCTGCTGGATGTACTGGAATGAGAATGTAATTTTCAGAGAGTTTTAAGACACTTTTAAAATGGGCATTTTATATGTTTTTTCAACTGTGTTGAACCTTAGGACAATAGTTAAAGAGCTAAAAGGAAAGAAAAAATAGTATCAAAGGATGTTTTTTTTTTTCTTTTGATGAAAGATTTGAAAATCATTACAAAAGCGTGTTGTGTCAAGCCAGAATCAAATTCCTAAAGTATGTGGCTGTAAAAGTAGAGGGAGGATGGACAATGCCAGGTTCATGGATAGAGTTTTGAGTTTATAAACCATAATGCCAAAATATGACCTATGTTTTAAAGCATGAAATGTTGCAAATTGTACCTGAGAAAATGAGAATGGTCCTTACCTTGGGATGCTGGTCTCAGTACTGAGAAGTAAAAATTCCCTTCCTTTGTATTTTACATTTGGGCAAGCACATTTTCATGTGGAAGCTATAAATATTTATTTTTCTAATTTTTAATATTTTGTTTTAAACAATCTATGCAGTATATTCTGGCTACAGTTTCCCTGCATTCAAATCTTCATAGCATCTTCCAGCCACTTGCACCAAGCCAACAACATGCTCTTTCTTTATTCTTCTCTTATGAAAAAAAATGGGAAAATACATCACCCCTCAATAAGGAAAAAAATAGAAAAAGCACAAATGCACATACAAATATGAAAGTGAAATGTATGCAACACACAAACACAGACACACACACAAACAGAGAGGAGAAGAGTGTGGATAGAGATGGAAGGAGGGAGTGAGAGGGAGAGAAAGAATTAAAACTCATAAAAAGTAAAATAAGAAGCAATACTATGAAGGAAAAGACAAGCAAAACAATGTAAAATAAAATCAAAACAAAACAAAGCAGAACTCCTCCAAAATAACATCGAATTTATTTTGTGTTGGTGACTAGTCCTGGACATTGGGCCTACCTTCTCTTAAGTGTGGTTAATACACACGAGACTCAATTAGACATAACTTTTCTCTTCTTTGTAGACATGTCATTAAAGATATCTTCAGGGATGGAAACTAATGTTAATTTCCACTCCTCAGCTCTATCTGGCTAATATTCTGAAGGCCCTATACAAACTGCCACCATCTCTTTGAGTATGTATTTACATCAGTCCTGTTGTGATTATGAACCTCCCACAGTTAAGCATTGTTTGCTCATGCCAGTACTCACTATCACTAGAAGAGTGTAGAATTTATTAGACACAACTGGTTTTAAAATTAAGGTATGATGCTCTAATAATACCCAACAGAAAAGTGGTTTAAATAACATATAGGTTTATTTCTTCCTACCCTGAGGGGATACAAAAAACGAGAGCTAACATCATGGTACCCTAAGTAGAGATCCTTTTTATTTTCCATTTTGTGTGGATGTGATGCAGGGCTTTCAACAGCACTCATTGTCATCCTTGTACCCAGATCAAAGTAGGAAAGTAAAGGTTTGTAGAGCCATTCTTTTCCCTGGCTTGCCATTTCTACTTATCACTAACTGATACATTTCCTTATGCAACACTTTGTGCAGCTGTACTTTTTTGTCTGATATAACACAGGTTTCATATGTGTATGGAATGTAGAATGTGCCTTAAGTATAATTTCTAAAAGAAATGAAGAAGCTCAAGTATTTCTAGGAATTCTTATCTCCTTTAATGAAAGACGGTTTCTATTTAGCTTGACAACACACTTTGGTCTTCTCTTTCTTATTTTCTGTTCCTTTAACCTTATCAGTCAAATGTAATCTATCTATATTGTTTCAAATATGAATTAAAACTGCCTTTCGTTTTGTCCTTTTGTAGTGATAAAAGACAGACCTTTTTATTCAAGACCAAGTAATCTTACAGCAAAATAGGTTCCTCTAAGTTTCACTGTTATACTTATCTAAGGCAAAACAATGACAAGTTCATCCCTAAGATGAGGTTTGCAGTAATGATATACCAATAAGCAGCTACTAGCCAGCCCCACTAGCCTCATGGCCTGACTTTGATGTAGATGGGCAATGTGCTATATTAAGGTGTGCAAGGCTTTAAAGAGCCCATGCTACAGAGGGTTAGTCTTTTTGTCAACAGTGTACTTCTACTGAGAGAGAAAGAAAAATAGACTTATTGTTATAGAAATAGAACTCATAGGGATATCAGATTCCCTGAGGACACACAAGCTGAAAATTGTAAGATATCATTTCAGTATGGAATAAAAGTAATTCCACAAGGTTTGGAGAAGCCAGGAAACCTCCTGGTTCATTTATCAAAGAGACTGCAGATCCCATTTCAAGCCAGGTGAAACGACAATAAATGTTTGCCAAGTAAATTAATCTGTACCCAGAGATTTTATTAAACAAAAGGTCAGAAGAACACAGTACTTTAAATCTCTAAGTGGACTGATTGTAAGGCAGGAAATATTGGAAATGAAAATACACAGGGGTATTGAAAAGATCTCTCTTATATTTCTTTCATTTGTTTTTGTTAAATTCATAAAATGGTCACTAAGTGGAGTTTGTCAAAGGTAATTAACTTTGTTTCCTTCTTGATTAGTAATAGAAAGAACAACAAAAGTATTTCAAATCTTAGGGGCAGAAGAGTTGATTGCTTTAGGATTATACTGAAGTGGTGTTAGAGGACTTCCAGTTACAGAAAAAATTCTGGAAAAAAGGTCAGGCCTCTTCCTTAACTCAGTTATTTTTTTCCACAAATTGAAAATATTAAAGTATATTTTGTTAAAGTTCATAGAAACATATTTTTAAAAAACATTCTGAAAATTATTTTAATATTTTCACTTATATATCATTAGTTAAGAATCATTTTTTTCATCCTAAGGGGCTATAAACCCCTAAGCTCCATTGGTCTTTTCTCTAATTCCTTCACTGGGGACCC
>NW_022196905.1:72314209-72322174 GCF_008632895.1 Mastomys coucha | reverse complement strand
GCATGTAAATAAAGAAAATTTCTAAAATAAAAAAAAAAGAAAACAATAAAAAAGAAAACAAAACAAAACAAAACAAAAAAAAAGAATCATTTTTTTTTACATAAATTAGATTTTGGTACCTATATCCTAACATTAATTGAAAACAAATTTATAAGAATATAAGGAGGGACACTTCATACTCATCAAAGATAAAACCTACCAATATGAACTCTCAATTCTGAACCTGTATGCTGCAAATGCAAAGGTATCTTCAATCATAAAGGAAACTTTAGTAAACCTCAAAGCACGCATTGCAACTAACACAATAATAGTGAGAGACTTCAACACTCCACTCTCTGTTATGGACAGATCATGGAAACTAAACAAAGACACAGTGAGACTAACAGAAGTTATATATATATAAAAAATGGGTTTAACACATATCTATAGAATACTTTATCCTAAAACAAAAGGATAAACTTTCTTCTCAGCACCTCATGGTACCTTCTCCAAATCTGATCATCTAATCGGTCACAAAAGGAAATGCAAGAAGATTGAAATAATCCCTTGCATCCTATCAGATCATCACAGACTCAGGCTGCTCCTCAATAACAACATAAACAATAGAAAGCCCACATACATGTGGAAGCTTAACAACACTCTACTCAATGATAACTTAGTCAAGGAAGAAATAAAGAAAGAAATTAAGGACTTTTTAGAATTTAATAAAAATGAAGCCACAACATACCCAAACTTATGGGACACAATGAAAGCAGTCCTAAGAGGAAAACTCATAGCTTTAAGTGCCTCCAAAAAGAAACTGGAAGAGCATACACCAGCAATTTGACAGCACATCTGAAAGCTCTAGAACAAAAAGAAGCAAATTCACCCAAGAGGAATCGAAGGCAGGAAATAATCAAACTCAGGGCTGAAATCAACCAAATAGAAACAAAAAGAACTATACAAAGAATCAACCAAACTAGGAGCTGGTTCTTTGAGAAAAGCAACAAAATAGATAAACCCTTAGACAGACTAACTAGAGGGCACAGAGACAGTATCCTAATTAACAAGATCAGAAATGAAAAGGGAGACATAACAACAGAAACTAAGGAAATCCAAAAAAATCATGAGATCCTACTATGAAAACCTATACTGAACAAAAATGGAAAACCTGGATAAAATGGAAAATTTTCTAGACAGACACCAGGTACCAAATTTAAATCAAGACCAGATAAACAATCTAAGCCAGTCCCATATTCCCTAAAGAAACAGAAACAGAAACAGTAATAGTCGTCCAACCAAAGAAAGGCCAGGACCAGATGGGTTTAGTGAAGAGTTCTATCAGACCTTCAAAGAAGACCTAAAACCAATATTCCTCATACTATTCCACAAAGTAGAAACAGAAGGTACTCTACCTAATTCATTCTATGAAGCCTCAATTATTCTGATTTCTAAACCTCACAGATATCCAACAAGGAAAGAAAACTTCAGACCAATTTTCCTTATGAATATGGATGCAAAAATACTCAATGAAATTCTTTTAAACCGAATTCAAGAAAATATCAAAATGATCATACAACATGATCAAGTAGGCTTCATCCCAGGGACGCAGGGATGGTGCAATATACAGAGATCCATCAGCATAATCCACTATATAAACAAAGTCAATGAAAAAAAAAAGATCATCTCATTAGATGTTGAGAAAGCATTTGACAAAATCCAACACACCTTCATGATAAAAGCCTTAGAAAGATCAGGTATTCAAGGCAAATACCTATTTAGTAAAAACAATATACAGTCAACCAATGGTCAACATCAAACTAAATGGACAGAAACTTGAAGCAATCCCACTAAAATTAGGGACTAGGCAAGGCTGCCCACTCTTTCCCTACCTATTCAATATGGTACTTGAAGTCCTAGCCAGAGCAATTAGAACAACAAAAGGAGATCAAAGGGATACAAATTGGAAAGGAAGTAGTCAAATTATCACTATTTGCTGATGATATGATAGTATACTTAAGTGACCCCAAAAATTCCACCAGAGAACTCCTAAACCAGATAAACAACTTCAGCAAAGTAGCTGGATATAAAATTAACTCAAGCAAATCAGTGTCCTTCCTCCACACAAAGGATAAAGAAGCTGAGAAAGAAATTAGAGAAATAACACCATTCATAGTAGTCATAAATAATATAAAATACCTTCGTGTGACTCTAACTAAGCAAGTAAAGATCTGTATGACAAAAACTTCAAGTCTCTGAAGAAGTAAATCATAGATGATATCAGAAAATGAAAGATCTCCCATGCTCATGGACGGGCAGCATTAATATAGTAAAAATGGCCATCTTGCCAAAAGCGATCTATAGATTCAACGCAATCCCCATCAAAATTCCAACTCAGTTCTTCACAGACTTGGAAAGAGAAATTCCCAAATTCATCTGGAATAACAAAAAACCCAGGATAGTGAAGATTATTCTCAACAATTAAAGAACCTCTTGTGGAATCACCATCCCTGATGTTAAGCTGTACAGAGCAAATGTGATAAAAACTGCATGGTATTGGTATAATGACAGGCAGGTGGATCTGTGGAATAGAATTGAAGACCCAGAAATGAACTCACACCCCTAGGGTCACTTGGTCTTTGCCAAAGGTGCTAAAACCATCCAATGGAAAAAAAAAAGACAATATTTTCAACAAATGGTGCTTGCTCAACTGGTGATTAGCATGTAACAGAATGCAAGTTGATCCATTCCTATCTCCTTGTACAAAGTTCAAGTCCAAGTGGATCAAGGACCTCCACATAAAACAGGATACATTGAAACTAATAAAAAAGAAAGTGGGGAAGAGCCTCAAGAACATGGGCACAGGGAAAAATTTGCTGAACAGAACACCAATAGCTTATGCTCTAAGATCAAGAATTGAAAAATGGGATCCCATAAAATTGCAAATCTTCTATAAGGCAAAGAATACTGTCAATAGGACAAAACGGAAACGAATAGATTTGGAAAATATCTTTACCAATACTATAGCCGATAGAGGACTAATATCCAATGTATACAAAGAACTCGAGAAGTTAGACTCCAGAGAACCAAATAACCCTATTAAAAGTATGGTACAGAGCTAAAAAGAGAATTCTCAACAGAGCAATACTGAATGGCTAAGACTTGCCTAAAGAAATGTTCAACATCCTTAGTCATCACGAAATGCAAATCAAAACAACCCTAATATTCCACCTCACACCAGTCAGAATGCCTAAGATCAAAAAATCAAGTGACAGCAGATTCTGGAAAGGTTGTAGAGAAAAAGAAACACTCCTTCATTGTTGGTGGAATTGCAAGCTGGTACAACTACTCTGGAAATCAGTTTGATGGTTTCTCATGAAATTGGACATACTACTACCTAAGGACCCAGGTATACCACTCTTGAGCATTTACCCAGAAGATGTTCCAACATGTAATAAGGACACATGTTCCACTATGTTCATAGCAGCCTTATTTATAATAGCCATAAGCTGGAAACAACCCAGATGTCCCTCAACAGAGTAATGGATACAGAAAATGTGGTACATCTACACAATGGAGTACTACGCAGCAATTAAAAACAATGAATTTATGAAATTCTTAGGGAAATGGATGTATCTGGAGAATATCATCCTGAGAGAGGTAACCCAGTCACTCAAGAACACATATGGTATGCACTCACTGATAAGTGGATATTAGCCTAGAAGATTGGAATACACAAAGTACAATCCACAAACCACAAGAAACTCAAGAAGGAAGACCAAAGTGTGGATGTTTTGATCCTTCTTAGAAGGAGGGAAAAAATACCCATGGAAGGAGTTGCAGAGACAAACTATGGAACAGAGACTGAAGGAAGGACAATCCAGAGACTGTCTGACTTAGGAATCCTTCCCATATTCAATCACCAAACCCATACACTATTGTGGATGCCAGCAAGTGCTAGCTGACAGGAGCCTGATATAGCTGTCTCTTGAGAGGCTCTGAAGGTGCCCGACTAATACAGAAGTAGAGGCTCACAGCCATCCATTGGACTGAGCACAGGGTCCCCAATGTTGGAGCTAGAGAAAGACCTAAGGAGCTGAAGGGTTTGCAGCCTCTTAGTACGAACAATAATATGAACTAACCAGCACCCTAATATCTCCCAGGGACTAAACCACCAACCAAAGTGTACACAAGGTCAGACTCATGGCTTCAGCTGTGTGTGTAGCAGAGGATGACCTAGTAGGTCATCAGTGGAAGGAGAGGCCCTTGGTATTGTGAAGGTTCTATGTCCTAGTGTAGGGGAATATCAGGGCCAGGAAGCAGGAGAGGGTCAGTTGGTGATCAGGGAGAGTGGGGAGGGAATTTTTTTTAAGGAAACGGAGAGCAGATATCATTTGAAATGTAAATAAAGAAAATATCTAGTAAAAAAGAGGGGAAAATATCCTCAATCTTTAAAAAAATTAATCTCCTCAGTGAAACTGTCAGTTGACCTTTAATAGTTCAACAGAGCAAGAAACATGCCCTAAAAATTAATGGGTGGCTAAAATACAAAGACTGTAGGGACAGTTTGTGTGAATTACATAAGCCTGTGAACATGGTTTCTTCCTGAGCTGAAATTGTTGAACCAATCTGATATCTTCTGTGTACACTTCATTTTCGATGTGACTGAGTTATATCACTAAAAGCTTGAATTAATTTTCCATTCTACTAACATAAAGAAAAACCTAAATAATATATGTCCCTAATCTCATTTTGCTTTATTTCTAAGGTCATTGCATGCCTTTTAATCCTCAACACTCCTAAGTAGGACCACAGTAGTAGTCTCTGGAGCAATCTGCCCTAGGTTATATTAGAGCCAGTCAATTGGCTCACCTCAGAGGATTGAGTATAAAAAAATCACACCTCTGTCAAAAGAGTAGTTACCACCATGGAGAAAACAGGACATGATGCAGAATGTCAGGGAGACACAGAGCTTTGGTTTTGTTATTCCATGTTTGAGTGTGCAGCTAGCCAGCCTAATTGCTTCCCATTGCTTATCAGTAATTATTGGTGAAATCATTAAATATTAGCCTCTGTCTTGTTTGGAAATATTTTATTATCTAATACTACATATTTATGGACGATTGGATCTTTCCATTGTCCAGGTTCTCCATTTTTTATAATTTTGTTTCTCTCTTAGATCAAAGAACTTTTGAATATTAAATTCTTAACAGTCAGATTCTGTTGTACAGCTTTGTTTCCAAGATGAAAGAAGTGCTTGCTGCTAAGTGATTATTTCCTTCTTTTTATCCTTTCATTTCAGACTTATATAAACCTCTCCTAGGAATACCTTAAATAACAGGTTATGACTCCATAATAGTCCAACTTATAATCCACTGTCTCTCTCCATTTCTACATATACATACAATGACTATATAATATAGATGCCATTTAATTTTGTTTCATATGATTATACACTCAAAGTACTAAGAATTTATATAATTGTATGATATTCTATTTTATCTTTAAATTTTTTGAAAATATTATACACAAGTACTACATTTATATCATTCCCAAGCCCTCATCTGACTTCACCTCCTACTATTCTCCTCCTACTTCTTCTCAATTATTGACTTCCTTTTTTGAAATGATCATTTTTAAGATATAGATAGATAGATAGATGGATAGATAGATAGATATAAATAGATTAGATATAGCTATAGATGTAGATATAGATATAAATAGAGATAGAGGTAGACACATGTATACACACACACACACACACACACACACACAAGCCTATTGGGTCATTTTTTATTGCTCATGCATACATGTGCCAGGAAGCTGAACATTTGTGTTTGTATAACTTACTAGGTGCTTGTCTGTGGAAAAGACTGATTCTCTTTTTCAGCAGTCACTGACTGCCAGTAGCTTCCTATCTATAGGTAGGGCCTGGAGAAATTATATATATATATACCTAATCCAGCAAGGTCAGACCTCCTAAGAGAGCCACTCCCTGGGCAAACATAACACCACTCCTGGCCCCAATAGGCTTGTTCAAACACATGAGTCTATGGGGCCATACCTAGCCAGAGGATAACACATTAGGTCCAATTTCAAAAGTTCTCATAATATCCAAGTCTCAACCATGTTAAAAGTCTAACGTTTAAGGTCTTCTGTGATTCATTCAATCACTTAACCTTAATCCACTAAAAAATTGAAATCAAAAAGCAAATCACATATCTACAATATATGATGACACAGAAAATACATTACCATTATAAAATTTCATAGTAAAGAAATACTGGACCAAAATAAGACCAAAACCCAGCTGATCATTCTATGATACTGGCATCTACAATTCACCACTGCAATTAGGCTTTACCAACATCATATCATAGACTCCCTCCATGGTCCCAAGCCTCGACTTCTTTGTATGACCCCCTTCAGTCCTGAGCTATCAATTACAAATGAAAAGGCACCTTCACCAATGGCCTCCCCTGGCATCTCATATTATCGAGCTTCAGCTGTTCTCTATGACCCTCTTCATGCTTAGAAAAGCTGTAGCATCTAGGTGTACATTACCAAGTCCATCTGCAGCATGAAGTACAACCTTGGCTATCCGATCTGCATGCCTAGGTCTCACGCATGCTAGGATTAAAGGTTTGTACCACCATGCCTGGGCCTAAGCTTTCATGACCAGAAGTCTTCAAGATTCTGTTCAAAAGCTAGTGTCTTACATTTCTGGATTGTAGTTCATTTTTGATTAAATGTCCAAATTAAAACAATAACACTGTAATAAAACTGCCTAACATGATAAATCTATTCCTTGTTCAATGGTAGATTCATAAACAATAGCCTAACTGGGTTGTATTTTGCCCCAAAGTCACCACTTTCTTAATCTCTTTATCTCCTCAAATGCATGATTTGCTTCATTATACTTCCTGCTGCCGTTTTATTACTCAAACCATACATTTTGTATGTATTTCCATTCAAAGCTTGCCAAGTTTGACCAAAAGACACCTCATGAGAGCAAACCACAGGACAATGTCAATGCTGGGCTTTTCTGAGTCTTCCTTTTTCAATGTAATTAATCTTATTGTCTTTACCTTAACCTTAAGCTCAGGTAGACTCTTCAGACGAGGTCAAAAGGCAGCCATATTCTTCAACAAAATATCAGAAGAATGGTCTTCAGGCAATGCACTAAAATTTCTCTCCTCTGAAATATATAGATCCAGGCCTACATGGTTTAAATCACCCTCAGTGGCATTGTCTTCCATATTCCTACTAGGAATTAATTCCCACTTAAAACTTAACAAATCCAAACCAAACCCCAAATTCACATTCCTTCAAATAAAAACATAGTCAGGCCTATAACAGCAATAGCCCAGTTCCTGGTATCAACTTCTTTCTTCCATTACTGAGAAGAAACTCCACAAATAAGCAATTCTTAATCGAGATGACATTTAATTGGGACTGATTTACAGATTCAGAGGTTCAGGCAACTTTCATCATAGCAGAAAGCATGACATCATCCATCAGTCTCAGTTCTAGGGAAGGCAGGCAGAGTGTGGTGTAGATTCATCAGTTTGGATAGAGTATTCGATGGTCAGTTTTTCTTTGTATTGTAAACAGTTGTGGATCCTTACAATATAACATTTTAATCTTACTCTTAATCATATGTACAAGTGTTTACATTTTTGTGTTCTAAACATAGAGTTGTATTAATAGAAGTTTGACCCAAACAAATAAGGATACAGTGTAGATTAGAATATAAATGTGCTAACAATCACCAAGTTCAAAGGAAAACAAAATAGACTGTTGTAGCTTCAGTTGTCTCTTGGGGCTTGAGTTTGAGGCTTAACTTGTCAAGACATTAAAATTTTGTGACACAGTGTGGAGAGCTGCTAGAGCCGCGCCCGAAGATTGCGCCTGGTTCTGCTTTCTATCAAGCGGGTGCTCTCTCTCTCTCTCTCTCTCTCTCTCTCTCTCTCTCTCTCTCTCTCT
>NW_022196905.1:72314025-72314199 GCF_008632895.1 Mastomys coucha | reverse complement strand
TTATTTGGCTATATTGCTAGCTTGGCTGGCTTTCGCTTTCTGGTGGCCTATCTGTACTCACTACGTAGCCCAATGGGATAGGCTCAGCATAGAGCATTTAAGCGCCTAGGGTGTTGCCCCGGGGGTCAGAAGAAGATTGTTCAAGGTTCCTGAATAAACTGCTTAAAGAAGAGC
>NW_022196905.1:72301785-72312966 GCF_008632895.1 Mastomys coucha | reverse complement strand
GAGAAATTTGCATGTAAATAAAGAAAATATCTAAAATAATAAAAAAAAAAAAGAGCTCTCGGGTCGCGTCATTCTTGCTGGTCATGGCGGTCTTGACAACACAGTACTCAGATAATTTAAAGTTCATCTCATCTGATAGACTGTTTTATGTTCCCAGATTCAGAAAACAAACACAATACAGGTGGCTAAGAGAGGGAAACAATTAAATAATCCTACCTGGCTTCAAAATCACAATTACCAACCTGAAAAACATACATAAATGTTCAATAAGTAATACTTGAATATTGATGGCAATAACTGCTATCTAATCTTAGGGCTCATTAAACATGAAGAAAATCATGACTAGATCAGGAAATCTAGCTAGCTTCAGAGGCTGCTGAGGTCATGGACCACTTTGCAAAAGCAGAATAAACCATTACTACATTCTAAATGTGATATCGACAGGTAACTGTAGCTACACCCCCACACACACCAAAGAGTCTTCTCTTCACTGTAAATGTAGACCATGAAGAGAGAAAAAAAACCTGTTTACAATGAAGAGATCTACAGATTGTGGGAGGCTGGGCTCCAAGGGATATATCACATTACAACTTCTACATTAAACGGTTCAGATACTATCACAAAAAGAGGACTGGAAAGATTTTAAAATCCACGAAATCTCCTGTGAAATACTCTTTTATAGAAATGGCTTCATAAACAGGTCTGGATCAATACCAATATCAATGGACATGGTACTGTGGAAGTATGAAGTTTTCACAGGGTTCTACCCCTAGCTAAAGAACTAAACGCAACCAGTAACTGCGGAGAGTAGGAGAATTAGCCTCTTCCATTGATAGCTGCTTATTTATCATCTAATAGAGAGTAGAGAGGCTTGAAGCCATATACGTCCTGTCAACAAAATAGATTCAGTATGTTGCATGTGTGTATTGTGAGTGCACATGCATATACATATAAATGTGTGTGACAACAATAATCAAAGAAAACAAACTACCAACTTAGAAGAATAGAAAGCATAGGATATGTGGAAGAAGGAAGGGTAGGTATTAAAGTCTTTTAGTTCTATTTCAACTTAAATATCTTTTTAAAAGGAAAAGGAACAAAGAGCATGTGTGTATAATGCACTCTAAGTATTCTTGTGTGTATGTAGGTTATGCAGGTGACATAACAATGTGCTGTTCATCCTCACTTTTAGAACTTGTTGGAGACAAAAACTCATTGCTTATGCCAGGCTGTCTTGCTCCTGAACTTTGACATTCTCTTGTCTGTCACCTATTTTCTATAGCCTGTTGAAATTGTAGATGTGTTAAATGCTATGATATATATTGGTGATCTGAGTTAAGGTGTTCAGCTTACAAAGTAAATGATATCACCTATTGACCCATCTTCCAGGTCTCCAAAAATGCTTTAAATACTATTATGGGTGTTACAATTGTCAACAAATATAAAAAAGGGAATGTTTTAACTCAGAGAAAGTTTTCACAGAAGTTCTTCACATAAAGGAGAAATTTTCTTGCAAAGATTTCTGGTATTTACTCTGAAAATATGTTTGGAATACTTTCCTAGTAAAGTTTTCACACTCCATTGGATTATTGTCTTTCCTTGACTAGTTCTCCCATTCTATAGATGATACTGTAAAGTCTAAAGGAGATTACTGATCACTGTGATATTAACCTTTATGATGGAATTACTCTGAAACTATGGAGAGCTGTAAAGTGACTGAAACATTAGGAAAAAGTACATCTTGGAGAAAGAATAGCAAAAGTGCATGATCTTGTGGCTAAAATTATTTCCAGGTTTTATGTAGTCTTCAGAATGAGATAAACTTTGATTTTAGAAGATATTTAGATAATTTCCATAATGAAAATATATAGTTGTTATATGATAAAATTTAAGCCAAAAGGCTTATGGATAAATAGCAAAACACCATTTATTAGAAAATATCTAATAGCGAAAATACATGCTGATGTTTGAAAACCTGCACACAAATTTAAAAAAGTAATGAATGCAATAGCATGCATTTTGCCCGTGTTCCTAATTTCAAGTTTGCTAATAATTTTAGCAACTACTAATAATGTCAAATTTCTAGGTTTTTCTCATTCATATCTGAGAAAACATATTTGGTTATCATTTTTGGCTTTTATTTCCTTGTACAACATGCCTAATTTTCTGTAAAATGAATCAATTTCTGCAGCAGACAAACAGTTGTACTAGAATCTTCATTTTCACTGTCATTATCAGTCAGCATTGTTTTGTCCTCTCCTTGGAACTGAAGTGAGCTCTCTGGATGGAGACATGTCCACAGTCTGCAGAAACTGACAAACCTGAGTCCTTTTTTACCAAAATAAACATGGCTATAGTTAAATCTTCACTCCTATATCATACATACCTTTGTTATCCAACTATTTCCAATGTTGTTTTCAAGTAAAACTTCTGAATATAAACTTTTAGAGGGGCATTTTTAAATAGACTAACACACTTCTGGAAAATATAGAATGATTTTGATTTGTTTAGTTTCTACAACATTTTAAATATTTACAGAAAGTAATTGAACTGAAAGATTTTTATTTTTTTTATTTTTTATTGGTTCTTTGTGAATTTCACATTATGTACCCCAATTCTACACATCTCTCCTGCCATGTATCATCCCTCCACCCTTGCAAAGTCCCCCAACTTTAGTGTGTTACAATGTATCCCATAGAATACCTTTGTCCACACATTTTAATGCCAAGTGTTTATTTTAATGACTTCTTGATCTGGCACAAGGCCTCTGGCTTCTTCTACTCTATCAATCCTGGAACCTCATTGGGACTCCTCTCAAATATCTTACTGAGTTACCCTGTCTGGTCAGGGAGAACCTGTAGTTTCGTGTCTCTAGGACCAATTCTTTCAAGTACTCCAGCAGGTTATCAATGGTGTAGACACTAGGGTAGGTCAATGCAATGCCCTGGATGTATCTGGGCTAATCAGCCCACCAGCCCTTCAGTTCTCATCTCTTGGCACTAGTTCAATTGCAATCCCTGCAACCAAAGCCAGCCATACACAGCTGTCCAGGCAAGATGCAGGCCCACTCTACTGAATGTTGCAAAGAGTGAGGAACAGAGCAAATCCTCCAAACTCATGATTCTGGGGCTAGATTTCCCACATACTATCAGCAGCAAAGGAGCAGGGAAGGCATTTAGCTCTCTTTCCATTGTCTGGCCCACAACACAGTAGAAAAGAAACAGGACAACCACACAGAAAGGAGATCCGCTCACCTGACCTTACAACCATGGGACAGATCTCCAGCCTTCCATAGGCGGCAATGGGTGAGCGGATAGGAGTATATTACTCCCTAGCCCACAGTGCTGAAGGGCAGACTACTTTCTAAGCCAGCTTTCACAGACTCACATCCTTGGAGCCAGATGCATTGTCCAGGTGAGGTGCAGGATCTGAGTACTTCAGCTGGTGAGAAGCAAGGCCAGTGATATTTTCTCTGAGGCAAAACTGTATTATTAGGCAATAATAACTGTATTATTATCATATTTGGAAATTTTCAAACTGATGTTCATCAGTTTTAGCTATGTGATATAGTTTTGATATATGATTTTGTACATATGTCCACTTACATGTGAATATATCTTTAATTTTGTTGTGATTACCAGCTCATAGTTAAGGCATTGTGCATTGTATAATTTTAACACTGAACTTGAGGCAAAAATAAGAGAATGATGAGGTTGTTCTGGGCTAAATAGGATGACACTGTTTCAAAATTTCAAAAATTAAAACATGTAAAGATAAGAATGACCGAGAGTACTGACGTTATTATATGATTTTAGAGTAATTAAAAGTCATGTAGATTCAGGGGAAAATGTCTTAAAATTCTTAGGTAAATAAATGCATGTTGCCGGGCAGTGGTGGCGCATGCCTTTAATCCCAGCACTTGGGAGGCGGAGGCAGGCTGATTTCTGAGTTTGAGGACAGCCCGGTCTTCAGAGCTACACAGAGAAACCCTGTCTCGGAAAAACCAAAATAAATAAATAAATAAATAAATAAATAAATAAATGTCTCTGAATTATTCAACTAGTTACCACTGAGCTAAGACTTATGTTTTTACTTGACATATAAGAAGAAGAAGCATTGGATGGGCATAGAAAAGTGAGGTACAATTGCTAGTGAATATAAACTTTTATGTCTTGTATGTTATATGTACTTAAGAAATCTTCAGGGTAAGGAGTGTTGACTAGTAGAGGTCTCATTGTTTGCACAGTCAACTTGACAATCATAAAATTAAATTCAAGAGGAATCATGGGAGAAAATACAAATAAACTAATTTAAAAGTCAGTTATTAGAAAGGACCTCCCATAATATAACATGAATGACAGACTGAATATTCGCACATAAGATAATATAATATGTATTATATAACAACATTTCTGACATCCTAAATGTTTAAGATTGTTTTTAAGACTTAATAGTAGGTTTTTCCCCATGTTATTATATGATGGTGACAATTTTATAGTGGGTATATTTTCATAATGTTTAGGACAAAAATTATCATCAAATGTGGGAAATATTAAAAAAGAATCCACCCCACAAAGTCTCTTTCCCGCCCGACCACATTCTAGTGCAGACACCATCAGGCCAAAACACTATGTCCCAGTGGGCTCTTGCTATTTTCTCCCAGCTGGCAGCACCATCTCGCTCAATGCAATGCTTTACACACCCCCACAATCATTCATCTAGTGCCTAGTACCCAGTAAAGCACGACTCTTAAGGCTTAATTATCTAATCAGGTTTATATAATAATAAGATCACAATTTACAAGATGCCAATGCTATAATTTCAGAACCCAATGATAAAGGCAATGTTTTAACCCAATTATCCTGACCTCGTAAAAACCTTAACTTAGTTGTTATAACCACAGCAGGGTCTGAGTCATCATCTTCTTTTGTCTCCATGATGATGATCCTCCTCCTGCGGCTCTCTGACCTCTCTCTTCATAAAACTCTAGCTCCACCTCTCTATTTCTTTCCAATCACAGGCCTGTCACTGCCCTAAGGTGACTGGACAGAGAAAATGCTGCAACAATCAAAGATGTTTGTATTCAAGTATATGCCTGTTTATGCATATTTAGTTTAATGTTCTCATCTACTTCTAAGTTGAGGAATGAATTAAAATAAATGCGGTTGAAATAGCCATAATATATAGGTTATTATACCAATAAGTTTATTTATATTAATCTTTAATATAAATAAACAATACAATATTGAATTAATATTTTCAAGACTAGAGCATATATATCTATATATTGTCACCACATGATTAGGATGCTTAAGTTTTAAGCTCTAGTGAAAATGTAAAATAATAACGTAAGAGACTTAATCTTCTCACAATCCATAACTAGTCACTGAATTGGCTGTCAATCAAAAATTGAATAAATTCATTATCTTTTATAAAACATACTTAACAGTATTGATCAGTTCATGACTCTGTAGAATGTCTCTGGCACTTGTTAATAATTATTTTTTACTATCTAAATTGTTTGTCTTGCCCTAGAACAATAAATTTTGAAGACATTGTCAATTTTGTTTTGATAGTAGATTTCTGTGGATTTGTTGCTTTTCCGAGCTTCATTATTACCTTGTGGTGAGGTTGAGGAAACTTCCATCTGGCAAGATGCACTGTGTTGTTCGAGCTGAAAGCTGAATGTATAATCTGAGGAAAAAAAAGTGTGTAAAATGGTGATTACATTAAAATAATTCCAGACCCATTTTGGCCTTAGCTGTAACAATAGCAGCAAAAGATAAACAAGCTCATGATTTTCTAATAGGGTTAAAGAAAGCAAAGGACAATTTTTACATTTTTATGGTATTACGACACAAAATCCCCAACAAATTCAGAAAACAAGTTAGATAAATTACATGAATCAACTTTATGGATAAACTCTTATAGCTGTAAAGTTCACCCGCAGGAAGTTTTTCTTTAAATATTTGGCTTTGATTTCAATGCTAAGACAACTGTGCGAGTCAATTTGCTACCAAGACTCACCTTTCTCACCTTAAAGATGGTTCACACTTTACATTTACTTATAGAGATATGCTAAATTACCAGCAAGAAAGAGAGGAAGATAATAGGTTCCACAAATCAACTGCTACTCTGTTTTCTTATTAAGTTCAATGTGATTTCATTTTGCTGAGATGAATCCAACTTAAAATCCTCGTTGGCAAATGAAGAAACACTTTGTCTTAAATTCAATAAGAATATTTTAAAATTCATTATATGAAATAAACACAACATTTACAATTGTTTGTGTTATTCGTTACTCCCCAAAGGGGTAGCTATGAGATTTGATGTTATGTACAACCAAGCTAAAATTAATAAATTACATTTTGTTCAAACTATTTATTTAGGAACGCCAGACTTGCTTCAAGTTCTAACTTGCCTTATATATCTCAAAATGAAAATATCGTTAGCCATAAATAAAACTTAGATCTATATGAGAATAGTTTTAGAAAAGTCTCTTGCATAATTATACTTTAGAAAAGTCTTATATTACTCATTTTAAAATATTCTTTTTTCCTCTTGTTTCACATATATTGATAGAAATTCACTGTAGGTATTTTCTGCAAGAGAAAGAATATGTGTGTTATTAAAGACTGCTTATAGATCATCATTAGTCCTTTGTGTGCCTGTGTGTGGGCTACATGTAGATATTCTTGTGAGTATGGATACATGTGTGAGTGTACATGTGTTATATATAGATATTCTTGTGGGTATATATGCATGTATTAAGTATGCATGTGGTAGACTATATCTACGTATCTTTCTTTCTTCTTCCTTCTTTCCTTTCTATACATTTCCTTTGGGTATGCATGCATACATGTGTGTAAATGCAAATTCCAGAGATACAGGGTAAAATCAAATGTCTTCTTCAGTTACTTTCCTCATTATGTTTTGAGACAAGATCCCTCATGGAGCAAGGAATTCTTTGTATTGGCTAAACTAGCTCAATAATGAACTCTAAGGATTCCACAGTCTCTGCTCTATAACTTCTAAACTTAAAATACGCCAGTGGTCACAGATTTTACATGGGTTTGGGAGTTCTGATCTCAGATCCTCATGCTTACTCAGCTGTAGTTTGTACACCAAGCCATCTCTCTGTCTCTACTAATTTTCTTTCATTAGTGATAACCACAGAAAGTGTACAGGTATTTCAACAAGAAGCAAAATGTAACTTTTCATGATTTTTTGTTCAAATACTTTGAAACTTTGGACATGTTCGTGTCTATCCACCCTCCCCTCACACTGCTGCCACAGAGAGTTTGACTCTACCAAAATAGATAGTGACTATAGCCCAGAGCATTTTGATATGTGGCAAGGTAATGGATTAAATAAATTTAAGACAATCTTTACATTATTAAAAAGGTGAATTAGGGAATATCTATATATTTCACCCAAGAACTCTAAACACTTCAGAGAAAGTATGACTTTTACCTCTCAGACTAGATGGTAAAGCAATAATTCTAATAGACAAGGAAGCAGAAAAGGTACATTAAGTGTACATGCTATTTGAGAGCCAATTAAATCCTCTCTCTATCCAGATCTGATACCGATTGGAGCCTGTGTCAGCACATCTGCCTGCCCTAACAGAGAAATGGGCTTTATTCCCTAGAAATGACAACCATTCTTCTTTCTCCAAGGACATCTACAGGAATTTCTGAAGGTAAATTAAAAGCCACTAAGATGTTATTGCTTGAATGAGACCCATGACAGTCATGAGATATGGCTGAGATGACACAGTGGGGTACTTCACATGAACAGTCACTGGGACACTATAGAATTAACCTCAGTCTTGCCCAAGCCATCTTGACTCTGTAATCCAAAAAAGATAGGAATAAAATTCTGTATTCTACTAGTTTTTCTAAGTGTTCATGCAACCCTCTATGTGCACAAGATGACACACTGACAGTGATCAGAAACTTAAGGTACAGGACATCTGGAAAATTGAAGAAGCAGGGAGTCTTATTTAAATAAGTGACCTTAATAGTTTTAAATATTGTTTATGACCGTACACATAAACATAAATAACATGAATTTCTAAATGTTAAGTTCAAAAGAAATGTATCCATTGATCAAGTATTTTAGTATTACATAAATATATCTATGACATAACTCTAAGTAAATTATTTACAATATAAACCTTACTTACCCTGAGCCTTAGGAAATGGCCAAGTGGGTAAGAGGGCTTTCTGTGCACAAAACAGAATCTGAGAAGGAATCCCCAGAACCAAATTGAAATGTCCAGCATGCCTGCATGTCAGAATTGTGGCTATCAACCCAGCACTGTGTAGGACAAAAGGCAATAGTATAGCTAAGACCTCGTAGCTGACAGCCTAGATACAAGTTCAGTGAGACCCCATCTCAAGGTCCTATCATGGTAAGAAATAATGAAGTACACATGGCCTTCTCCTCTGGCCCAATTACCTGTACTATATACAGTACTCACCTATACAAATATACAGATAATAGCACTCACCACACCCACAAACTAACAATAACAAACAAACAAAGGAGTATACAACTAATGAAAGCAATTGCAAATTGATTGTTCCAGGGTAGTCTGGCGCTGTTACATAAAACAAATACAATCAGTAGGGCAGATTCAGGTAGAAATATCTGTTGCAGTAAACTTCCAACCCCAATAAGCTCATGCAAAAACACCCAACTCAGTTATATTTATAAGGTTATATATAGATTGAGCAGATCTACCACTATATTAGTAGATTCCCCAGCTATGAGATCCCTAGTTACTTGTGGCTTCTCTAGGTCATGTGGTTTTGTTCCATCTTTCTTTCACTTTTTCTTCCTCTGTCCATTCACTTTATGTCCCCTAGCCTAGCCTTCCTCCACTCTCTAAAACCTCTAGCCCTACCTTTCCTTTTTTCTGCCCAATCATAGGCTCTAACCTTTATTTGGCCAGTTAGAATGGGCAGAAGGTTAACATAAAAACACCTGACTACTGAGTACTTGGTAGCCCCTCTTGAGGAAACAGAATTAATATCAATATATAAACAGCACCAGGGTAATCCCCACAACCAATATCTGCATTAGAAATATACAAAATAAGAACTACAGATGATTGTTTTTAAATAGTCAAACTTAAACAATATCCCCCTGTTACCTTTGTGTGATTCTTGGTAATATTGTTCCTTCAATTTGTTATAAAAAGTGATAAATCATCAACAAATTAATAACAGAATAAAATAATGTTTAATATTTTACAGGTGAACTTGTTGAAAATCATGATTGTCAGAATTGATTGAGCAACATGAGAGATGTGAATATACTAGATTTGATAAATGTTGAATGTCCAGGGTAGCATATCTTCCTCAATTAGCAATTCCTACTATTAATTTATAGAGCACCTTTATGTACAAAACACCATATATCCTCTGTCTTTACTACTTTAGTTTCAATCTTTCTGTGGAATATACTCACTCCCCTCCATTACTCAGAGCTAATTATGTCATAATACATGAACAGATGTGGTTCTCAGGAATGAGGAATGGAGATGGTCATGAGACTGTGGAGGACAAGGAATTGGCCTTCTACTTAGCCTTCAGGGCCATATGAAAGCATTTAGACAGCATAACCACAGAGCTCATAAAAGGGTACATGTTCTTTTGTGCATTGCCAGTCTTGGCCTTGATTTTGGAAGCATAAGGAGGAAACACATGTAAACTCTGGTCAAATGACTGATGCATTATTTAGCCAGGGTGAACTAGGGGACTTCAAGGATAGAGAGTTAAAGTGGTCTCAGGAAGAAAAAGCATGGATAGAAAAAAAAATAGGAATTTACATACAATTAAAATAGTACTAGAAGAGAATACACAAGGCTATGGAATTTCTGACATGAGGAAATGAAGATTAGAGAATTAAAAGATGATGTAGAAGTATATAAGATAGTACTTTGTTCTCCTAGCTATTTGATGAATTAAAGATGATAATGCCTAAAAAGATAGTAGAGCTAACTACTTAGCTTAACTTACAAAAAAATTTAAAACATCTTAAGGAATCATTTTTATTTTAGTAGTCTGTCATTTTTTTCTTTTGTTTTTTACAGTCCATTATTTACCTGCTCCTGGTTCTTCCTCTGCAGTTCCACATACCATTTCTCCTCCCCTGTCTCCAAGAGAATGTCTCTACCCCTCATCCCACCCCATGCTCCCATCAGTCCTCCCTACTTCTGGGACCTCAAGTCTCTCAAGGGTTAGGTACATCCTTACCCACTGAGGCCAGACTCAGCAGTTCTTTGCTGTATAGGTGCATCTGGCCTAGGACCAGCTAGTGTTTTCTGCCTGGTTGGTGGCTCAGGGTTCCATGTTAGTTGAGATGGCTGGTCTTCCTATTGTGTTGTTCTCCTCCTCAGCTTTCTTCCAGCCTGTTCCTAGTTAAACCACAGAAGTCTCCTACGTCAGACCCTTGATTAAGTATAAGTATCTGTGTCAGTCAGCTGCTTGTTGGGCCTTTAAGAGGACACCCATGTTGATTCCAGTCTGTAAGCACACCATAGCATCAGTAATAGTGTTAGGCCTTAGATCCTCCTCTTGAGATGGATCCCAATTTGGGCCTGTCACTGGACCTCGTTTCCCTCAGTCTCTTCGCCATTCTTGTCCCTGCAGTTCTTTTAGACAGGAACAATTTTGAATCATTGTTTTGGCAATCCCATCCATTGTTTTGGCAATTTCACTTGATGACCTGTCTTTCTACTGAAAGTAAACTCTACAAATTCCCTCTTCCCACTTTTGGACATTTTATCTAAGGTCCCTCCCTTTGAGTCCTAAGAGTCTTTTACCTATATCTTTCTGTTTTTATATGACAATAGTTACTAAAGACTACTGTCTGCTGTACCAGGAGCTGTGGCCCACCAACCCGTGAAGAAGAGGCTGTGAATAACTATAAGGAAATGTAATTTTGCTTTGTGCTTAGTTTCTGCTTTAAGAAATTGAGAGTTGGGACTATTGAACTGGGAATTTATATAAATTTAAGAATTCTTAATGATTATGAACAATGATCAAAGCCTTGATGATGTAGCTTTAGTAAAGATTGGGTTGAGACCAGCCACCCGGAGGCGCCTTAGGTCAGAGACTCGGGCGGGATTCGCCATTTTCTCTCAGGTGAGTTTCTGAGACTGGAGCAGCC
>NW_022196905.1:72288250-72294820 GCF_008632895.1 Mastomys coucha | reverse complement strand
ATGGAGAAATTTGCATATAAATAAAGAAATAAAAAAGAAAAAAAAAAGACTGGGTTGAGGCTCTCTGGTCAGAAAGGAAAGAAGAAAGGATAAGAATCTTCAGGGAACAGAGAGAGTTCCTACACTTGACAGCTTGCACCTACTACTGACTCCAAGTCATTATTGAATCAACACCATCCCTACTCCTGCCTTTCTCAGGATGCTGCTCACGCTGAGTCTGTATTTTGGCACTGAGTAGCTTTTGGGGAAAGTTAATTCAAAGCATGGAATAAATGTTTGCAAAGACTTAATAAGCAGCAAAGGAGAAGCCTCTAGAATCACAGGAAGCACTGTACAAGTGTAAACTACTGAAGCTGGCATCACTATTAAAATAATACACTGTTGCAAAACCAGCCAATTAGCAGGGGCTCAAGATACTGAAATCTGAAGAAAACAATTTGAGTTGCAGAAAAACTTTTATTCATTAGAAAACCAATACATTACAGAGATAATGTCTTGTAAAGGATACTTTAATTCATCTCTTTTAAATTTAACCACTATATTCTATACCCTTAATGTAAATCTTGATGGTATGGAAGAAATTATAACATAGCTCTGAAATCTTAACAATATAAATGTCTTCCTCTCTTTAATGTCTTTAAGAAAGACATTATAATATTTTTAAAAATCACACAACAAATATGATGATAATGTTATTGATGAACCAGACATAATAATGTACTGATGGAATATGTAATAGTACATTTTCCTTAGAAGTATTATCAGTAGTATATTAAATTTTTACTATTATATAATACTATAACATATGATATTGTACATAATATTATATATTTTACCTAGAAATGTAATAAAACAAAAAGATGTTATTTTCAAACTGACCACAATCACCAACTAATCCGCTCATGCATTATGATATCTATATAAGTATTAGTTTAGATAAAATGATTTTATTTTGAAAATAATAGTATATCCTAAAAAATTCAAACATATTAACTTATTTTAAAAGTAATTACTTTCATCGTATCATTATCTTTCCTACTTTGGACTTAGTTATGAATGTAACGCAATGGTTATTATATCCATGTATCAGGAAGTTACACAGTGTGGGTTCTACATTTTGTGCTCTTTGTTCTAGAAGACATCAGACAGATGTTTGCATTATGGACATCATGGTATTTGGATGTAAATCCTTTCCGAAGGATCATCTCATATAGGGAGTCATTAAGCTCCAACACACACTAGTGCTGTGACCTAGCAGATGTTTTAACTTAGTCTTAAAGATATGTCACATAGCTGGAGAGTTGAAGTTATCATGGTTGATGCTTCTATTTAGAGGATATCTGTGATACTGAGGTGCTGGCACTCATCCATGTAGTTGGGATCGTGACTGAGGGAGATTGAGTCAGTGTCTATGCCAAAAATTTTTATTTTAATGTATTCATTTAAAACATTTCCATCAGGATTTATGACCTTAGAACTGAACACCTTTCAACTGTTTACAAAATGTATATCTTGGCTAGATTCAGTTCTGCTATTTTGATAAACTGTTCCCCTCAGAAAGCAATTTAAGAGATAAAGAGATTTACTTCAGCTTAGTACACAGGACTGCAGTCAATAGTCTTGTGGAACTTAAGACAAGAACTTCAAACAGCTACTCATATCATATCCGTAGTCAAAAGTAGAGAAAAATAAATTCAGACACACTTGTGTAGTTGCCTGTGCTCAGCTTCATATGTCTCCTCTTACAAAGTTCAGGATACTGTGGGCAATTAATGGGTCTTCCCACAGGAATTAATAAATTCAATCCCACACTTACATGTCTATAAGGCATCTCAATATAGTCCATCCCTAATTCAGACTCTACCAAGGTGATTGTAGATTGTATCAATCTCACAGTTCAAGCTGACCATAAAAATGTTCCACATTAAATTGTTCTTTGTCAATAACTAAATACACAAGTAACTCTGCTCAATAGATAGAATTGTTTTCCTACACAAATATTTGCCTTTTCTTCTATATAATATAGACAGCAATAATCCCAAAGTTAGAACTGGCATATTCTGAAGGAAATTGTTCTGAGTCTGCTTATGTTATTATCAAAAGGTATAGAGAAAAGATCTTTATCTTGGATAATATTTTGGTAACATTTACGTTTGCAGAATCAAAGGCAAGTGCAGCTTATGGGCTTGTTCTTCAATGTAGAAAAGTGACTAGATTTGGAGAAATTTAGAATATCCTGGTTAATGTATAAAGACTATATAGAAAACTGTGGAGAAGCAGAGTAAATAGTATATGGACCAAAATGAAACATACCCATTGTTGTTTCTGGTGTGTGTGTGTGTGTGTGTGTGTGTGTGTGTGTGTGTGTGTGTGTGATGCTTTCCTCCCATAGGATATCACCTTACATGTAGCTTCTGAGGCAACATTACTCTGATGGTTGTCTAAAGTCAGAAATATCTTCTAATTTAAGAGTTTCTATCCTTTACCAACAAGAATATTATGTTTCTACTGGACCAGTTTTCCTTGTGGCTATCTCATGATTGGAAGTTGGAGGTCTATTAATTTGACAAATGAACATATCACAATGTGAACTCAACTCTAAGCATTTGGGCATCAAAACCAAGTTTGTAACAAATCCTATCGAGATCATAAAGAGGGGTATGAATCTAATTTCTCAATGGCTAAGCTAACTAGATTGATTAGAGGCTATCCCTTTCTTTACTCTCACATTAGATAAAGAAAGAACCTTGGGGGAATGACTCTTCATTATAGTGTCAATATAAATACATCACTGGACAGAATTAGGAGCAGAATTATTGGAGTAAGATTCATCCAGGGTCATATACTCAGTTCTCTATAAGAAATATAGCAGTTGCCCAATTTTTTTTAAATTAATGAACACTCTTGAACTCACAAAATTCCGCACAGTCATAAGAACAAATTTTACAGTGTAGAACAGAGATTTGTGAATTTAAGTAATGACTACTAAGTATCTGTATATGTGTGTTAATATATCAGTGTGTGAAATATTCATATGCAGAGAATTTTATCATAAAATCACACAATTGTTGACACTTGTCTCTAAGATCTGTTGCACACACTTACCTTATTCAAATATTCCCAAATAAAACATATGAATAATAAAAGTATATAATTAAGGGATTTCCACAGTATTATTATGTTGGATGTGATGATTGTGAATATTAATTTATCAATTCATATTGCCTAATTAATCCATTGCATGAAATTGTCAGTAGATATTACACAAAGCTTTTTAAAATATGTAAATTTTTTAAAAATTTACACAGAAAAGTCTACCAACTGTTTAAAACTATTACTTCAAGCTCTATTTAGGTGAAGATTACTGTGCATGTTCAGTTTCCATGAAAGGATTAAATGCCTGAGGCAGAACTTTGCTGTGCGTAAATAGGCAATAAATATGACTTCATTTTCCTCCTTAGATTTTGTGTCTTGACAACTAAAGACCATTGCATTTTTTTTACTGAACTTAGTTTTGAATCTAAAATAGTAATTATACTGGTAAGGAAAATAGAGAAACAAGTAAAGAATAATTTATATATTGAGCTCGCCTGAATACTTGCCTTATAAATATCTACTATTTATTGTTTTCTAAACAATTCATAGTAAATTAATTTTAATTATTTTTTCAATGGCCATAAAAGTAGCATAAGCATTTCTAACAGAATAATCCATCAGTAATTGATAATTTTGAAGAGCCTTTCTGGAACACAGCACAGTTCTTCAAGAGCTTGCTTGGTGTGAAAAATCCTGGGTTCTTATTCTGAGTATCATGCAAGTTTGGCATGATCAGACATGCTCAAAATTACAGAATTGAAGGGTAAAGGTAAAGTGTTAGAAGCTTACGGTGGACCTTTGCTACTAGTGAGTTTGAGGCAAGATTAGAATGCATGAAAATAATTTAATATACAAAGAGACACCCACATGTGTGTGTGTGTGTGTGTATGACCAAGAGAAGAAAGAGAGCTAGAGAGAAAGAGGGAGGAAGGGACACAGGAAGAGAGGGACACACACCCAAACACACACCTAGAAACATACACATACACACAGAGAGACAGAGACAGAGAGACAGAGACAAACAGAGACAGACAGAGAGAGAGGAAGCAAGTGATGAGGAATAGGGGAAGGGAGGGACAGAGCAGGGGGAAGCAAAGAGGGAGGTTCTTTTCATAGGGCTTTAAGGTGGCTCTGATATGCATAATTTAGCAAACACACATATGCCAACTACATATCATATAATCATACTTTCATAATCATTTAATATATCTCTAATATCACTTACTATATTTTAAGTAGCTCAGCCTAGTGCTTATACATTTCCTTTTTTTTTTTTTTTTAATCAGTGGCGCTGTTTTCAATCTTCTCCCCTACTGCACTATTACAGAACAGGTTCACTTGCTCATTTCGTTTTTCCCTGTGTATTTTTAACAGGAAAGTTGATGATACTTTTATCTGATATTACTAATTTCTATCCTGTTCATGGTGTTAATTGTCAAGCTGCATACATTTGTTCAAATTCAAATAATTATTCACTGAAAACAGTAAGATTCCATGAAAATATCATAGAGAAAATATTCTCTTAACTACTAAACATGAAATATGAAATATGTTTAGTAGTTTTATACTTTCATATTTTATACTTTTATTTATTTACTCTCCATTAGTTTAAATCCGGGATGGGTACAGGATCACATGGATTCTGTGTCGAATGGCCTTTGCTGGATGGTTGCTTTGGAATTTGGCATGAACCATAACACTGTTTCCATGGGCCCGAGTTACTTTTTTTTTTTTTTGTTTTGTACACATATGCACATCTCTTACCTAAGTAGAACTCAGTTTCATCTTGGGCATAAACGCCTTCAACCTTAAGAAGAGCTGTGTGCTCTCATTGGTTCCGGAGCCATCGCTTGTAGCCAGCAAAAATGGCCTGGCATCACAGCCTTCCAGAAATACTTGCTTTTAGAAGTCCTGTTCCCAGCAGTTTGTAAGTAGTTTATGATTTTTATTTACTCCTATCCTGAAAAATTATTGTAACTTAGACAATAATTTAGATACTAAAATAAAAGAACATAGTAATAGAAAAAGACTTAGAATATATGTGGGAAATACACCAGTATACTGCAAATATTAAATTGAAATATCCAAGGCTCCAGAAAAGGGAAAGAATCTACAAATTATTTTAGAAACTTACAGACCTATAGTGTGCCTGCATTTGAGTTAAAATAACATTATGAGTCGACCCTCTATTTCCTTTTCAGACAGTAATGTCTAAGCTCCAGTTAACACAGAAAGTTCACATTAAGTTTTAGAACAGGCCAAAATTAGTATTTCAGTAAAAATACCCTCTTTGTCTTACGACAAAGTATGTCCAACATTTGCTTAAAGATACAGGAATATTTTGATATATTATCAACAACACTCAATACTATAATTTCCTGGGCTAGTTTTAACCAGGTTAAAACAAACTTCAATATCTCTTTGTTACTCTAGCTATTCTAATTTTTACTGATATCTTAAATAAAATTAAATGAAAAACCATTTAGGAGCCTTTGTATTTAGTACTAAATATAAAAGGAGAAAACAGTATATTCAAGAAAGCAAAGGTACCATCATAGGGGAATGCTAGGGCAGTGAGGTGGACTTGGGGAGGTAGGGGAGCACCCTCCTAGGATCAGGGGGATGGGGGATGGGGTTGGGGGGTTGCAGAGGGGAGAATATTTGAAATGTAAATAAATAAAATAACCAATAAAAATTAAAAGAAAACAAAACTAAGACAACTTCTTCTTATTTGCTTTGTAATATTTACAGATAAAACAGTGAAAAACTTTTAAGAAACTTGGAGTTTTTATGATGACTCAGAGGAACTATTTGTATTAAGCACATCTTAATGTGTCGTACACTATAATTCTTTTGGGAAAATTGTATTGTTTCTTTTAGAGTTTGATGCCCCATACATTTTTCATATTCACTCTCACTTCTAGCTCTTACCTAATCCAGATCCCCACCACTATCCTGACCTACCCAACTTATGTCCTTTTCCAATTTAGTTTTTATCATATTATATACTTGAATATCTTGTATAAGTAAATGCATGTGTATCCCATGAGTGGCTCATGTCAGCCAATATCAGAGGAAATTTGATTCCATAGGATTGTAAATACAGAGTGTTGTACACAGGAATTTGGGAGGTGTGAATTGAACACTAGTCCTCTGAAAGATCAAAATATGCTCTTAACTGATGAGCCAACTCACCAGCACTTGTGTCTTAAAAAATTTAATCCCATAAAAAATATATGTACTGCTTAAACATTGCAGAAAGTATGGTTTTCCACAGTAGACCTTACTCTATTTACTAGGGAACAAACTCTGAGTAAAACTGTCTTTTACTCAGAGAAGCTAACACATGCTAATAGAATCACAAGTGAAGGTGAGATTGTGTATCACCTTCCTCCTCCATGCTGGGTGAAGGAAACCGTCTTGGAGTTTCACTTCATTCCGTGGGTGATCTACGAACGGGAACTTGAGGTCCTG
>NW_022196905.1:72249784-72281838 GCF_008632895.1 Mastomys coucha | reverse complement strand
GAGATGCAGTATCTGGTGTCAGTTGGAATTCTTCTGTGAAGACAGCAGGGCTACCACAGCTGGGAACTGATCTGTCTTGGGATTGGATAGGTCTTGTGAACACTGTCAGAACCACTGGAATTTCTCATGCTTAGATGCTCTGTTGTGCCCAGAACATATTGATTCCTTGTAGATATCCACTTGCTTTGGCAACGGAAATGTATCTTCCCCTTCTTATAGAACCACCTCTGAGCTTTGGAAGGATGTGACATGGAATATATGTAGAATTTTCAGCTCTTATTTCTGTAACTTGGCCAGTTGTGGGTTTCTATGCTATCAAATTTACTACATAAAGCACCTTCTCTAGGTAGGGCTAAGGGATACATTAAGCATAGCAAGAAGTCATTAAGAGTGTTTTAATATTGTTCCCATTTAATATTAGTAGATTATCTCCTAGGGCCTATACCCATCTAGCCATAAGTTGCTTGTATTTTAATGGTACCAGGAATAGTATTAAATTAAATTACAAAGTGTTTAGATACCCCATGATATTTACATCACTATTATACCAGTGAAAATATTTTACCAGGCTAGTCTTTCTTGTAGCTCCCATGGACCACAGTTCTATAAAACTGGTGTTTACCTTTCTTTTCTAGTAAACTGTGTGGCAAATTTGAGTATATGAAAGTTAGCTACTAAGTTCAACTCTTCCACATATGTATCAGTTTGATTTCATCATTTTCTTTGTGTCATTTTTTTTTTTGTGACTTAAGTAATAGGGTCTTGCCATCACATTAAATTTCATTAGAGTATAATTAGATTTTAAGGGGTCTAATAAACAATGCCAAAAAAAAAAAACCTGATTCTTTACATGGAGCTTTTTATTTGTTAATCTCTGGGAAATAATTTAGACATTGTTGTCATATCACACGGTAATTCCTTTTTAACTCTTTTAACGTAGACATATCGTAACTGTGTACACATGTTGTATATGAGCGTGACAGTGTGGACATACATCATCCTATGGATTTCCAGGGATTACTCGGTTGATTTGGTTATTTAGTCAGGTGTCACATTCCTTCATCAGTGCTCACTGTGTGTTCTGAAACTGTGTTTTCATTTGAAGATGATGAGCTTGCCCAGTAGAGAACGTTCTTCCTTTAGGCGAAAACTTATGAGTATCTGTGCTTACTATAAGCTAGAGTCTCCAAGAATTTCTAAGAAAAACACTACCTTCAACAACAAAGCAGGAAACTAACATGTATTAACCAAACCAAAGTAACTGTGTAATCACATTCAAGCTACCTTTTTAAAAATTTCATAAATATCCAGTGTCACAATTGATTATTACTTCATGATCAACCATAAAATATATTATGTTCCAATAATGCACAAACTGAGCAGATTGTACTTACATATTAATACCACATAAACACACACATGCACATATTTAAATGCAAATAATGAAAAATACACCATGAGTTTAAAAAATAAAAGGATTATGAAAGATCAAAGAAAAAGAGAGGAAAATGATGCATTTATACTAGAAAATCAAGTGAAAGAAATAATTACAGAATAAAATATATTTCAAAAATATAAGGTTCTATGAGGTTAATGATAGAGCCATAATTATTATCCTATGACAGTGTTATCATTAGTTTGGAAATATATTAATTTTTATTTTGTTAGTAGTTAGAACCAGAACTTTTATTTTGGAAAACTAAAAGCAATCGAGCAAAACGAAGAAGACAAATATGATCTGCACACTAGATTTCCAACTATTTTACCAACTATTCCTATAAAAACAGTGGAATAATAACACAAAAACTGACTTTACATGAAAGGACCTAAGAAGAAGAAGAAGAATATGAGTGAGCATTACTAGCACCTCCTGATATTCGACAGAACTTCCAAAGGATTACAGTGGAGAAAAGATGTCATCTTTAACCAATGGCACTAGAAAACGTGGATGTCAACATGTAGAATAAGAGTAGACCCATAGCTATCACTCTGAACCAAAAGCATCTTGAAACGGACTAGAGGCATTAATTGGAACAGTGGAGAATATGGAGCCTGAAGTGGCCAAGTCCTGTAGTCTGGCAGGCTTTGCAGTGGAGGGATAAGGAGAGCAACCCATCCACAAAACCTCCAACCCCAAATACCTCCTTTCTATAAGATGTGCAGGGACAAAGATATAGCAGAGAATGAGGGACCACCCATGACTGAACTACACTGAGATCCATTCTGTGGGCAAGCACCAATCCCTGACACTATTAACGATAATCTGTTATTCTTGAAGACAGATACCTCGCAAAACTCTCTCTAAGAGGCTCCACCCACCAGCTGATAAAAAGAGATGCAGACTCACAGCCAAACTGAGAGTCTTGAGGAAAATTGTCTTGGAGGCTCTTGTGGAAGAGAAGGGCAAAAGATTGAAGGACCTGAAGAGGATAGGAACTCCACAGGAAGAACAACAGAGTCAACTAACCTGTAAACTTGGGGGCTACTAGAGATTAAACCCAACAACCAAAGAGTATGGGCTGGACCTGTCCTATCTCTGCCTTACCCCTCCTTGTACAGATGTGCAGCTTGGCCTTCATTGGAGTCCCACAACAACTGGAGCGGTGCTGTCCCTGAATATGTTGCCTGCCTTTGGATTCGTTTCTCTCTCTCTCTCTCTCTCTCTCTCTCTCTCTCTCTCTCTCTCTCTCTCTCTCTTTCTCTCTCCTCTCTCTAATTTATTTATTTATTTACACTGCATACTTTATTCCCCGCTCCCTCTTCTGTCTTCCACCCTCCAACTGTTTTACATCCCATACCTCCTCCCTACCTCCCTGTCTCCACGTGGATGCCCTCATTCCCCACCCCACATGATCTCTAAACTCCCTGGGGCCTCCGGTCTCTTGAGGGTTAGGTGGATCATCTCTGAATGAACACAGACCCAGCAGTCCTCATATATATATATATATATATATATATATATATATATATATATATATATGTTGGGGGCCTCATATCAGCTGGTGTATCCTGCCTATTTGATGGTCCAGTGTTTGAGAGATCTTGGGGGTCCAGATTAAATGAGACTGCTGCTCCTCCTATAGGATAGCCCTTCACTCAGCTTCTTTCAGCATTCTCTAATTCAGCAACAGAGGTCAGCTGCTTCTGTCCATTGGTTGGGTGCAAATATCTGCATCTGACTCTTTCAGCTGCTTGGTGGGTCTTTTGGAGGGCAGCCATGATAGGTCCCTTTTGGAAAGCACTCCATAACCCCAGTAAGAGTGTCAGGCCTTTGGACTTCCCCTTGAGTTGGATCACACTTTGGGCCTGTCAATGGACCTTATTTTCCTCAGGCTCCTCTCCATTTTCCATCCCTGTAATTCTTTGAGACAGGAACAATAATGGGTCAGAGTTGTGACTGTGGGATGGCTCCCCTCTCCCTTTTCTCTTAAGTGGGCCAATGGGAAGGGATGCATCTAGTTCTGTGGTGACTCAATGCAAATCCTTTAAATGCTGAAACCGTTAGGAGAAATCCCAGGTAATAGGAATAGGAGGGCTTTCTGAAAAGTCTTCATTTGCTCAAGAAGCACGGCTGACAGCTGACCAATGGAGGACTTTCTGAAAAGTCTTCATCTGCTCAAGAAGCACGGCTGACAGCTGACCAGTGGAACCACGTAAGCCTAAAGAGTTTTAGCATAGCAAATATAACAAGATTTACTTAAGATTTCTAAAAGCTAAAACATTTATGAGTAGTCAAACTTATTTATGCTTGTCTGTGTGGTTATATAGACAAGTATGCAACAGTGCAAGGCCTGTAAAAAGTGGAGGTGAAAAAGGACATTGGATTCCCTGGAGTTGAAGCTATGGATGTTTGCAGGAAATTGAGATGTGTTGTCAGGTTGTGAGGATAATTGTACAGCAAGCATTCTTAAACTCTGTTTCATCCCTAACTCTATTTTCAATTAAAAATAACTTTAATCACATTTCCTACTGATGTGATTTAGTCATGGACTCATCTTTCCTATGAGATTTCTAAAGTGAGTCTCCTTTCTAGTTGCTAGGTTTAGTTTCTAATTCTCTGAATTTAACTAGTTCTAGATTATAGAATTCCTTGCTGAATAGAAACTCACAGTTTATGTATAATCTAAAAAGAAATCTATTAAGCAATTAGTTGATTTTTGTCTCTTATTTGCCATTTTATTTAATTATGGATTTTATTATTATGCTTAAAATCATATAGTTTTGAGGAATAGTTTTAAAATCAAAACATTTGCTGGGCAGTGGTGGCGCATGCCTTTAATCCCAGCACTTGGGAGGCAGAGGCAGGCAGGTTTCTGAGTTCAAGGCCAGCCTGGTATACAGAGTGAGTTCCAGGACAGCCAGGGATACACAGAGAAACTCTGTCTCAAAAAAAAAAAAAAATCAAAGCACTTGCTTTAGTCATTTTTTGGAAATGATTTCTATATTTTCTTTCATTTGTTTCTGTTCATATATTCAATATGATTTTTCTTTTGAAAATTCAGATTTAGTGTAACCATCTTATTTTTGCTTCTGAATCTATGCCTTTAAGCTGAACCATTTTAAATTTTAAGTTCCTACAATAATCTTGACTCAGTATTGCTCTCTCTTTATTTTGGATGTTTTGACTTGTGGTATTCATTTTCACCTATCTCATATTTGCCTTAGTGATTTTCTCTTTAGTCTATTTCTTTTTCAATAGTTTTTTCTTTAGAATTTATTTGTGAATTTTTCTTTTCACTGTTGATTTTAAGCTTCAATATATCACTGTTACAAAAAACAGTTGGTATAGTTTCATTCTACTTAAAATGGTAAACACTTGTTTAAGCATAAAATATAATTTATTTTCACATTAAAACATAGCAGATTCCTACTGTGATTACCTACAAAGGTTGAGTTTATGCTTTATCTTTATCTCGTGGTATCATATTGTCAGTGGAACCTTTCTTTCAGGTTATTTTTCTCACTATGGTTGATAACACTACTCACATTCATGCATCCCATTGATTCTTTGCATAAGTTCTGCTTTTTTTATTTTATTTTATATATTTGTATTGTACACATTTCTCAGTATTTTTACAATGTTATTAATTCTGTAATTAACTTTTATTTTAAAGGTATATTTGCTATTTTACATGAATGATGGCATGGAGGGATGATAGATCTCAGATCTCCTGAAATGTATGGGTGATTATTAGCTTTCAGATTGTCTGCAACTTGTCTTAGTCAGGGTTTCTATTCCTGCAGAAAATATCACGACTGAGAAGCAAGTTGAGGAGGAAAGGTTCAGCTTACACTTCCACACTGCTATTCATCACCAAAGGAAGTCAGGACTGGAACTCAAGCAGGTCAGGAGCTGATGCAGAGGCCATGGAGGGATGATACTGGCTTGCTTCCCTTTACTTGCTCAGTTTGCTTTCTTATACAACCCAAGATTACCAGCAGAGGGATGGCACCACCCACAAGGGGCCCTCCCTCGTTGATCACTAGTGGAGAAAATACCTTACAGCTGCATCTCATTGAGGCATACTCTCAATGGAAGCTGCTTTCTCTGTGATAACTCCAGCTTGTGTCAAGTTGACACAAAACCAGCCAGTACAGAACTGAGCCATGGTTCTCTGCAATGGCAGGAAGAGTTCTTAAAACTTTGATCCACCACCTGCCACTAAATTTCACCTTTAAATTTTTATGCTAGTTTTTAAGGACTTATAAGTCAGATTTAGAGTAGTACAGATTGTGTCTTGGATGAAAAAAAAATCATTCCCAGGCTTCTACAGTTGATGCTTGGTTTACTACTGGTGGCATCTTTTTTTAGAAAAATCTACAAATGTTGGTAGCAGTGACTTAGATTTTATCTCATGATTTGAGAGAACATCTTGTAAGCCAATATAAACCTCTCACCACTTAAATTGTGTCTTGTCAGGTATTAGATCAGAGCAATAGGAAAAGTAATTCAGATTATCAGTACTTGTCAGTGGGGTTATTACTCTGAGAATCCTGGCCATATGTTCTGAGGATTATGACTTGTTTTGTTGGGAATGTGGAAACCCTAAAGCTGCTGTCTTATCAGAGCTTGAATGGACATCCTAGTGAACCTAGTAAACCTGGTGATACCAAAATGCTGCTTAATGCAGTGAAGATTGGGCACATAAGGTTTAAAAATAGAACAAAAATCTCTGCTGGGAATTAGACAACAGACAACATGTACTATATACTGGTGAAGATTTTAACTGCATTTTCTCCTGTTCTGTAATTTGAAGGATATTGAATAAAAATTGAGTAATTGATATAGCAGAGATAATTTTAAAACAGCATACCATGTACTCATGGCTATTACTTATTATTTTTACACAGATCTATAGTGAGAGCATCAAATGGAGCAGAAGTACATGAAAAATCCAAATTAGTGAGGAAAAATGCCTGAACTGGCAGGAAAAATAATTGTATTTTTAAAATGTTTAGTAATCAAGGTTAAAATTTGGGCTTTGCATTTGAAAAAGAAAAAGTATCTTGAAGGGGAAAACTCCCTCCTATTAAGAGCTCCATCATGGAATAATCCAAACTTATTTTGACTTACATCTTCAAAATCTCACAAGAGCACTGGAGCTATGGACTAATCTGGAACAGGATGCCTCTTGAGTTGACAACAAAATTTGCATCAATTATGTGGTTCTGGTTTGCCCACAAAAAAAAAAAAAAAAAAATCTACCATGATGAGGAAATTGAGATTCATACAGAGGCTCAGAGTCCTGAAGATGTCTAGTAAGGTCACAGTCTCTAAGGTCACAATGACACTTCTGTAAGGGATGTGTCTATGAGTTCATGAGAGTGAAGCCAGAGGTAAAATCATCCCTGACACTAGTGATACTCTGTTATGCTTGTAGGCAGGAGCTTAGCATAACTCTTTTCTAAGAGACAGTTTAGCAGCTAACTCAGACTGATAGCAGAGACCCACTGCCATATATTGGGTGGAGATCTGGGACTCTTGTAGAAGAGTTAGATGAAGGATTGATGGCCATGAGGGGAATAAGAATTCCACAGGAAGACCAATAGATTCAACTAACCTGAGCCTCAGAGCTCTTAGAGAATGTGCCACCAACTAAAGAGCATACGTGGGCTTCCAGCATATATGTAGCAGATTTGTAGCTCAATCTCCCTGTGGGTTCCCAAACAATTGGAGAAGGGGCAGTCACTAAAGCTATAGCATGACTGTGGAATCTGTTCTGTGACAGGGCTTCCTTTTCTGGCCTCAGTGGGAGAGGATGCACCTAATCCTGTAAAAACTAGATGCACCACAATGGGAAGATAGGGGGAGGGGAGCACCCTCTCAGAGAAGGGGATTGAGATATGGGAGGAGCTATATGATGGGGAGAAGGAAAACAGAAGCATTTGGGATGTAAACAGCAAACAAAGAAGTAAATAAATAAGTAGATAAGAAATGTAAATACATGTTAATCAAGCCCTTATTAACAACAACAAAAATAGACAACTTGGGCTATCTGGAAAAGTATTGAGCATTCTCTATGCCAGTTACAGTCACCATATGGTGCTAGCCTAAGAGAGAAGCCACATGCACCCTAGGCAAAAAAACGAAAAAATGAATAGGTCCATGACAATGTCATCATGAGCCCCAATAGAGAAATAGAGATGTGGAGTTGGGGCCTTGCTTTGATCTCATCTTTCCTGGCTACTCTCTAACTCCTTACTTTCATAATTGGAATGTTTATTCTGTATCATTGTATGTTATAAATATGTGCATTGTTATTTGATTTTGTAATTGTTAGCAATTAGCAAATAGTTGTAAATCTCAGAAGAGACTCTGAATATTGGAAAAACTTTTAACATTATGCAGTCACTTGATGTTTAACTGAATTCATTTGGCATTATGACATTCCCATAAGCCTGTGGAGACCAGTGGTAAACTATTATTGTTTGGACATAAAATGTCTGGAGAAGATTAGTGTTTGAACTCTGGCTCCTTAGCTGGCATCACTGTTCATGGAGATGGTGGAAGCTTTGGAATTTAGGACCTATCTGGTAAAAGTATAGAACAAAATACTTGAAAAAAAATTTTGCCTGCCTATTTCTCCTGTTCATTTTCATTCTTGAGTCACTCAGACATGAGCAAGGATCTTCATATTTAGATCATCAGTGAGGAGTTGCTTTGAAGATCATACCTTCTTCCTTCCCATGTCTATATTCTCAAGCCATGGACAAAATTTAATTTTCAGTCTTTAGGTGACTTCTTTTCAAGAGTTTGTCATAAAAAAGAGAAAATTAACTAACAGAATGTTTTGGTTTTGTCTATTGGTTGACCATACCCTGTTTGATTTATGTTCCCATTTACTTTGGTTCTTATGTAGCATTTTATGGGAAGCATCTTTTTTTTAACATTTATTATAAGGCAAGCCTAGAGAAGAAGAACTCCTTTTCTGGAGTTGAGGATACAAAAAAAACTAAAAATGGAGATATAAATGGTTTTTTGTTTGTTTGTTTGCTTGGTTGATTGGTTGGTTGGTTGGGTTTTTTCAAGACAGGGTTTCTCTATGTAGCCCTGGCTGACCTGGAACTCACTTGGTAGACCAGGCTGGCCTCTAACTTAGATATCTGCCTGCCTCTGCCTCTCAAGTGCTGGCATTAAAGGCATGTGCCACCACCACCACCTGGCAAAGATAAATGTTTAAATGTATTTTCAGTTGAGTTTCATTGAGGTTGTTTGAATTTTTTTTCAGCAAATGATACATTTCCAAGCTAGAGAATGAGTATGTATCTTTGCATGATGCAAGGTATACTAGAAATGTAACAGATAATGGGCCTAAAATATAAATGTAAGATTTAGAACTTGAGAATTCTTACAAAATTCTAGGAGCAAGTATCTCTTATTGTAGCTTAAGGGATGGGTCATAAGTACGATAGTGAAAGTGTAATCATAAAAATATAATTGACTTATTCTTTAAAATATTATTTAAAGTAGGAGACAGAAATGTGACCCAGTGATAAAATACCTTAAGAGACTTATATACTTATTTTATAAATAACTTTCATATCTCACTTGTAAATACCAAGTAGACTAACTAAAAACTACTAGAGAGTGATATAGAAACAGCTACAAGAAAGATGTAAAACTTGTCAATTACCATCTGAAAATATATTGAATTTCATTACTCACCAGCAAAACAAACATCAAACTATAATGAAGTGTTATTTCACTTTTTCTATAATAAATTGCTTTAGAATTACTATTGTGACTGCTGATATGGTTGTTGAGAAGTGGAAACCATCAGAGACTGCTGGTAGAATTGTAACACGGTACATGTAATGTGGGAAAAATTACCAATTTATACAGTATGTTAAACAATGAGATATCTAAGTCCCTAAATTATTTCCTCCTCTATTTATTCAAAATATAATGATGGTAAAAATCTCTTACATGTAAAGTTCATTACTATAATACTGGTGTACTGGTTGGTTTTGTGTGCCAACTTGACACAGGCTGGAGTTTTCACAGAGAAGGGACCTTCAGTTAGATGGGGAAGTGCCTCCATGAGATCCAGCTGTGAGGCATTTTCTCAATTAGTGATCAAGGGGGTAGGGCTCCTTGTGGGTAGTGCCATCCCTGGGCTGGAAGTCTTGGGTTCTATAAGAGAGCAGGCTGAGCAAGCCAAGGGAAGCAAGCCAGTAAGAAACATCTCTCCATGGCCTCTGCATCAGCTCCTGCCTCCTGACCTGCTTGAGTTCCAGTCCTGACTTCCTTTAGTGATAAACAGAAATGTGGAAGTAAGCTGAATAAACCCTTTCCTCCCCAACTTGCTTCTTTGTCATAATGTTTGTGCAGGAATAGAAACCCTGACTAAGAAAACGTGATAGCCAAATTATAGAATAATGCTAAATGTTTTCAATCAATAAAATAAAAAAATAGATGTATATAAACAATGAATGTCTTCACCACTGTTCTATTGCTGTGAAGAGACACCAAAAACCAAAGCAAATCTTATAAAAAAACAAAAACAACAACAACAACAACAACAAAAACCACCAACATATATTTAGGAACCAGTTTAGAGTTTCAGAGCTATAATCCATTTTTTGTCATGACAGAAAGCATGATCTCATGCAGGCAGGCACTAGAGCAAAATCTACAAGTTACATCCTGAAATCTATGCAAAAAGAAAGAAGTGTATGGCAGGGATTTGTGCAATGAAGGCTTAGCTTCTGTGTTTATTTTCTGTATGTAATTCTTAAAATTAATTCTCTGTAAAGAACATTCATACATCTCCTTCTAGAATAAAGAGTCTATTTAATCAGAACATCTACTACCACAATGATAAGTGAGACAGTAGCTGATTTTATTTCTTTTTGTCCAGGGCATCCCCTCTTATGAGAATTATATGGAATCCACTGTTGGTATTTTAGCTGTTTCATGTTTTTATATCTAAAAATAAGACATTTTTTAAAATAGTATATAAAAAAGACATTCCTCAAGATTGTTTATCTCAGAATGTTTTGGCATTAAAACAGTAACTTCTCATACATGCATATATGGATACATACATACATAATACGTACATATGTATGAACATACATTCACATGCATACACATCTAGCCCATTACATTATTTTATTAAATATCATTGAAGATTATTTATTCATTTCTCAATATTACCTGTGTTTTTCCTACATCAAAAATGCTTCAGAGAGAATAATTTATCATTTACAATAAATTTATTCTAAGAAAAACTTACTCAAAAAACTTTGAAAAGGAATGAATCTTCAAAAATTTTGCTGACCTGCATGTTGGCAAATTAGGCACCAAGAGCACAGTACATTTTATGCTTTAGTATTTTTGCTGCGTATTGTTTTATTGCAGAATACTTTATTGTAATAGCATTCACTTCTGAGAGTATACTTACGTTTATGACTTTCATGTGATTGGAATACATTACGTAAGTAAAACTCAGTTTATTAGTTGGAATAGTTATGCGTGTGAGTATTCCTAAATGTCACATTTCTACAAGTCTGTATTTTATATAATTGACAGGAATGCATCCCTAAAGGAAAATCTCATGAACTTTCATTTGTACAAATCTTCTTTTTCAACTGACAATCTAATGGGACCTCATATCTTTGCAAACTGAAAAGTTTTTTTTTTTTTTCTTTTTTTTTTTAATGTTGGAAAAAGCAGTGGCTAAAAATGAACACAAGAAAGTAAAGGCACACATACAAGTAAAGTTACCATGTGGAGAACGGAGGAAAAATCAGCAATATAATTAATACTCAATGTCCCCAAATGAACAATTCTTTATCCATTTGATTTTATTCATTTTGGATGTATAATATATGTAAGGATGTTACTGGAAATAGATGAAGGATCAGGAATATATTATATACCTAGATGTTCTGTTATAGTGTCTTATTATTTTGCAATTATAGTATGATTAAAACATTTCAGATTCTAAAAATAAATACCCTTTACAGATTTTAAAATTTATGTTTACTTTAAGTCTATGAATATTTTGTCTGCATGTATGCTTTGTGTATGCAGGGAGAATGGAGACCACAAGTAGGTGCTGTAACCATTAGATCTGAAGTTATAGGGTTGTTTGCTGTGACATACACACTAGAAACAGAACCTAGGTCTTCTTCTACAAGAGCACTAAGTGTTCATAACCACTGAGCCATTGCTCTATCGCCACATTTTCTTGAGAGAGAAAGAGAGAAAGAGAGAAAGAGAAAGAGAGAGACAAAGAGAGAGAGAGAGAGAGAGAGAGAGAGAGAGAGAGAGAGAGAGAGAGAGAGAGAGAGAGAGGAGGCAGTTTTACCAAGACATTTTTTTATTTTTACAGATACCAGGTGGCAGGTGAAGACAGAACTAGCCAGAGAATGAAAAGGAGCCAGAAGCTTAAAACAAATTCCCAGAATTAATTTGAGTTCAAGCAGAGAAATTTAGTCAGTAGCCAAGAGGAACAATTTGAATCAGTCAGCTTGAAGAGAAGGATTAAAACAGTACAAATCTATGCATATAAGGATATTTAGGATAGTTTCCTGCGGGTTAGCCCAGCAGTGAACTAGTTCCAGAGAGGAGGTAGGACTCAGGAAAGATGAAGGATGAGTCAGACACCAGGCTTTGCAACTCTGACTAGCAATTAGAAAATTTCTTTATACAGGTTCAAAACTTTCATATTCTCATGGGATAACAGATCATATCATTTTGTCCCAGTCATAGTTTTCTAATATGCCCAAGGTTTCAGTTTAAGCACAGGTAGATAGAGTGGGAGTTATCAGAATATAATATATACATTTACAAAATTTTCAGAGCAAATTTAATTAATAAATCAGTTCTTCCAGTCTAATCCACTGAGTCTTTTATCACAGCATTTTGTATAAAATTCCAGAATAGAAAATACTTACCTTACTTAACTACTCAAATCAAAAAGTTTTTTACTTAGTCAACCCCTGAATAAACACCCATATCAAACTATGTGGAAATGTGTGCATCTATGTGTATGTATATATATGTAATATCTTTGTACCTATGATGAAAGGGTTCACTATTATACCATCCCTAAAAGTTTACTAGTCATTTCTACAGTCCCAGTTATTTGCAAGTATGTAGTGTATCTGTTTTCATTCTTGTGTTTTTTCTATTCCAAGAGTAAAAAAAGTAAGGCAGACAAAACAATCATAGTCATAAATAACTAATTTCAACAAAGGAGACTATCAACATAAAAATTACATACATATTAAAACATAAAAATTATGCAAACTTTCCAGTTTTTAAAAGCATATCTAATGAAATGCAAGACAGTAATCTCTTAATTTATTTTTCTTTTAAAAAAGATTATCTCACATATTTAGCAAACATTTAAATTGTATTTTAATCATAGCAAATGTCATGTAATTTTCAAACAATTGATTTATTATATGTACCACTAAAAAGCAGTATCTTGAAAAATATGAATGTTGCATGTAGGTTAATTTATAATGTAATCAGCATTAGAAGTTTTTATTCCAAATACTGGTTTTGTCTCTTTCGTTGTCCTGTTGTATTACTTTTGAATTATGTTTATTTTTCACACTGGAAACCTTTTAAAATAAATTGACAAAAACATAAAACAGCCTATGTGGGAGACTGAGTCTCCATTGTTATTCATTCAGCAAATACAAGCATGCTTTTCCATTGGTTGTTTATATGTGCTATTTGTCCAGCATGTTTGTCTCTTGTTTTGAATAATTTGGTCATTTGTTTTTAATACTTATATACATCTTTATTCTTGGGTTGGAGATATTGAAAACATATGATGCCATATATATGAGTTTTAAGAAGCATTTATTTGGTACAAATATGAACTCATAGCATAGTTGTATAAGTTATACAAAACACATTTAATATATTAGATCTATAAGTCATTCATTCATTTCTTGAGCATAGATTATGAGGTAATTTTTCTTTAACTTATAGAGTTAGAGGAAGATCAATGTTGGTTAGGAAGTCCAAGAGACTCCCCCTAAATGACAGACTACTGGTTTTATATTTATTTGTTTCCTAGGACTTAATAAGATCTGGTTGCTGATGGCATCATACATTTCTATACAGTACTTCAAGAAAGAGATAGCAATGACCTGAAAGCCTTTTCCTTGAGGACTTACTCTTCCCATAGTACTGCAAAACGATCAAAGATAAAGGCAATAATACTCCTCCTCCCAAGTTGTAAGGCCTATGGAGCTGAAAGGTCTACCAAGCTATAAGGCTTATTAACCTAAAAAATGACAAGGATGGTAAGGTATTTTAATGGTACAATAGAGACTTATCTTGAAAGAGAAGAATACTTTTCTAATTGGAATTAAGGACCACTCAGTAAGAAGAGTTGCATGTCTGGTACTCTACTCATAGCTAGAAAGGATAGAGGAGTACATAATACTGATTTATTTACATTCCTCTCTCTCTCTCTCTCTGTGAATTTTAATAATACATAAATCATTCATTGTCTAGTAATTATTTTTTATAAAAATGTAAAGTAATTCTGAGAGATAATGTAGAAACAGGCATTTAGAGAGATTATGAAATGCCTTAAAATTTGAAATGTGTTGAGAATATAAAATATTAGTGGTCAGTGAATCTGCTGGACAGATGCTTCTAGTATGATGGATGAGACAAAAAAATGATTATAAGATGGACAGTTAATAAAGGTTAGTGTTTCATTAGATAGTAGGGATAATAGAAAAATTTAGGAACTTCATGTTATATTTATTAAAAATAAAATATATTTAAGATTATATTATAAGTTTATCACTGATGGTTTTCAGGGACTATGTGATGCTTATGGATAAAACCAAAAATAAAAGGGAAATAGTACTAGGTTGGGAAACTTAGAGTTCAGTTCATTTATAAAGATTGTATATTTTATTAGAATACTCTGTAGGTTAGTGAGTACATGAGATCTGAAAATGAGCAAGAGAGTACACTCAAAGTTGCCATAGCATTATCATTATCATCCCACGTTGGTTTAAATTTTATAACCTTGATGGCGTCTGCAGGGCTCCTAAGAAAGGTTACTGGCCTGCTCCTGTGGTTGGAGAAGTTGTACAAGGCATGCAGCAATCAGTGATAAAGGAGCACAGACAGAGCATGAATGTGTTCTTGCATGGAAGTCCATCCACCTCAGGAATATCACATGATATTTCCCCATTCCAGACAAGTTTGCCACAAATAAATGATTGCTGAATCTTCTTTCATGTACAGAGAAAAAAATGGAAAAGTAAATTTTCCTAGAAACATCATGGTTTTCAATTAACACAGAAAAATGAAGCAGTAAATAAAAGACCTTTTCAATAATAATAAAAAAATACGGTAATTGCAAAGTAAACTAGCACTTAAGAAGGGGTACCTGAAGAGGGCAAGAATCAAATTAAATGTGGAAGAAGACATTCAAGATATTACAGAAAATTCCCTGGCTTTTCCTTAATAGCAGGCGATCTTTATTCATTAGTGAAATAGCAGGAGACCTAAAATGAGAAAAGACCAATTACGGTTCTGTAAACAGAAACTTTTAAAGAAAAAATTAGTTTTTAAAACTAAACCAACTGTCCAAAATTCTCTGCTCTGAGAATTTCTTTGGTTTCTCCCATGTAGATTGCTGCTGGAATAAAGACATTGCTGTTTATGGCTGGAAGAATAAAGAATGAGACAGCTATTTCAGACATGATAGCAGCTGGAATGGAACAGATAAGTGATCTGCTGGACCAAAGAAAAGGAAAAAATGAAAACAGGAAATTGGGCAAAGGAGCTCACAACTGTGAAGTTTATATAAGATAATTTTCTTAAAACAAGTGGTTGGTTCCCGATCTCAAAACTGTTTCAGGAGCAGAGTCTAGGGTCAGCAAGCCCACAGTTCATTTCAGATTTAATTAGTTAAGAGTCTACATGGGTTTTCCAATAAATATAATTTATAGGTCTTTGTTTTTGAAATATTTTATCATGTGCAAATATTAATTTACAGATTTAAATATTTCAAATACAATAGTTGTATATAAATCAATGAGACCATTTCTTCCAGTTTCTGCTGATACTTTAAAAATATTGTGTTATTAAAATTTTTATTCCATTAAAAAAAAGAAGTAAATATGAAAGAAGTGGAAAACTGATCCTGGTCTACTTGAAAGCTGTAGCAAAATATATTAACATTAAATAATTTAAGACAGTAAAATTCCAACTTACTTATGGTCAAAGGACATAACTATGGAGGACAAATGACAGAAGAATACAATATGAATGATACTCATCAGCATATATGTCAGATATGTCAGAAGTGAAAGGGTTTGAGGCCTTCACAGATTAAGTACAAAGGCTTCATCAAAAGTGTTATAAATTCCAAAAGGTTTAATTTATCTCACACTCATGTGGAGCTTATTATTGACTGAATAGTGCAACAGTGACTTGAATATATAGATTATCATTAATTTGTAGGTAATTTAGAAGATCTGGACATGATATAAAATAAAAATGATTGTCAACTCACCATCTGGGAACTGAAACAGCTCATGTTCTTTTATATATAATTGTAGGAAGTGTAAATGTCTATATGCTATGTGGAATCATATAATGGATAGGAAGGTCAGAGAGGAACGGAGCATACTGATGGAAAGATGGAGTAAGGAGGAGATAGACTGTGCGAAAGGAGTGCTATGTATGCATAAATATATTCTGGTAATTTTCCAATTCCTATTTCCTCATTGCTTTCAAAGCAGCATCATTTTTTCTCCATTAAGATTCACTTTCTATCCCAATATCAGCCCCTCTCCTCCCTCCCAGTGCCCACCTGGCCCCTACCCTTCTCCTTTGAAAAGAGAAAGGCCACCTCTGGAAATAATCCCTACCTGGCATATCATGTCAATGCAGGGCTGGGCACATTCTCTCCTACTGAGGCCAGACAAGGCTATCAGTTAGAAGAACAGGATCCCCAGGGAGCCAACAGGTTCACGGACAGACCCACTCCAGTTGTCCTGGGACCCACATAAATAACTAGTTACACATATACTACATATTTGCAGGGGGCCTAAGTCCAGCCTATGCTTAATCTTTGAGTAGTGGTTGAATCTCTGGGATCCACCAAGGGTCCAGGTTTGTTTACTCTGTTGGGTTCCTATGGAGTTCCTATCCTCTTTGGGCACCTCAATTCTTCCAAACTCTTTCACAAGACACCATAAGCTCCATCTAATGTTTGGCCATGGATTTCTGCATCTGTTTCCATTGGCTACTGGGTGCAGCCTCTCAGAAGACAGTTATGCTAGGCTCCTGTCTGCAAGTACAGCAGAGAATCATTAATAGTGTCCAAGATAGTTTGTGCCCATGCGATGGGTCTTAATTTGGGCCAGTCATTGGCCATTCCCTCCTCCTCGGCTCATTATTTGTCACTGCGCTGGTAGTAAGGCCACATTTTGGATCAAAAGTTTTGTTGGTGGGTTGCTGTCCATATCCCTCCAGACTGGGAGTCCTGCCTGGCTATAGGCAGTGGCCACTTCAATCACCATATAATTTACTGCTAGAAGTCTCAGCTAGAGTCATCCCAGTACACTCCTTGAGGCTTCTCCGCAGTCCCAGGTCTCTGCCAGATGTCTCCACCACCAACGTACCCCCACTAACTATTTATGGTTTCTCTTCCCTGCTCTTGCTAAACCTTAACCCCCTGCCCAGTTCCCCTTACATCCCCTCTACCACCCAGTACCCTTCCTCCAACCATTTCCAATATGTAGTTTATTTCCCTTTTCTGAGTAAAATTATTCTCTGAGTAAAGTTCAAATATCTTTACTTGTCCTCCAAGTTTGCCACAGTCACTTGAGAATGAACTTAAACTTATTCTTTAGTCTTCACTTACCAAGTACTGGAAATTGGGTTGGTATAACCACACCAAATTTCACCATTTAAAATAGTATCAGTTTCAAATATTTTCACAACAACACACATTATTTAGCTCATGTGCTACATTTTTTTTATTAAAATAAGTCATATTAAGTTGATCTTTGGCTCAGCAGTAAAATGTCTATATTGTTCTTGTAAAGGTCCAGAATTTTTTCCTAGAATCTGCTTTAGGCTGCTCACCACTGCCTTTGTTTCAAATCCTGGAGTATCTGACACTTGTGGCCTCAGAGAGAACCAGCTGTCATGTGAACATACCCACCCAGAGAAGTAATTCAATAATTAAGCTGAATATTTTTAAAATGCACATGTTAATGAATTTCTTTTCAATGATTTTTATCCTTAGCTCTACACCAGGCATTAGAAGAAACAATGCTTGTTCAAGGTCAACTATAGATACAAGTTCCAGAAAAATACTATAAAACAGCATTCACTTTAGAAAATCACTATACAACAGCATTCACTTTGGAGAAGGTACTACAGTTAGACATGAAAAACACCCCTTTTCTCCCTTTCTTTCTTTCTTTCTTTCTTTCTTTCTTCCTTTCTTTTTCTTTATTTACTTCCTTCTTCTTTCCTTCCTTCCTTTCTATTTTCCTTTCCTTCCTTCTTTCTTTCTTTCTTTACTTTTTTTTTGGATATTAATCTTTAATGAAAACCACAAGGCCTTAAATGTTCTTGCAAACTTCCATAGGTAATTCTGACTTGAGGTTTCTCTTTGTAAAATCATCTTCTCTCTTGTTAACTCTCCCAGCAATTCCAACATAGATGCAAGCCCACCAAGGCCAGGAGTCCTTTTTCATCAGCAGTTCAAAGCATGCTTGAGTGAAGGGGAATAGATTTTGGTAGCAAACACTGATCACTTCCTGCACAACTAATTATAACAGAAACAGAAATGAAAGAATCAAAAGAATTTCAGGTAATTTAATTGCATTTAAGTCAAAGCTCTAGAATACATTTAAGAATAAAATGTAAAGTATCTAGCAGAAAACTAAAGTGCACTTTTCATTTAGTGCATTAATTTACTGTAGTTCAGTAAAATCTACCAAGCACACAAAGTCATAGGAAACATATCTCATGATTTAGGAAATGTCAATTAACTCTGACATAGACATGTCATAAGTGACAACATGTTGGAAAGGATATTATAATATTTTCATGATTGTGTTAATTATGCTCTACATGTTAAAGTGATGGAGAAAATTGACTAGGCTACATAAAGAAAAGAAAATTACATTTAAGAGTGTCATATCAAACATGAGAAATTATCTAAATACCTAACCTACATATATAGTAGTGAAACCCTGCTAGCTAGAATTAATAGGTTAGGTAGGCTAAATGTAAAGATGAGTGAGCTTGATGATGGGAGTAGAATCTACCCACATAAAACACTCAAAAATAGGCTGAAAGAAACAAATGGACTCAGATGAAGTAAAGACTTTGTAATGCGTGAAAAAGCTACAGGAATAAGTCCATAGTAAACCTTTATTTTACATCATATCTGGAGAAGTTAAGTAATACTCCAAAACGATGCTAAGTAAGGTAGTGACGATTAAAGGGAAAATTACTTAGACTAAACCACAGAAAGTAAGTGCAACATTGCATTATAAAGGCAAATCGGCATAAAATTAAAACACATCAATTTCTCCTCCACCAAAAATCATAAAAAATAGGAGTAGAAAGAATAATTTCACAGGAAAATTCAGTTTTTTCAGGCAATTCCTTAGCTTAAGATTTAGTGAAATCTGACATACAAACTCCATGATTAAGTATTTTGCTAAATACATTCTTATCCTTATACTTACTTTGGAGGTTTCAAATTTATAATATACATGGATGTGGCAAAATCTTAGAAGATCTTTGGTTAAAAAATAGTTTAGGAAGCTTTAGTTCATTAATTATAAGTAATTTCATCAGTGAACCATTTTATTATCATGTCAGAATTTGGTAACACTGCAACCATGGCGTCAAAGCAAGCTTTAATCTATGTTATTCTGCAAGTTTTTCAGCAGATTGTTATTGTCCTCACCTACCCAATAAGCCATATTGGAACAACATGAACTTCGACCCCAAGACATTATAATTTGGATGCCTGGATACTCAAATTCTTGCTTGTATAAACTTAGGTCACATATTTGTGACAGCATGGAACTGTGCCTCTACCATGTATCACTGACCCCTTAGCCAGCTCAGCAGACTTCAGTCCAAACAAAACGCCAAACTGTTTAGTGAGAACAAAAAGCACATGAAAAGCTATCTCTAATACAATCCAATGAACTCATGGAGAAGAAAATAGTATCAAAGTATTTTTCTTTGGTTCTTTTTATTCCACATAGTTCTGAGATTTAGTTTTTAGTGTTTAGTTTTGCTTCCATTTTCCTTTCTCTTCTTTTTCAAATGTGTTTCTTTAAAAAAAATCTGCTGCTTTTCTTTTTCATCTCCCATATTTGCTTTTATCGTAGTTTAGCATTTCATTATTGTTTTACCTTTATTACATGCTAATCTTTTTGTGGATTCTGTGTGCTCCTTTTGCTCCTCACTATGCCCATCAGTGAAGCATCATGTTTACTGTTAATTGTGATTTTACTGTATATCTGTATTTGCTTTGATTGGATGTTATTGTGGCATGTTTTCACTCTGTGAATGATACTGGAGATGGGGCTCTAAAAGGAAGGCTGCTGAAAAAGAGAACCCATGTTTGAAAGTGAAAGAGGGACAAGAGTAATGACTCAGTGTTTAAAAGCATTGACTACTCTTCCAGAAGACCTGGTTTCAGTTTTCAGTACTCATGTTGGGTAGACCACTGTCTCTAACTCAAGTTCCAGGGGATTCAAAGAATTCTGTTCTCCTGAGGCACTAGGCATGCAAGTGCTAAACAGACATACATGAAATCAAACCATCCATGCATGTTAAATTAAATAATATGATACAATAAAATAATTTTTAAGTGGATGAAGTATCTATCCCAACAGACACACAAATCTCAATATAGAAACACACAAAGTACAAAATGCAAGGCCACAGGATTTTTCTCAAAGTTCATTACCCTTCAGCAACTGGATCCAGTGATATCAAAGTGAATGGAATGCCAGGTGTCCTGTATAGTTTTAGGTCAACTTGACATAAGCTATAGTTGTCTGAAAAGAGGGAACATCAACTGAAAACAATGTCTTCATAAGATCCAGCTGTAGGGAATTTTCTTAGGTAGTGATAGATGTGGGATGGCCCAGCCCTTTGGTCTTGATGGTGGACCCTCCCAGTACCCTGCTCCCCACAGCTTTAAATAGCTGCTATCCATGGGGTGACTGCCTTTGATCCCAGCACCCAGGAGACAGAGGCAGTAGTATCAATGGTTATGTTCAACCTGAGTAACAGCACAAGATCTTATCTCAAAAAACAACAACAAAAGCAGCTATACCAATTATTTTCAGAGCCTCCTACCTAGTGAGTTTGCACCAACTGTTTTCTATGCTTGTGACTCTTGAAGCTCTTGTCTCTCCATATAAACTACAACTTCCTCATTGCCTCCTCAGTCATTTCCCGGATCAACTATGGAGCCCCACCATCCTGGCAACTGTAAACCCATCAGTTTATTGCTTCATTATTCACCCTAATCTTGCACTCACTTTCTTGTTAGAATGTTTATTTTCTGCATACACTCCTTGCCAGACTATTAGGTCCAAAACAATGTGATTCATGTAAACTTTTTTCACTGCTAGAGATGGAAGCTATGTAATACAAGAGAGGGCCTGGACAAAGCAGATGCTCAATAAAGGCTTAATGGACAGATGGAGAAATCAGCCAGACACATGAGCCTCGGTTAAAGCTTTAATGATCTGACTCTTTTCTCAGCAACCTTGGCTCCCACTGGTTTATAGAAATGCAGCCAATACCTTCTAGAGACATTCAATTTTTTTTCTGAACTGTTTCCAATCTGGGTGTTCACTGTACCCCAGAATAGAAGCAAATAATTAAATACAGTATAAGTATTAAGAAAGGGCTCACTGGCAATTTGGTGACCTAGCAGATACTTCAGTTTGTTATTTTCTGGCTGTGCTAAACATTGTGACCAAAAGAAGATGGGAGGGAAGGATGTATATCACTTTTACTATTATAGTCCTTCAGCATGGGAAGTCAAGGGCAGGAACTCAAGAAGGAAGCCAGAGGCAGGAACAGAAGCCATGAAGGAACATTGATTAATTCCACATTGCTTGCTCCATTGACTGGCTTACACTCTCCAGGATCACCTGCTCAAGGGTGGCACCATTTACAGTAGGCCAGGCTTCCTCACATCAATCATTAATCCAGAACATTCCCTATATGTTTCCCCACAGGCATTTTCTCAACTATGGTTCCTATTCCTAAGTGACTCTAGTTTGTAATAGGTTACCATAATAACTAACCATCAAAGTTGGTGAAAAAAATGAAAACCTGCTTTCAATATCTAAAAACAGCACAATGGAAGGAGAGAACCAACTCACATAAGGAAGGGGATCAGGTAGTGTTCTGCCTCCCAACATGATCATGAGCATCCAATGTCTTCATCTAACTCAGCATTTAACCCTGATCAATCACATCAGTGATGGCTGGTATGTGTGTGCATGTGCAAGTGCATGTGTGTGTGTATGTGTGTGTGTGTGCAAGTGTATGTGTGTATGTGTGTGTGTGTGTGTGTGTGTGTGTGTGTGTGAGAGAGAGAGAGAGAGAGAGAGAGAGAGAGAGAGAGAGAGAGAGAGGGAAAATATAACTGGAGAAGGAGAGGGAAAAGAAGGGTAATACAGAAGAAAATATTTAGAAAAAAGGGAAATGACAATAATAAGGGTGTCTGAGAAAGCCTTAAGGAAACAATGTGTAGTAAGATTAATGTGTATAGGATATATATGAATATACACATTTCATATACACATTTCAGTTGGAAGAGATTCATATAACATGCCTTGACAATACCCTGTTCAGAAGCCATGGACTATCCCACAAAATTCTCAGTGTCTGCCAAGGAAAAACTCCATTCAATCCATTTGTTGTGGGAAGAGAGTATTCAAAAGGCTCTGAAAACTATACAAACCGTTGCTATTTCTCTTGCTTGTCTCCAGGACGTAAAGAGCAGACCCTATTCCTTAAGAAAACATATATTTCAGTCACTGAGCTGAGAGAAATCATGGTGGAAAAGGAACTTACCAGGGAGCCTTTGTCTGAGGAGGAACTCTCACCATATCAGAAGGTGCTATATAACCTAGCCATCTGTAAGACTTCAAAATTGGGACAAATGCCATCTTGGCAAACTATCCCCAATGATGCAATAGGGACATTTTTATTTTGATGATAACCAAAATGATGTATTATTGTACCTAAGGGCCACCTAACAGGCAAGAAAATATACTGGCAGAGTAAATCAACTATCCAGGCTTAAGGGATTATAGATCTCAGAAAATAATATAGTCTCCACAACAAGTGTAAAATAATATAGTTTCCTCAACAAGTGTAATATCTAATTCTATTATTTTTTAAAGCATAAGATAAATGTACATCCTTTATTCTCACCAAAACAAGTTTTTTGTTGTTGTTTATGTTTTGGTTTTTATTTCATATTTTCTTTAAAAAAAAAAAAACAGATGGAAGCTAGTACAGAGATGCATAAATGGTCAAAATTATGACTGTGTGGAGCCAATCCTCAATTGGTACATGTATAATGAAACTCCTACATTTAACACTCAGGAAAAATCATGGTAACAGGCACAACAATATTGTCGGAGCCAGAGAATAAAGATGACAGCTGTGAGATGATGTCTTCTATTCATTGCAGGGATGCTATAATCCGGGACCCTCAGTAATATGGCCTCACAAATAAGACCCACACAAAGACCACAGCAGTCAATATGCTGGCATGGATATGTGTGATAAATACCTGCAATTGTACACCTGAGTTGTATTTCCATTGTTTTACTAGCATATTAATTGAATATGCCAACGGCAAAGTGTTAATTAGTTAGTTTCAAACTAAATAGAACATTCAAGTCTCATTATTAAATTCTCCTTATACAACAGTAAAAATCTTTATTTCTGTTGGACCTTAGCTCTGTTATGACCAGTAAACCTTAGTTTAATAGTGAAAATAGGCACAAACTATGATTATGAAGGAATATTGTTTTCTCCCAATAAATAAATTTATGAAAAGAGGCTTCACAGGTCTCTGAGTCAATCATGTGAGACAGTAGGTGTGTTTCTATAGGGAATAAGCTCAGAAATAAAAGTTTGTTAATGGACAACTGAGTTGTTTGCATTTATTTATATTTGCTCATCACATCATTGAATGGTCTGACTAAAATCATTGTTCCATTATCTTTATTTTACATGGGTAGGTATTGTACTTACATGTATGTCTATGTAAGCAGCATGTGCTGTGATAGTGAAAGTGTTTGATGCCCTGAGACTTGAGCTACAGATGGTGGCAAGCTACCATGGGAATGCTTGGAATTCAATAAGGTATTCTGGTAGAACATCAATGGTCTAAGCTGCTGAGGGCATCTCTCTAGCCCCTGGTTTCAACGTATTTTCTCAACAAAAATATGGGAGGTGCTGGGTTGGCATAGTTTCCCTGTTTTAATTTGAATTAGGAGAGCAGAGCAGATGGATTTAGAAGTTGCAAGTTCTAACTTGAACTTCAAATTTGACTGTACTCCCTGAAACAAGAAGCATTCCATCTTCTGTGATCTAATGCATAATTAAATTCAAAGTCAGAATTTTCCCAAGATTTTGAAAAAAAAACTTGTCACATTAATGTAATTTGTATAGCTGCATAAAATATGTGCATGCATTTCATCGACATATCTGATAGCTGCCAACATGAAATCATTATAATGATGTAGAATCATTCTCTTATCATAAAACATAAATCATAATATTTTCAGTAATTATACAGAAAATATTTATAGCTTTGTCTTCTATAAAATGACAGTATTTAATTCTTATAAATCACTTTGTATGCACTATCTTTTCAAAGTCAGAAAATTGTGAGTGGGTATATGTGTGTTTATGAACAGGTGTGTGTGTGTGTGTGTGTGTGTGTGTGTGTGTGTGTGTGTATGTGTGTCTGTATCAAAGCAAAGAAAGAAATATATTTAAAAGTAAAATACAAACTCCAAATTACAGAACATCTCTAAGAGATTTCAAAGGATAGTATGATTACCAGAGTTCCTAGTTCTCTTGTTTATACTAAGAGATATGTAGTAGAATTTATAGGCCCCTCAAAGTGATTAGGAATTATCAGCATTTTACTATATACAATGGAAACTAAAATGAAATACAAGTATGTGAAAATAACATCAAAACTATCCTGAGATTCCACCTTACACCAATCAGAATGGCTAAGATCCAAAACTCAAGTGACAAAATATTCTGGTGAGGATTTTTAGGAAGAGGAACACTCCTCCATTGCTGCTGGGATTGCAAACTTGCACAACTACTCTGGAAATCAATCTCCAGTTCCTCAGAAAATTTGAAATTTAGCTCTACCTGAAGACCCAGCTATACCACTCCTGAGAATATTACTAAAAGATGTTCCACCATACCAAAAGGACATGTGCTCCACTATGTTCATAGCAGCCTTATTTGTTATAGCCAGAAGCTGGAAACAACTCAGATGTCCCTGAACAGAAGAATAGATATAGAAAACATGATTCATTTACACACCAGGACACTATTCAGCTATTAAAAATGAGAACATCATCCCAGCACTTGGGAGGCAGAGGCAGGCAGATTTCTGAGTTCGAGGCCAGCCTGTTCTACAGAGTGAGTTCCAGGACAGCCAGGGCTACACAGAGAAACCCTGTCTCGAAAAAACAAAAAACAAAAAACGAGAGAGAGAGAGAGAGAGAGAGAGAGAGAGAGAGAGAGAGAGAGAGAGAGAGAGAGAACATCATGAATGTTTCAAGCAAATGATAAGAACATTCAGGGTATATACTAAGTGATAAGTGGATATTAGCCAAGAAGTTCAGAATATGCCTTATACAGACCTTAGGAAGCTTAATAAGAAGGAAGGCTCAATTGTTGATATATAAAACCCACTTAGCAGGGGAACAAAATAACCATGGGAGAAAGAGGGAGGGAGAAAACTGGGTGGGAGAGAGGAGGGAAAATGAGAAAAGAAGGGTCAGGATCAGATACAGAGACAGGAAAGAAACTCAGAGGACTGGGAGAATGTATTGAAATATGTAGTAGTGGGAGTTAGGAAGAAGCTAGAAAGTCCCAGAGACCTGGCATACGAGAGGCTACCAGGACTCAGTGTGGGTGACATTAGCTGAAATACTCAACATTAGGGAGATGGAATTGGAAGAGATCACCTCTAGTAGATAAACATGTCACCCAGTTGAGACATGGGGCTACCACCCATCTTCAAATACCTTGACCCAGAATTGTTCCTGTTTAAGGGACATGCAGAGAAAAAATGGAGCAGAGACTGAAAGGCCAACCAGTGACCAGACCACTTGGGATCCATCTCTTGTATAGGCATTAAATTCTAACATTATTACTAAGACCATATTGTGCATGCAAAGAGGAGCCTATCATGGCTGTCCTCTGAGCAGCTCTACCAGGAATTGACTGGGACAAATGCAGATACTTACAGCCGACCATTGGATTGAGGTCAGAGACCAATAGGAAGATGTAAAAGAAGGACAGGAGATGCTGAAGGAGATTATAATCCAATGGGAAGACCAACAGTGTCAACAAACCTGGACCTCTCATTGTTTCCAGAGAATAAGCCAAAAACAAAGGAGCATACATGGGATGGTTTGTGACCCTGGACATATGTGTAGCAAAGGACTGACTTGTATGGCTTCAGTTGGAGATGATGTTCTTAATCCTATGGACACTTGATTTTATGTGGAGGTTCTTGATCTACTTGGACTTGAGCACTGAGATAAGAATGGATCAATTTGCATTCTTCTACTTGCTGACCACCAGTTGAACCAGCACCATTTGTTGAAAATGCTATCTTTTTTTCCATTGGATGGTTTTAGCTCCTTTGGCAAAGATCAAGTGGCCATAGGTGTGTGGCTTCATTTCTGGGTTTTCCATTCAATTCCATTGATCTACATGCCTGCTTCTGTACCAATACCATGCAGTTTTTATCACAATTGCTCTGTAGTACAGCTTAAGGTCAGGGATGGTGATTTCACCAGAGGTTCTTTTATTGTTGAGAATAGTTTTCATCATCCTCGGTTTATTGTTATTCCAACTGAATTTGCAAACTTCTCTTATGAATTCTATGAAGAATTGAGGGGGAATTTTCATGGGAATTTCATTGAATCTATAGATTGCTTTTGGAAGATGGCCATTTTTACTCTATTAATGCTGCCAATCCACAAGCTTTGGAGGTCTTTCCATCTTCTGAGATCTTTGATTTCTTTCTTCAGAGACTTGAAATTCCTGTCATACAGATCTTTTACTTGCTTGCTTAGAGTCACACCAAGGTAGGTAATATTATTTGTGACTACTGTGAAGCATGTCATTTCCCAAATTTCTTTCTCAACCTGTTTTTCCTTTGAGTAGAGGGAAGGCTACTGATTTGTTTGAGTCAATTTTATATCCAGCCAGATTGCTGAAGTTGTTTATCTGGTGGAGTTTTTGGGGTCACTTAATTATACTATCATATCATCTGCAAATAGTGATATTTTTGACTTCTCACTTCTAATTTGTATCCCTTTGACCTCCTTTTGTTGTCTAATTGCTCTGGCTAGGACTTTGAGTACTATATTGAATAGGTAGGTTGAAAATGGGCAGCCTTGTCTAGTCCCTGATTTTAGGGGGATTGCTTCAAATTTCTCTCTATTTACTTTGATGTTGGCTATGGGTTTGCTGTATATTGCCTTGACTGTGTTTAGGTACGGGTCTTGAATTCTTGATCTTTCCAAGTTTTTACCATGAAGGGGTGTCGAATTTTGTCAAATGATTTCTCAATATTTAATGAGGTGATCTTGTGTCTTTTTTCCTTTGAGTTTGTTTATATAGTATATTACATTGATGGATTTCCATATATTGAGCCATCCCAGCATCGCTAGAATGAAACCTACTTGATCATGATGGATGATTGCTGTGATGTGTTCTTGGATTTGGTTTGCAAGGATTTTATTAAGTATTTTTGCATCAATATTCATAAGGGAAATTGGTCTGGAATTTTCCTGAACAGATCACCAATGGCTTGTGCTCTAAGATCAAAAATAGGCAAATGGGACTTCATAAAATTGCAAAGTTTCTGCAAAGCAAAAAACACTGTGAATAGGACAAAATGTCAATCAACAGATTGGGAAAATATCTTTACTAACTCTATGTCCAATAGAGGGCTAATATCCAGTATAAACAAAGAACTCAAGAAGTTAGATTCCAGAGAACCAAATAACCCTATTAAAATGGGGTACAGAGCTAAACAAAGAATTCTCAACTGAGGAATATTGAATGGCCAAGAAGCAACTAAAGAAATATTCAGCATCCTTAGTCATTAAGGAAATGCAAATCAAAACAACCCTGAGATTCCACCTCACACCAGTCAGAATGGCTAGTATCAAAAACTCAGGTGACAGCAGATGCTATCGATGATATGAAGAAAGAAGAACACTCCTTCATTGCTGGTGGGAATGCAAGCTGGTACAACCACTCTGGAAATGATTCTGGCAGTTCCTCAGAAATTTGGACATAGTGTTACCTGAGGATCCAACTATACCACTCTTGGCATATACTCAAAAGATTCTCCAATATATAATAAGCACATGTGCTCCACTATGTTCATAGAAGCCTTATTTATAATAGCCAGAAGCTGGAAACAATCCAGATGTTCTTCAACAGAAAAATGGATACAGAAAATGTGGTTCATTTACACAAGGGAGAACTACTCAGCTATTAAAAACAAGACTTCATGAAATTCTTAAGCAAATGAAACTAGAAAATATCATCCTGAGTGAAGTAACCCAATCTCAAAATAACACACATGGTATATACTCACTGATAAGTTCATATTAGCCCAGAAGCTCGGAATACCCAAGATACAATTCACAAACTACAATAAATTCAAGAAGAAAGAAGCCCAACATGTGGATGTTTTGTTCCTTCTTAGAGGGAAGAACAAAATACTCACTGGAGGAAATATGGAGACAAGGTGTGAAGAAAAGACTGAAGGAAAGGCCATTCAGAGAGTGCCCCACCCAAGCATCTATCCTATATACAGTCACCAAACTCAGACAATATTGTAGTTGCTGACAGGAACCTGATTTGCTCTCTCCTGAGAGGCTCTGCCAGAACCTGACAAATACAGAGGTGGATGCTCACAACCTACCATTGGACTGAGCATCTGGTCCTCAATGGATGAGGTAAACAAAGTACTGAAGGAGCTGACAGGGTTTGCAACCCCATAGGAAGAGCAACAATATCAACCAACCAGACCCCTATAAAAGGAAACATTTCACAAACACAGCTTAAAAATCTAAAGGTTTTTAGGATGTCAATATCAAGTCTATTTACCCTGTTTAACAGAATCCCAGCAAAATACTATGGCTTTTATTTGTTTTTGTTTTGTTTCCTACAAGCCCATCAAGTAACCCATGTGGAATATCAAGTAACTTTGAGTAGACATAGCCAGCTTGGAAAGGAACAAAAGGAGGGTCTTTAAATGTGCTGATTTCAAAAGGTGCTATGAGGTGACAGTGTTCAAAGCAACATGGTACTGACATAAAAAACGCTGCTGGAGAGAAATGCAGGAGAGAAAGCTGCAGTCTGCACTGTGGGGTATGCTGGCTCCATTCAAGTGTGTGTTCCACTTCTTACTGCAAAACTTGTTCTAAACAAAAACATTTTATTGTCAGTAAAAGGCTCAGTTATTGGAAATTACTGCAATTATCCCTTGAGGAAATTGAGTGAAAACTTCTGTGGTGAACGGTTAAAAACCTGTGTTCATATTTGGAGAATAGTGATCTATAATTAGGTGTGCTTGTGTGTGTGTGTGTGTGTGTGTGTGTGTGTGTGTGTGTGTGTGTGTGTGTGTGTGGTGTATGTGTATGTTTTTGAAATTGGATACTATGATATTTATTAATAATACATGTTTGAATATGGCAGAGTTATATAACAGGGATAAATTTAATGGTAACTCTTAACACCTAGAAAGAAATTTAAGAATTAAATGGGAATGAATGGATCATTGATTTGCTCCTGTAACTTGAAGCAATATTTACTTTGAGTGGATTAAAAAAATATCAAGGTTTTGAAGAAGCACTTTATCATAAGGAAGACATTAGTCAAGTATTCTAAATTTTATTTTTCACATTTGCTTGCTAATCATAACACAGTGTCTTCCTTCAGTTAGTAAGTCTCTAAAATTGGTCAGAAATCATTATGGTGCTGCTAGTACAGTGCTAAAGATCTATGGATGTTCATATCTCTTGCTACATTATTAATAACACTGAGAGTGTGGAAGCAATTTAAATGGTAGTTCAATTATACTGATTATCATACATCCTATCTAGACAAGAATAATGAGCAATCACTGAAATTGCAACATAGTTCATATTTTGTCAAACTTATTGACAGTATTGCTTTTTTAAATTTACTTTTTAGGGATCAAATGCATTTCAAATTTTTCAGGAGAAATTTCTAGAAATTATTTCTTAAAATAATTCTCTCATCTTATTGTTAATTTTTGTGTTAGACATCACAGATATGTAGACGGATGGTGATGGGCTTCCTTTGTGCACACATGCTGAAAATATATTGAATAAGCTCAACATTATGAATGAAAAGGCCATAATTTAAAGCTTTGAAAGCAAAAGGCTATCAATACAGAAAACAATACAACTTGTGATGTTTGTGTCTGTCTATAGTTTCAGAAAACAAGGGTTTTCAGCATATATGTATCTGTATATATATATATATATACACACATATATATATATACATATATATATATATATACACACACATATGTGACATAAGATCATAGTGAAACTTCTGTACCCTAAGAAATAATATTTTCTTGAATAATGTACAAAATGTTGGAATTTATCTTTACAATAATAACTCTTATAAAAAAGTCTGTATTATATTTTGTTTTGTTTTGTTTTTCTCTGTTATTTCACTTGTGTCATAATGAATGTGACATAATTCTGTAGTTCAAAAATCCTAACTTGAAAATTTGGATTGCAGCATAACATGGTGAATTTGCATATATATTATTCCTCATAAAGAAGATTCTGACTTGGCATCATTTCCACTACATACTGTTAAACTAAGCTATAACATATTATGCTTTATAAAATAAAGGATGTTTTAAAATCAGTTTATCAGTTGTGCAAAAACCAATACAGAAAGGATAGGCTGAAATATAAAGAGATTTATTTCCCATCGTTGTTAAAGAGATCTATATAATGGCAGAATCAGACTATCCAAGATGAGAGAAGAGTGCCTGGACCCACAGGGCATAAAGCTCTGAAAACTTTACTTCAGGAATGGCAATATAAGCATAAACAAGAGGAAGCTTCAAGGAGGGGGGAAGAGCCCCCGGGGTTTCCAAAGGCCAGGGGGCAATCTTCAGTCTCGGGAACCATCGGTCACAGTGTCCTCCACACCGACAAATATTCTTACTGTTAGACTACACGTGTTCTCTCAGGGCTGTATGTGTAAGCTAGTAATTTTCCACAAGGCCATGGTTAAGGCCATGGTTAAGGCCGGCAGAGGAGTAACCCACATCTGAGCACACCTTTGTATATAACCTTGCCTCTTAATAAAATAGGAAGGGTTCACATGCTTCCAAATTAAATAATTAAAATGAGCCATCTTGGAGGCTGATGCACAAGAATAACTTAAAATGGAGTACAGAGATCAACAACTACACGTGACTGATTGACAAATGGAGAATATAACAACTGAAACAGGTGAGGAAGAAAATATTAATGTGTGTTAGACGGACTGAAATGTATTACTCAATAAATATTTGTTAAATCACTTACCTAGGAATGAACGTTTGCTTTGAAGTAGAAATAATTAAGTTAAGGTTGGGCCATCTCTTCAGGCCCAGTGGCAGTTTGAATGAGAAATGTTATTCTTCAGCTTGTTTATTTGGATACTTGGTCCCCTGTAGATCACATTGCTTAAGTAGGCAATGGAAGTGTTAGGATGTGGAGCCATGCTGGGGGTCATAGTCAATGTGGAGTGGGCTCTCAGAGTTTATAGTCTTGCTCCACTTCTAGGTAACACTCTATTTTTTCTTTTTTTCTTTTCTTTTTTTTGTGTGTATGTGTGTTGAAATTTGTTTTATTTTTTCCTTACATAAAATATTTTATAATCATAATCTACATTGAAGTTATATTTTCTTACATTGGAACAGAATATATATTAAAATTAATTACTGTATGAGTAGTACATTGACTAAGCATATTATAATATAGATAGAGAATGCTATCCACCTACTACCCTCCCTTTTTCAGGTATTTTAGAGAAAAGAAAAATAGATTCAACAAAAAGTCTTAAAACTGCTTATGATGACATAAAAACCAGAAGCATGACTGATTTCCATAAATTAAACAAAATATATATGCCACCAAGATATTTCTGAGTCTCATGGAAATCATTTGATTAAAAAACACAATATTCAGTGAATGTTTTT
>NW_022196905.1:72243319-72249682 GCF_008632895.1 Mastomys coucha | reverse complement strand
AAAACACAATATTCAGTGAATGTTTTTTTTCTAAAAGGGATGCTTAGGTATAGAGCAAAATTGAGCAGTTTAGATGAGACGAGGCCTTGGCTGGTCAAAAAAACAAAAACCAATTAAACCTAATGTTAAAATGTAGTAGTCTTACTTTTAATGATATTTTGTTATATTCTTAGATCAGTGACATATTTAGCTGTCATAGAAGCATCTTTCTGCAGCAGATGGGAACAAATTTCTAAGACCCACAGCCAGACATTTTATACACACACACACACACACACACACACACACACACACACACACACGGAGAGGGTGGAGGGAGGGAGAGACAGAGACAGAGACAGAGAGACAATGAGCAGGCCTTGGAATAATTAGCTCTAAATGGAAAGTCTCCATCAAATCCTTCCCTCACAGCTCAGGGAATCTCACAGAAGAGGACAAAAGAGTGTAAAAGCCAGAGAGGAAACCAAGAGACCAGGGCCCTCTTAATCAACAAAGCTTGGTGCATATGAATGCACAGATACAGAATGAGGAAGCACATTGACAGCATGGTTGTACACCAGGTCCTTGGCATGCGCAATATAGCTTTGAGTTGAGTGTTTTTATTGAACTCCTGAGTGTGCAAGCACTCATTTCTTTGATTTTTGTTCCTTCTTCTAGGCCCTTTTTCTTCTGTTGGTTTGCTTGTCCAACTTCAGTGTGGTGATCTTTGTCTTATTAGATTTTTTTGCTGTTACACTTTGTTTTTAATCTCTTAGAATCTCGTCCTTTTGGAGACAGAAAGAGTGGATTCTGATAGGCGGTGAGGTAGGGAGGAACTGGGAGCAGTAAAGGAAGAGCGAAGTGTAGTCAGGACACATTGTAAGAAAACAGAATATTTCCCTATAATAGGGAAAACTGAAAATTAGTAGTAAAAGAAGGGGGATGCCTGGGGGTAGCACCCCTTCAAAGGAGAAGGGGAGGGGAAATGGTGAGATAACTCTGAAAGGGGGAAAGAAAGGGGCAACATTCAGCATGCAAATAAATAAAATAATTATGTAATAAAAATAAAACAAAATGCTGAATGCTTGAAAAAAAAGTAAAAGTAAAATTTAAATTTTAGAAAAAGAAGAAAGTGAATGGTGATAGGAATATTGGCAAGATTCTAACTATATCCCAAAAAAGATGCAATGACACCATGAATAATGCTAAAAAGAAAAAAAGAAACACATAATATGTTCTAGATGAACTTCCACTCATTTTCCCTAGAAAATGTTAGTATCCTGAAACAAATACAAATTAAGAAATAATTTTTATCAAAACATTTTCTTTTTCTTCAAGATCTTACAAGGTCTCCTTTTATTTGTATGTTAATAATATAGAACAGTATACAAAAATGAAGAAAGGTAGTATAAAAATCTGAATTAAAATACCAAAACACCCTTATCCCTTTACTGCGCATTTTCCTTGGCTATACGAGGTAGCCACTTCAGGATTTATATCCCCACTGCCTGGAGTTTCAGTTAAAGTTACCTCATAGACTTCAGGGACCTTCTCTATCCCAGGATATGGGGCAGTAGTCTGTGCAGGCATCCTGATCCCCATAGCAAGAGGTCTGGAACCCTGGAGACCTGGTGGATGGTAATTACATCTTCATGGGATGGAGGAGTGAGCAGCACCAAGCCTTCTCACATGCAAATAAGGTTTCCCCAAACTCTCAGTCCAAACCAATGAGAAGTACCTGCAATCGAATCCTGAATCACCCAGAAAACTGTATATAAATCCTATCCAGGGAATTAACGGTGTGCGAGAACTATTCCATTGTCTGAGCCCTTTGTTCTTAAAGTTTTAACACTTGGAAAGAGGTTTACTCTCCCAAATGCAGCGTGAACCTGCCCTCTACTTCTCACTCCTCTCTTCAGCCCAGCAGGACCCAACTCAGTGCAGGGTGGCACGGAGTAGCCAAGTGACCTGGAAAGCACAGCGGAGACAGAGGTGAAGCCAAATGGGGGAGCAGAAGTGGTGGAAGCGACTTCTCCCTGCCCATGCTCACTTCCCTTCTCCAGAACTCTCACATCGGGCCGGGCTAGAGATCTCTGTGAAAGCCTCTGGTACACAGGCCCACACCAAGGCTCTGGCACATCCAAGAGATACCCCCTAGTCCCCCACCTCTGCAAGACAATTTCCATTCATTCTCCTGGCCCTCCTTGCCTATTTTCTCTCACTACACATGATCCTGAACCTCCACCATTCCCTCCCCATCACATCCCCCACCCAGTTCCTCCCCTCCATCTGCCTCTTAGGACTATTTTATTCCCCCTTCTAAGTAAGATTCAAGCATCCTGGCTTGGCCCTTCCTTTTTCTTTAACTTCTTTGGATCTTTGGAGTATAGCATGGTTATCCTGTACTTCCTGGCTTATATCCACTTATAAATGATTTCACACTATGTACGTCCTTTTGGGTCTGGGCTACCTCACTCAGGATGATATTCTCTAGTTCCATCCATTTGCTTGCAAAATTCATGTTGTCCTTGTTTTTGATAGCTGAGTAGTAATTCACTCTGTAAATGAATCACATTTTCTGTATCCATTCTTCAGTTGAGGGGAAACTGGGCTGCTTCAAGTTTCTATTATGAGTAAACATGCTATGAACATAATGGAGTATGTGTCCTTGTATTGTAGAGTACATGCCCAGGAGCGGTATGGCTGGGTCTTCAGATAAAAGTTTTGATCCAAAATTAGTCCTATCTACAAGAAATGCAGGGACAAAGATAAGGTTGAGGCAATGGCCAACCAATAACCTGTCCAATTGAGACCCATTTCATGGGTGGTCACCAATACCTAACATTATTATTGATACTCTATTATGCTTGTAGACAGAAGCCTAGCATAATTATCCTCTGAGAGGCTCCACCCATCAACTGATTGAAACAAATGCAGAGACTAACAGTTAAACATTGGACAGTTTTATGGAATTGTTCTAGGAAGGACTGAAGGACCTGGGAAGGATAGGAACTTCACCAATAGTGTCACTTAAGCTGGACTCTTGGTGGCACTCAGAAATAGAACTACCAACCAAAGAGCACACACAGGCTGGGCCTAAGCTTCCTGCATATATGCTGCAGATGTGCAGCTTGGTCTTCATGTGGGTCCCTGACCAGCTGGAGAGAGGACTGTCCCTAAAGCTGCTCCCTTCTGTGGTTTCTGTTACTCTGACTGGGCTGCTTTGTCTGGCCTCAGTGAGAGAGGTTGTGCCTAGCACTGGGTATACTTGATGTGTCAGGGTTGCAGGAAAGCAAATGGGGGGCCTCTACCCTCTCAGAGGAGGGGAAGGGGGAATGAGGCTGAGGAGCTCTGTGAATGGAGGGGACAGAGTGGAGAGGAGGCAATTAATAGGATATAAATTGAATAAAAAATTGTCATATAGTAAAAGTAGATTAACCAAAACTAAATAAAAAAGAGAGAAATAAAATAGCAAAGATCCTTACATAAGACAAAGGATATTTTGAATTCTTCATCATCTACAGAATAGGAAGCATGATTTACAAAATACCATGAGGGGGTACTTAAATGACAGTTGCCTCTGGTAAATGACAATATTTCTTCTACAGTTATTGTTGGTTTTATTCTATCCAACGATATAAAATATATTTTAATTTTAAGTACACTATATTGCCCAAAATGACAAGAAAAAAATTATAAAATACACATTCAGATATCTTAACTAAAGATCAGTCGGGAGATTTCCAACACAATCTCTGACTGTTACTGCTCTATATTAACCCCTTGGAAGCTTATACAGCATGATCAAGTGAATAACCAACCATGAAAAGCATTCTCCTTCTTAGATAAGAGAGGACATACTTGGATACTACCCTGAACCGTTACACATTCAGAGCCTGCTTTTATCTATAGAATAAACTCTATTTTATTGTAACATGAATATTGTTCGAGATTTTGAGGTTTGTCAGAGATCAACACAGGTATTTAATTGCAAAATGTAATCAGGAAAATGAAATGTAATGGTGAGGCCAGGTGCTTGCTTTATTTGTCTTGTGTTGCAAATGGCAGTTGCAAATTAGCTCTCTTCAGCAAATTATCTACTTTTACAATGCTAATGAAAATGAGAATTTGAATTTTTTTAAAGGACTAAAAGGGATAATTAACGAGAGAACACATTTTTGCAACTTAGTATTAAAAGTAATAACATTGTCATTAAGCTCTTTGGTTTATTTTCCTCCTTCTTAAATTGAGCAATAAAGTATGTGTGGTTAGTGGTGTAATGGGAAAGGGGTATTGTGCTCAGGAACTTTCTAGTGGATTTTGTTAGCTCTACTGTGATTGCTTTGAAGGTATCACAAACTAATAGTCTGAATTCCTGTTGCCTATATCCTAATGAGTGTCCTATGGTGGTTCTGGCTTAATAATACCAATTTAGTGTGTTGGGTAAAATCAGCAAGTTATTTACCCCCAAGAAATATTCATGTCGTTTAATTCACTCTAATCTTAGGCCTCCAATGAATACTTTGAGGTAACACTTTTAGGTATCTGTGCCAAAAACTCTTCGGAACTGTGAAGAGAGAGTGGAGCTGCCAGGTGTCAGTGTCGCTAATTACAGGAACTAGCCAAAAAATGAAACAGTAATAACTTCAGTGTATAATCATGATGGTATAAACATAGTCCCAAACCTGAGGAAGCACAAACTCCTCCTGGTCTCTTTCCCAAATGAAACTGAGGCACACATGAGTGATCAAAGTTTCCTTCAGGCACTGGGCAGGTGTTAAGCACTGTTAAGGACTCTTAAAAAAATCACTATTAGGATTAATGTTAAATTCCATATTTTTCTTATTGCAGGAACTCATTCTGATATTCACATATCTATAAATGAGCAAGGACAGTGGGGGATATGGCAGTTGGCAGTGATGAACTCTCCCTTGTTGCTATGGCTGTCTTGAGAAACAGAATTCTAAGTCAAGTAGCTAATTGGACTACAGTTATGCTAAATGAGTATTTGAAACAATCATTAAAGGCATTGATTAAAAACAACATGAAAATTGCAATGGATTATCCTAGATCATGAAAACATACCCATTGCCCCTACTCTTTAAAACAATTTGTAGTAGAACTTTTTGTCATAAGCGTGGGTGAATTCTAGTTGTCTCTGGAACTATTTTTATGTAGTCCATCAGGAAAGCATTTTCCCTGAGGTTTATGTTGATTGACACTAAAATGGTTAGCCTATGATTGGTCAGACTCCAGTTTAGGGATGTAGGAAGATTTTTATACTCTTACTTAGTGAATCTAAAGAGAGGCAACCTCCTACACTATCTCTCCAAGTATAGCAAAATCAGGATCAATAAGATTCTAGAACAAGAACAACAAAACAGAGTACAAAATAAGCAAAAATCTAGCTAAATTTATATAAATAAATCTAGAAACCAATTCACCCATGCTCATGGATTGGCAGGATTAGTATAGTAAAAATGACCATCTTGCCAAAAGCAATCTACAGATTCAATGAAATCCCCATCAAAATTCCCACTCAGTTCTTTATAGAGTTAGAAAGAGCGATTTGCAAATTTATTTGGAATAACAAAAAAAAAAAAAAACAGGATAATGAAAACTATTCTCAGGAATAAAAGAAATTCTCAAGCTATTTTACAGAGCAATAGTGATAAAAACTGCATGGTATCAGTATAGAGACAGGCAAGAAGATCAATGGAATAGAATTGAAGACCCAGAAATGAACCCATACACCTATGGTCACTTGATCTTTGCCAAAGAAACTAAAACCATCCAGTGGAAAACAACAGCATTTTCAACAAATGGTGCTGGCTTAATTGGTGGTCTGCATGTAGAATGCAAATAGATCCATTCCTATCTCTTTGTAGAAAGCTCAAGTCCAAGTGGATCAAGGACCTACACATAAAACCAGATACACTGAAACTAATAGAGGAGAGAGTGGAGGACAGCCTCAAATACATGGGAACAAGGGAACATTTCCTGAACAGAATACCAATGGCTTATGTTCTAAGATCAGCAATCGAAAAATGGGACCTCATGAAATTGCAAAGTTTCTGTAAGGCAAAGGACACTATCAATAGGACAAAATCGCAAACAATAGATTGGGAAAAGATCTTTATCAATTCAACTCACTAAGGTTTTTGTTATATCCATACATTAGTGTTATCTTTCAACTCTAAGAACTGAGTAAGCAGGGACACCTCAGAGAAAGACCGGGAAGCCAGGAATGCCCATTGAGCATAAAGTCAGGGAGCTTCAAAAGAGTTTACTGGCCGGGTGGTGGTGGCCGCACGTGGTGGTGGCGCACGCCTTTATTCCCAGCACTTGGGAGGCAGAGGCAGGTGGATTTCTGAGTTCAAGGCC
>NW_022196905.1:72237587-72242022 GCF_008632895.1 Mastomys coucha | reverse complement strand
TTTTTTTTTTTTTTTTTTGTTCTTCGGAGTTGCCTCTGCCCCAATTGTGGGACGACCCCAGTATACTGGATCATTAAACCTCTTGTTTATTGCATCAATCTTTGTCTCTGTTTCTTTATTGTTGGGACATCTTGGAGGTACGACTCGGCTCTCTGGATCTTACACATTAGAAAATATTCTTTTTCAGTACAGAATGGTTAGACTAGGGATCCACAACTGCTCAGTAAGTAGTAATAAAAAATGTGGACTACTCAGCTCTAAAGTGAATATGCATTTAATGACCCTAACCCATGCTAATTTAGGAATATTCATTTGTTCAATTTTCACCCAGTCTGTAATATTAGTTTATTTTCTAAGTTTGCAGATATACAACTAATATCTACAAGACTGGAAATCATATGAAAATTATTTTAAAATATAGGCAACACATATGATTGCCACAATGTTCTTTGACTTCTGGAAAGATTTGAAAACAGGTTATAAAAATATAAAACAAGAAAAAGGAAATGCTGAATATGCTGTGTCTTTGTATAGTTTTAAATATTTCATGATCAATGCAACAAAGTTATTTTATTGCACTGTTGAATTCCATAGCCTTTTTTTCATTGATTTTCCATACTGGTAACTAAACTATGATGTTGTGTCATATGGGAACATGTCTTATTGTATCACTGAGGCTTCAGACCCAAAAAGGGAACGTCTCATAAAAATAATTTATATAGTATGTCTATCACATCATGTCATCCTCTAGAAATGAACAGGGTATAACATTATTTTACAGAAAGAATAATGCATCTAATGTTTCTGAGATGAAAGCCTAACTGAATAAATTTCACAGAATATAAATATACTTTAACTTCTGCTTTCTAAAATACTTTTCATGCTCTTGAAGTGAATTTCTTAATTTCCACATATTTGCTCACATATTCCCAGGAAAAAATAAAAAAAAATATGAAATATCCACTGTGACTTGGCATCCACATTTTGTTTAAGATAGCCAGGCCATATTGAGCACAGGGCTGGACTGGAGGGGACATAGTTAGCTGGCAGGTTGTTGCCATTCAGGGCTTTAGGAAGCAGTGAGTGTGTGGGTAAAGAACACATACTTGGGATCAGCTCAAAAAATAAGTTCAGTTAAATGGAATGTTAGATTTCTGTGCCTTGGGAGGTAGGTAGTGTCTCTGGGACAAAAGGTTAGCTTGGTTGTGCACAATTGTCTGGGACAGGGGTGATGGAAAGTACTTCATATGCATTTTAATGGGCTAAGAGTGTAGGTGGAGGGTATAACTTTGTCTTAACAAGATTCTGGGGTAAGACTTTGTCTTATGCGAAATTGGGGTTGCTGTATAATAAAAAGTTTACTTATCTAAGTGTAAGTTACTATTGTAGCTGACCCACCTTCTGTGTTCCTCTGAGGCCAGAGACCACAGTCTCAGGCACTTAGCACCTCATCCTAAAACAGCAGGAGATTGATTGATAAAGCCTTTTCTCTATTGTCCAGATGCCTCTTGCTTGTCAGGCTGGGGGGAGTTTGGAGCAATAAAATTCTATTGAAACAAGAGAAGAGAATATGCATAATCCCACACAGGTTCATATAGAGGTTCATAATGTTCATTTATTCATTTATACATTTTCATACAAACCCAGTTGGGCCATATTGCATGCATTCTCACAATTACACACACACACACACACACACACACACACACACACACTTGCATAGATTCCCACAATTACACACACACCGATACTTACATAGGCATATAGAGAAAAATACTTGTGAAGAAAGAACTCACTCCTGGATGAAAAATGGAGCTCCAATCTTTATTACATAGAGAAAGAAAAGGCTTCTACCCTTTTAATGCTATATGAATTAAACCCATGATTGTAAGAAAAAAAAACTTTGTTTCTTTTAATAAAATTAAGCCTGCCTTGTGTTTACCATGGGACCTGTTCTGTCCCATGGTTAGGAGAAGCCTGCCTGCTTCTTCTGCTCTCTGCAGCATCTTCTTTTTCCTCTTTCCTTCTGCCTTCTGCACATTGCTCTCTTAGTATTTTTAAAAGTGTTCTGTCTGAAAACTCCCCCTTAGCTCAGTTCCTCCTTCAGCTCTGGTCTCACCTCCGTTTTTCTCACCTCAGTCTCCCAGTTCTGACTCTTCTCTTTGTCCTCAGCCCTTAAACATCTTTCAGAATACATGATCACATGTTAAAAAGTTCACACAGAAAATCAAATCATAAATTGAAATAGAAGTTTACAACAGAGAATATTTACATGCACATCCATTAGGAGTAATTATCTAGCTAAACATCCATCACCTATCACCATCACTTCAGCTCACAGGGTCACTGAAGGTTTAAAACCATAACTAAGTTATAGTGAAGTTTTGTATAGATAAATCCAGTCAATATTTGATCTTCTGGCCTAGCTCCTATAAAAATAAATCGTTAGTCCCCTTCTTATGACCTTTGGTTAACTGTTTTACAACCTCTTGAAATGTGCTCTGAGTAGAAGAAAGTCTGATTACTATCTAAAAGCAATTAACTGGTGATACTTGGGAGACTGGCAGCGTTCTCATTGCAGTTTTGACTATCAGAAAAGAACCTAATAGCAGTCCCACTATAAATGAGCTTAATAATCACTGATAAAATTTTAGGAATTCTTATAGGATTATCATATAGTCTTAAGTCATCATTTATCTATATAGCATCACTATAAGACAGTACATCTTCATGGATCTGCAGAGATCTGCTCCAAAGGGGGTGTGCTATTACTTAGTAATTATTATATACGTATAATAATAATAGAAAAACAGCAGAAAGAGCAGGAATTTTTCCTAAAATGAATTCCTTACAGCCTTGCTTAATAAGGGCACACCTGTTGCAGATCATATAATAATCTGAAACAGGCCATTTCAGGGTGATCACCTGCTAGTTATTACCTTATCCAATTATGGCTCCTAACACTTGCCCATTATGTATTTTGCATATAATGTGGAAAAATCATGAAAGACACACCAAAGAAAAGTCTTACACATACACACACATATGTGTGTGTATATATATATGCATACATATGTTTATCTACATATATATATTTATATACATGTATATGTATATATATACATATGTATATATGTATATATATATACACACAACTTTAAAGAATTCTTAAAATGGAAGTATTTGGGAGAGAACATGGGAGGACTCCATGGAGAGTGTGTGATGGAAAGTGGTAGAAATAAAATATTCATGTATAAATTTCTGAAAAGAAATTATTAAAATTTCTGAGCTCTGAAGCAGCAGGCCAAGACTTTCTCATCTTTGAGGAGTGAGACATGCCTCTGTGGAGTCTTTACAAAGGCAAAGTAAAAGTTTCAGTTGCTAGTCACATCCCAATATTTTTGTTTGTTTTATATGCATTTCATTTCTTTCATTTTGAAATTGAACAGGTTTTTTATGTCATAATATTTGAATTATTTATTCAATGACCTTTTATTTCTCAGATTCTCTTTCCCTTTATTCATTCACTATCTTTTGACAGTAAAGTTGCTCATGTAAAGAAAGTAAAAAAAAAAAAAATTTAGGTCATTTTCAAGCCTGCAGTTAATATTCAATACACACACACACACACACACACACAAACACACACACACATATCAGATTTCCACCATCCTTTATTTAAATTTCTGTCCAGTACCATAGAAAAATGTCGTTTCATTTCTAAGACATGCCATATCTATCTATCTATCTATCTATCTATCTATCTATCTATCTATCTATCTATGTCTGTTCTTAAGAAATCTCATTAATTTTAAAAGAATGTTATTGTGGATTGTATTTCACCACAAGAAACTCAAGAAGAAGGAAGACCAAAGTATGGAAACTTCAATCTTTCTTAGAAGGGGGAACAAAATACCCATGGAAGGAGTTGCAGAGACAAAGTATGGAGCAGAGACTGAAGGAAGGACAATTCAGAGACTGCTGGACCTGGGAATCCTTTCCATAGTAAATCACCAAACCCAGACACTATTGTGGATGCCACCAAGTGCTGGCTGACAGTAGTTTGATATAGCTGTCTCCTGAGAGGCTCTGCCATTGCCTGACTAATACAGAAGCAGAGGCTCACAGCCATCCATTGGACTGAGCACAGGGTCTCCAATGAAGGAGCTAGAGAAAGGACCCAAGGAGCTGAAGGGTTTGCAGCCCCTTAGAGAGAACAATATGAACTAACTAGTACCCTCAGAGCTCCCAGGGACTAACTCATCAACCAAAGAGTACACATTCGGGGACTCATGGCTCCAGCTGCGTATGTAGTAGAGAACGGCCTAGTATGTCATCAATGGAAGAGAGGCCCTGGGTCCTGTGAAGGTTCTATGACCTAGTGTAGGGGAATGCCAGGGCCAGGAAGCGGCAGAGGGTGGGTTGGTGAGCGGGG
>NW_022196905.1:72203212-72237521 GCF_008632895.1 Mastomys coucha | reverse complement strand
GGAGGGGAAACTGAGAAAGGAGATATCATTTGAAATGTAAGTAAAGAAAATATCTAATAAAAATGAATAAAAAATAAAATATAAAATGAAAAAAAGAATGTTATTTCTTTGTTTAAAGATTTTTTTTTTATTTTGTTCTGTTTCTATGGTGTTCTTTATTATTATTTTAGCTATTGATACAATAGGACAGCAGCAAGATTACATGAGTATTGTAATATAACAAATTGTTTTTTGAGACAGCATTGCCAAGACAACTTATAAATGGAAGCATTTAATTGGAGGCTTCCTTGATGTTTCAGACAGTAAGTCCATGATCACCATGGTGGGGAGCCTGGTGGCAGGTAGGCATGGTGTTAGTTTGCTGAGAGCTCACATCTACCCACGGCAGCAAGCAGAGAGAGACTGGGTCTAGTGTGGGCTTGAAAATGTAAACCCTACAACACCCCATTAACACATGTCTCTTCCAGTGTCTCTTTCAGCAAAGTCAAACCTAAACCTTCCCAACCAGTTCTACCAGCTGAGGAGCACACATTCAAATACATGAGCCTACAGTAGAGCCACTCTCATTCAAACACCCCCCCCTCCGACCCCAACCACACTGGCTATGGATGGAACATGAGCAGCTGCCCTCAGCTGCACATCAGCCTGTCCAACAAAATGTTGTTAACTGAAGCTTTATATATTACTATGGCCTAGAATATTAGAAATATCAGCCATGATTGCAACCCTGCTTTAAAGCAAAACTGTAATGCCCTACTACCCATCCTAATAGAAAAGCATCACACTATATTAAAAGTTTACACAAATTATATTTGTAAATATTTCTCTCTCTCTCTCTCTCTCTCTCTCTCTCTGTGTGTGTGTGTGTGTGTGTGTGTGTGTGTGTGTGTGTTTGTATGTCAGTGCTGGGGACTTAGGTCTTCTAGAAAAGCAACAGGAGCTCTTAATCACAATTTCAAGAATGGTGATTCTTTATTTGCCTAAAAGTAAAGTGTGTTTTTGAGGCTTGGCTAGTAACAAACTGGGTGTTAATAGTACACTGGCCTAGCCTAGACCTAACAGATGAGCCAAGGCACACAACAAGCACAAGCACAAAAATCTATGCACAAAGTACTCAGGTAACGAATATATGGCAAAGAACAAATAAAATTTAGCTACTATCCCTTATCCTTCACAGTAAAACTCAGCTAAGTACTAAAATCAATGGAAATAAAGATTTTAGCAAAATTTACTAAATAAATATGTTAATGTATAACTTGAATACTTAATTGAGAATTTATGTTAAAATCCAAAATGTTTGTCTAATCCATAATGTAAGCTTTTCATACAACTGGCCTTAATTTTTAATTTGCTGATCGAAAGCTGCTGAGGGTTTTCTAGACATTGTGTCTCAATGAGTGTTCATTTTGTGTAATCTTGGGAATCACTCACTTATGTTTCCATGTTTCTTGGTGTTATGTAAGCTGTTTGATTGACTTCTGATCAAGAGGATGTGGCACAAGGAGTGATTCGTATCATCTCCAAATCTACCTCATGCTCTATTTCTTCCTTCTTCAAGAATGAGACTGAGAAGCTGTCGTGGGATTTAATCGGAAGGTAGAAACAAAAGGGTGTACACAGCTGGGAGAAAATATGGTGGTAAACACCATGGCGTCAAGGGTATCCTCTTTTGAAGGAAAACAGGAAAAAAAAAATCACAAAGGAAGCAGGAGAATGAAGAATGGTGAAGAAAATATAAAAGCCACCTTAAAAGGGATTTCCATATAGTCATAAGAATTTTGCACTTTGTTCTAAGAGCAAAGACAAGCTGTTGAGTGTTTTTTTTTAACATGGATGTGACATTAATTAAATTAGCATTAAAAGTGACAAATTTAAATAATTTAAAGGAAGAGTGAATGTTAGAGCTCTAGTTAGGACATATGAATGCTTTTGGTGGAAAAAGAAATAATGGCATCTTTTGAAAAAATGTTTTTTTATCTTTTAACCAAATATTTAATATTTATTTACTTCTAATTTATTTCATATATTTAATCATTTAGATATTTGCTTTATGTAAACTGCAAATTTAAAAAAATATCTTATCAATCATTCATTAATCTGTTTCAAGCTCTAAGTTGTCGTCAATTTGAATTAATGTGAAAAATTATTTAATTTCAAATCTGGTCTCAGGAAGTGAGTGACTTTGAAGGATATATTAAAATTATATGAAGGCATTAATTAATGCATAAGCTACTGGCGAACTTTTGCCAACAGCGTGAATTGAAAGAGATTGATGACTTCATTTAACAATCCACTAACATAAATCTGAATTCAAACCTAAAATGTAGAATAGGTATATGAGGAGTAAGAGCACCTGAGACATCTTTGATGTATATAAACATTTTGTATTAGTCAAGGTTCTCTAGAGTCACAGAACTTATGGTAGTCTCTATGTAGTAAAGGAATTTATTGATGACTTACAGTCTGTAGTCCAGCTCCCAACAATCAACTCCCAATAATGGTCAGCAGCAGCTGTCAATGGAAGTCCGAGGATCCAGCAGTTGCTCAGTCCCACAAGGCAAGCAGATGAAGCAGAGCAAGACTTCCTTTGTCCAATGTCCTTATATAAGTCTCCAGCAAAAGGTGTGGCCCAGATTAAAGGTGTGTGCCACCACACCTTTAATCCCAGATGACCTTGCTTGAACTTGTAGACCTTCCAATCTTAATCTTCTAGGATTCATAGCCACTATGCCACCACACCTTTAATCCCAGATGGTCTTGAACTCATAGATCTTCCTATCTTAGTCTTCTGGCATTCACTTAGTCTTCTGGCCACTATGCCTCAAGATCTCCATGCCAAGATTCAGGTTGGAAACTTGTATCTCTCAGCCTCCAGATTAGGGCCACAGGTGAGCCTTCTAATTCTGGATTGTAGTTCATTTCAGATATAGTCAAGCTGACAACCAGGAATAGCCACTACACACACACACACACACACACACACACACACACACACACACACACACACACACATATATATATATGTTTACATAAAGTCTAAATGTGTATTTAAAATCCTCCTGCTTTACAAATTCTGACTAAATTTTCTTTAATTCCAACTGGGTACCTAGAGTTGTGTGGCAGTTTCCTCTGTGACTGAAACATTGTATCCTGCAGGGAAGCTCCTGTAGGAAGAAAGAAATTAAAAATTCAAAATAGCTCAGAAAATACCCGAAACAGACCAGATTTATTTGTTACTTCCATCCTAGGAGTAAATAATAAAGACTGAGGAGAGTTACTCTCATACAAGACAAGCTGTTTAGAAAACTCTTGAGAATACCCAGCCAAGCAGACTGAAAGAAGCAGAAACCAGACTACTGGGTAAAAAAATCATAGATCAATTCAGTCCTATGCAATGGAAAATCTCCAAACTGTTGAACTGCCTCTAGGATATGCAGTGCACACCAGGTTTCCAGTTTTCATGATCTATCATCCACTCTGGAGTGGTGATACATCTATCTTTGAGTAATTTCTGCTCCTGTAATCTGTCATTCATATTTCCATAAATAACTTCAAAAAAACTCGATTAATGAAATTGGGCTTTTGTGTTATCTATACTTTGTGTGTGTGTGTGTGTGTGTGTGTGTGTGTGTGTATTCCTGAAGAAACCAAACAACTTTAATTTTCTGTTATTGCACATAAATTTTTAGTGAATAAAAAAGTCAGTGTGTTAGATGCACTCACTGACTTGTACAACATGTCTATTATCCTTGGAGAACATAGAACTTTCCTTATATTTTTGAGAAGAAAATAAATTAGAATTAATAAAGAACCAATAAAGAATAAATTCCCTTACTAGAAGGTACTATTTTGTTTGTTTGTTTTTGTATTTCAACATTCAGATTTTAAGTTTATGAAGGCATATTCACAAATATACACAAATTTTTTTCTAAATTGTAAATGGGCTGTTTTATATTTACAGTTCTTTTTCTACAAAGAGTGATATACCCAATTGCCCTACATAAGATGGTGAGTGCATTAGACTCTTGACTTCTAAATCACTTTCAAGTAATACTAGTAACTTCTCACTTGTTGACTCAATTGTAGACCCAGTGCATGAAATAGAAGCCATACATGGCACTGATAATATTGTCAAGAACCTCAGACTAGGTAGGTAATGGGCTGTACCAGAAAACATACTACTATGTACATACTACATACTGCTCAATGAACATAGAAATAAAACAACTTCTAATAATATGTTGCCATACTTATATATATATATCAGTTCAAAGAGTGGAACACTATGTTGTACTCAACCCTATATGGGATGTCTTTACAACTCTCATGCTCAGGGATCTGCGTGTAAAGCAAGGTAAAAAGATTTTAAGAGTCAGTGGTGAGGAATGACTCCTAAGGAAGATTACTCTCTGTACACAAAAGGAATGAAGCACACAGGAACTCTCAGAGACTATGAGAGCAAACACAAAATCGGCACAAGTTCCATACACACAAACCCCCAGCACTGAGAAAGTACAGTGAACACAAAGACCCACCCTAATGAAAAACTTTTCTGCAATTGATAGCTGCTGGAAGAGGGAAAATAATTTTCTTCAGAGGTATGATAGTCAGTATATGAACCACACACCAGGACAGGACTAATACATAGAGAGAAGCTGACCAACAACCACCGAGAGAGAAAGAGATGGATAGACAGACAGACAGACAGACAGACAGACAGACAGATAGATACTTAAGCATGTGTGTATGTGTGTTTGTGTGTGCATGTGTGTCTGAGAGTGTGTGTTTGTGTGTGTCTTGATTTTATTTTTATTTTGTTTGTGAGAAAGAAGAAACAAAGTTTCATGGTTGGGAAGGCAGAGGAAAATCTGAGAGGCTTGGGGACATGAAAAAATACAATCATAACACATTGTATAAATTACCAAAGAAAATATATTTTTAAAAATTATAAACAAAATATTTTTTAAATTCCAGGAACTATATTACTACATTTTCAAAGTTAATTTTTCATAATCTTATTACTTTATTAATTCTTCCCCTTCTCTGACCCTGATTTGTGACCTTTTTAGTATTATTATAATAGTGTTCTGGAACTAAAAGATTTATCTAAAATGTTATGCTTTATGCATCAGCATGGAAAAGTATTTAATTGACTTATGTTTTTTTCTTTTTAGCATATTTGCTCTTAGGTAATTTTAAAAACATTTTTAAAGCTTTTCATCACACTTCTAAGATCAAATAAATAAAGTATAAAATCCTAAGTCACATAATGAAAATAGTAAATATAGATAAGTACTTTTGTACATTTTGTTTCTAAATACATACATATGGGGGGGACATAGAGAGACAGAGAGAGACAGAGACAGAGAGACAGAGATTTAGAGAAAGAAAGATAGACAAAGCCGTGGTCAAATTCTAGTATGAAATTGAATAAACTGCTAAAGTTCTGCATTACGATCCTGACTCGTGTTTTTAAAGAAATGACTACATACATATGTGTGTTTTGCATATTTGTGAATGATTATATGCATATAATCTAATAACAATATTTGTAATATAAAATATAATCAGTTTGGTTAAAGGAAACTAGTAAAACTTATAACTTATGCTAGGTCATTTTATGTTATGTTAGAGAAATACAAAGTTATATGAAGCTATAAGAATATCTATGATATTCTTCTACTATGTATCACCAATGATTATAATGATGGTTGGATATTTTAGTCTTTGTTTTACAAGACAGATTTTCTCCATGTAGCCCTGGCTGTCATGGAACTCTCTCTGTATACCACCTTAGTCTTGAACTTATAAAACTTCCTGCCCCTGCCTGCCCTTCAAGTGCTGGGCTCAAAGTCATGTTCCACCATGTCCAACTTAGAGGACAGAGTATTAATTCTAAATTATATTTGTTGTTTACATGTTATGTGGTTTGTGGTTTACACAATAAGCATATATTTTCCCGTTAAATGAAATATTATTTGTATGAAGATATAGATTCATATCATTTTTTAAGGATTGGAATTTCAAAATTGAAGGAAAACATTTGATGTTTCCAATAGGATGCAATTAATAAACTTTCAAATGGGTTCTAGACAGAAGCACAAAGAGTGTACAATTGTACACATTCATTTATCAATGTAAATGTGAATATAATTGACAGCAAATAACCTAATGCCTGCCAGTAATGAAAAATAGTATTTATTTCAAATGTTGACCACTGCAGAGGTGAGTGGTACCTTAAGTTCCCTAAACACAATGTTCTACCTCTGGTCTTTCTCCTTGGTCTGGAGGATTCTGAGTGGCCGCCAAATCCTCCTGATTCCTTGTGGAAGCCTCTGGGGGCCCCAAAACTCACCAGCTTGGGAGCCTACTAAGCCACACATACTAGTTGAAAATGCCTGCCACCCCAGTTCCTATGAAAAGACCAAACCTATTATTAATAGGAATAGAAGAAGGAGGAGTAAGAGGAGGAGGAGGAGGAGGAGGAGGAGGAGGAGGAAGAGAAGGAAGAGGAGGAAGAGGAGAAGAAGAGGAGGAGGAGGAGGAGGAGAGAAAGAAGAAGGAGGAGGAGAAAAAGAAGAAGAGGAAGGAGGAGGAGGAGGAAGAGAAGGAGGAGATGAAGAAGATTCCTAGCACAAAGGCCCAAAAAATATCTTCAACAAAATCATAGAAGAAATTTGCCTAACCTAAAGAAAAAGATGTTTAGAAAAGTATAAGAAGCTTACAGAACACTAAAAAGATTTGGCTAGAAAAAAATTTCCCCACCACATAATAATCAAAACACTAAATGTACAGAACAAAGAAAGTATTTTAAAAGCATGAGGGGAAAAGGACCAAGTATAAAGGCAGACTTAACAGAATCTCACCTGATTTCTCAGGTGAGACTGTGAACGCTAGAAGAGCCTGGGCAGAGTTCTTGCTGACACTAAGAGACTGGAGATGTTAGTCCAGACAACTATATCCAACAAAACTGTCAACCACCATAGATGGGGAAATCATGACATTCTATGAAAAAAATATTCAAACAACATATATCCAAGAAACCAGCCCTACAGATAGTATTACAAGGAAAGCTCCAACCCAGTAAGGCTAACTATACTCAAGAAAACACAATAAATTTGACACCACTAAAACAAATACAAGAGCAATGTGTAAGCACACACGCATATACGTATACTCAACCACAACCAACATCAAAATAACAGGAAGTAGCAATCATTGGTCATTAATATCTTTCAATATCAATAGATTCATTTCCTCAGTTAAAAGACACAGGCAAATAGAATGGATGCGTAAACAGTATCCATCATTCTGCTGTATAAAAGAACAAATCTCAACAACAAAGATAGTCATTATCTCAGTATAAAGGACTAGAAAAAAGTTTTTCAAGAAAATGGACCAAAGAAGCTGGAGTAGCCATTCTAATATCTAGTAAAATAGATTTTTAACTGAAAATACTTAAGAGACAGGGAAGGATACTTCACACTCATCAAAGGGAAAATTATCAAGATGATATCTCAATTCTGAACATCTGTGCCCCGAATGAAAGGACATCCACATTCATATAAGAAACATTACTAAAGTGTAAACTACACATTGATCCCCATACATTAATAGTGGGAGACTTCAGCACTTCACTCTCACCATTGGATCATCAAGACAAAAACTAAACAGAGAAATAATGAAACAAACAGAGCTTATGATACAAATAGACTTAACAGTTCAATCAAACACAAAGAATATAACTTCTCAGCACCTCGGAAAACCGCCAAAAATGACTATATAATCAGTCAGAAGCAATTCTCAACAGATAAAACAAGAGTGTAATAATCCCTTGCATCTTATCAGATCACCATGGATTAAACCTGGACTTCAACAACAGAAACAAGAGAAAGCCTACATATTTATGGAAACAGAACAACTCTCTACTCAATGATCGCTGCTTCAGGGAAAAAATAAAGAAATTAAAGATTTTCAAGAATTCAATGAAAATTAGGTCAGGACATACACAAATGTATGGGACACCGTGAAAGCAATTATAAGAGGAAAGTTCATAGCACTAAATGCCCTCATTAAAAAAAAAAAAGGAGCGTTTGCATATAAAAACACTTCATCTTATTGGATGAAGAAAAACGATTTGAGAAAATTCGACACCCCTTCGTGTAAAAGTCTTGGAAAGATCACAAGTTCAAGGCCCATACATAAACATAGTAAAATCAATATAAAGCAAACCAGTAGTAAAAGGAATATACATCAAACTAAAGGGAGAGAAATTTGAAGCATTCCCTCTAAAATCAGGGACTAGAAAATACTGCCCACTCCTCCCTATCCAATATAGTACTGGAAGTCCTAGCCATAGCAATTAGACAACAAATAAAATCAAAGGGATATAAATTGGAAAGGAAGAAGTCAAAATATTTGCAGATGATATGATAGAATGGTTAAGTGACCCCAAAAGTTTCACCAGAGAATTCCTAAACCTGATAAACAGCTTCAGAAAAGTGGCTGGATATAAAATTAACTCAAACAAATCAGTAGCCTTCCTCTACTCAAAGGATAAACAGGCTGAAAAAGAAATTAGGAAAAGACATGCTTCACAATAGTCACAAATAATATAAAATACCTTGGTGTGACTCTAACCAAGCAAATGAAAGATCTGTATGACAAGAATTTCAAGTCTCTGAAGAAATAAATCACAGAAGATCTCAGGAGATGGAAAGATTTCCCATGCTCATGGATTGGCAGGATTTGCTGGGCAGGCTCTCTGCCAGCAGAACCAGGGGAGAGGGAGAGAACCCTGTCCAGCAGTCTCTTGGGGCTGAGCGGGATGGTTGAGTGTTGTGGCTTGGCTTGGATCACCTGCCTCTTGCCTCAGGAGAATAACCACCCTGAGCCACCCTGAGCTGGGAGTCTGTCAAATCAGGAACTCATTTTAATGTATCAATCTTCTCTTTATACAGAGATGAGAGAGGAGGTGGAGTTTTCTGCTGAGGTGAGATGAGTAGAGGGACTGGAAAGTTGAGGAAGGGTATGAGGTGACTGACACAGCCAACAAAGTAACTCTACATCAGCAGGAACTGGGCAAAGGCAGGCTTAAGCAGGTTGTGCTGAGTCACTCCAGTACTAAAACAAATTAGACAGTTTACAAAGCTGCCAGGCTCGGATTTGTCCTCAAGCCCAAACCAGGGCCAAATAGGGCCCAACAAAGATTAATACAGTAAATATTGCCATCTGGCAGAAAGCAATCTACAGATTCAGCGCAATACCCACCAAAATTCCCCCTAAATTCTTCATAGAGTTAGAAAGAGCAATTTGCAATTTACTTGGAATATCAAAAAATCCAGGATAGAAAAACTATTCCCAAGAATAAAAAGAACTTCTGGGAGAATCACTGTCCGTGATGTCAAGCTGTATTATGAGGTCCCATTTGGTGGTCATCATGTAGAAACATGCAAATGGATCCATTCTTATCTCCTTGTACAAAGCTCAAGTCCAAGTGGATCAAGGACCTCCACACAAAACAAGATACTCTGAATCTATTAGGAGAGAAATTGGGGAAGAGCTTCGAACACATGTGTACAGGGGAAATTTTCCTGAAAAGAACACCAATGGCTTATGCTCTAAAATCAAGAAGGACAAATGGGACCTCATAAATTTTCAAAGCTTCTGTAAGGCAAAGTACACTGTCCATAGGACAAAATGGCAACCAACAGATTTGGAAAAGACCCTACATCTGATGAGGGCTAATTTCCAATATATACAAAGAATTCAAGAAGTTAGACTCCAGAGATTCAGATAACTCTTTTAAAAATGGAGTACAGAGCTAAACAAAGAATTCTTAACTGGGGAATATTGAATGATCAAGAAGCACCTAAAGAAATGTTCAACATCCTTAGTCATCAGGGAAATGAAAATCAAAACAACCCTGATTTGACCTCACACCAGTCAGAAAGGCTAAGATCAAAGACTCATGTGACAGCAGATGCTGGAAAGGATATGGAGAAAGAGGGACACTCCTTCATTGTTGGTAGAATTGCAAGCAGGTACAACCACTCTGAAAATCATTCTGGTGGTTCATCAGTAAATTGGACACAGTTGTATCTGAGGACCAATCTGTACCACTACTAAGCATATACCCAGAAGATGCTCCAACATGTAATAAGGACACATGCTTCACTATGTTCATAGCAGCCTTATTTATTTATAATAGCCAGAGTTGGAAAGAAGCCAGATGTCCTTCAACAGAGGAATAGATGCAGAAAATGTGTATGTTTACACAGTGGAGTACTACTCAGCTATTAAAAACAATGATTTCATGAAATTGTTAGGCAAATGGATGGAAAAAGAAAATATTGTGTGTGAGGTAGCCCAATCGCACATGGTATGCACTCATTGATAAGTGAATATTAGTCCAAAAGCTGGGAATATCCATGCACAATTCACAGACCACATGAAGCTCAAGAAGAAGGAAGACCAAAGTGTGGGTGCTTCAGTCCTTCTTAGAAGGGGGAACAAAATTCAGGAGGAAATATGGAGACAAAGTGTGGAGCAGAGACTGATGGAAAGACCACACAGAGACTGCCCCACCTGGGGATCCATTCCATTTACAGACACCAAACTTAAACAGCATTGTCTAAGAAGTGTCATGACAGCATGCCAAGAAGTGCTTGTTGACAGGTGCCTGTTATAGTCCTCTCCTGAGAGGATCTTCCAAAGCCTGACAAATACAGAGGTGGATGCTTACAGCCAACTATTGGACTAAGCACTGGATTCCCAATGGAGAAGTTAGAGAAAGGACTGATGGAGCTGAAGGGGTTTGTAACCTATGGGAAGAACAACAATATCAATATACCAGACCCTCCAGAGCTCCTAGGGACTAAACCATCAACTAAAGAGTACACATAGTAGAACTCAGGGCTCCAGCAGCATATGTAGCAAAGGATGGCTTTGCCCTACATCATCGGGAGGATAGACCCTTGGTCCTGTGAAGGCTCGATGCCCCAGTGTAGAGGAATTTGAGGGCTGGGAGGCTGGATTATGTGGTTGGGGGAGCATCCTCATAGACACAGGGGGATGGTAGTTAGAATAGTGGGTTCCGGAGGGGAAACTGGCAAATGGGATAACATTTGAAACATAAATAAAGAAAATATCCAATAAAAATTAAAAAAGAAAGAAAAATAGATGAAAAAATTTGAAATCTCTAGGAAGAAAAGGGAAAAAAAACAGAAACAAACAAGCAAACACCCATGCAATCACATCCATGAAAGCAGTAAATCATCAAACTCAGGAGTGAAATCAATCAATTCAAAACAAAGAGGGCAATATAAACAATCAAGGAAACCAAGATTTTGTTCTTTGGTTTCAACATTTGTATAAAATCAACATTATAGACAAAACCTTAGCCAAACTAAATTTCAAATAGACAATACCTACATTAACAAAATCAGCCATGAAACAGGTAACATAACAATGGACATTGAGGAAATTCAAAGAATCATTAGGTCTTACTTCAAGTCTGTATTCTACAAAATTGGGGAATTTTGAGAGACCCAAAGAGGACAAAGTTCTCCACAGGAAGACGAACACAGTCAACTAATCTATATGCTTTGGAGCACCCAGGGAAGGAATCACCAGCCAGAGGGCAAGAACAAGCTGGACTTAAGCCCCCTGCACACATGTAGCAGATGAACAGCTTGTTTTTCATGCAGATCTCCCCAAACAATAGGGGCCCTCTTAGCCTGTTGCCTGCCTGCCTGCTTGAACACTAAAATTAGTAAAATCCAGTTGTTACTTTTAGCTAAATATAAGGAAACATTGGATTTTAAAACATTATAAGCAGTGTTACTATGCAAGTAATATGAATATGAGACTTCATTGATTTGAAGACCATTACTTTAACGAAGTACAGGATATTGTGAAGAAAAATATTATAACATTAACATGTACAAAAATACATTGCCAATGGCCAAGTCCCCAAAAAAGTTTTAGAATAACCTGAAGATTTAGTAAAGTTATGTTTATGGGACTTACAACAATGAATAAAGTCATCTATATCACAAGGGATTTGGAGGGTGAGGGTAAAAGGTTTTAGTTCCTACCTTGAGTTTGTTCAAGGATATGGTAAAAGTGGTGAAATGATGAAGAATGGCCACTGATTAGAAACAATCAGTTTGGTGAAATCAGCTAGTAGAGAAATTATGAAGGGAATAATTAAATTTTTTATTGTTAAAATCTGTTGAATTTAGCTACTTGGTAAGATGAATAAATAATTTGAATACGTTGGTTTTCAGATATTATCTACAAGTGGGATCAATTTATTTAATTAATTCTTGATTTCTTGATTAACTTATGTTTACACATTTATACACATTTTATTCTTTATTTTGTATACATGAATGTGTATTTTATATACCTAGTTGCTCAATACATATGTTTATATTCTAATTAATTTAATGTCATGTATGATATGACTCAAAGGGTATGTCTTTCTGTTTGTGAAAATGTCCATATACTCCTCTATAAGCTACAGATAGGTTTATACAGTCGGTGTAAGATTTTAGGTCATGAGTTTATTCTTTATGATTATTCTGAGATATATTACTCTAAAAATAAACATTACTATGAGATGGACTATGCTAGGAATATTTTTGCCTCCCATATCCAGATAAATTGTTGGAAATAATGAACTATTTTTTCTGCTATAAGGCAGTTTATTGAGGAAAGCAAGAGGAATGAGGACTTGGAGAAGGGGTAGAGGCAGGGAAGTAGACTTGTAGAGGAGCAGGCAGACAGACTGAAGCAGAGCCATGAGGGTAGAGCAGAGGACTGGGCATAGAGAAGATCAGTTATGCCCAGTAGTTAGTGTATGACAATCCAGGTGGAGTCCTTTGTCCTTGTGCCTACTTCTACTTGGAGACCTCATGGGGGTCACTGTTAGGATTTGGGAGTTTGTATCTGTCACAAGAGGCCTAAACATATCAAATGTCATATTCAGCAGGTGTCTCATAGACTTGGGAGCTAGTTCCTAATAAGCATATCTGAGTTAAACAAATTTTGTTTATTTTTGCTTATGTGCTCTAAACTGTAACTTGAAAATATAAAACAAGAGACTAAATAAAGCTTAATTTTTAATCAACTGCATCTTAGCATCACTTCAAATATATTTCTGAACACATTAAGGAATTTTATCATTATAAGGTTACCATCAATAGGCATTTCTTAGTGATAGTAACTTTCACAAGACTGGGATGTTAGGTTTTATCCCTGTTAGATTGAAAGCCTTAAAAAAAGCTTTTAATTGAAGCTCTTCTAGTATCAAAATAAAAATTTTAACTCATAAATGTAGTCAATAAAGAGACTAGGAATTCTTCTGACTTTATATGCTAGATCACAATAGAGCATAATAATTTCCCATATGATTAACTACACCTTATAGAAATCTAAAGCTGTATCATAATATAATAACATTAGCAAAAAAAAAAAAGGCTAAGTGATCTTTACAACCCCTTTAATATTGTAAAACAACATTTTAAAAATAAGTTTAAAATCTCTCAATTGTGTTTTTCTAATTTTAAAATAAGGCACCATTTTAAAAGTGAAAACATAGAGAAACAGTGTAAACAGTTTACATCCCTGTGAAGCAGGGGCATGATCAGAAGTTATGGGATGTGGAACAGTCAGAGGGTGGACCAGGACGGGGATAAAATCTAGAATGTAAAAAAAAAATAAAAAAAAAAAAATAAGACATGACAGAAATTATACAAAAAAATCTTATACCAATTTAATACTGTCTTTGGAGACCTGCGTCCCTGGTCTGCTCATATTAATCAAGAAGTCAGTGGAGCCAAGACTTTCCATAGCAGAGAAGGTTCAGCCATGTGTCTGCCCTTAATCAAGATGGTGGTGAAGCTTTGGCTCCACCTTCTCCAGTCCGTCGCAAAGATAGTGACTAGCCATGTGTGGTTTATTTCCAGAATGGGTTCATGTCACATGGTTTAAGATTATCTAAGCATAAACTTTCAATTAATAATACCAAGTTACAACCATATTACAACCATATTTATATTGTAACCATATAAATAATTTATAATTCAATGATCCTATTTTTTACTTCTGAGTTTAAAAACATGCCTGTGTCTAAAAAACGGGAGCAATAACTGAATTTCAGATCTAACAATTAAGTAGAACTATATAAAACAATTTTAATATTACCCATGTTTAAATAACATTTAAATCCCTATTTTATAAGATCCAATGAAAGAAAACCACTAGGTGAGTTCAGCCTAAGTAGCTGGTGGCAAAAGAAAGAAACAGTATTCATTGATACATTCAAGGCTAGTTAGAAACAAGCTTATAGTGTCCATGTACTAGCAAAGACATAAATGGTTAGACATACATCTTAAATTAGCTTTTGTTAATCTAAGTAGACCTTTATAACCTTGAGATTTAATCATTATACAAATATTTTAAAGCATGGGTGAATCACAATCACATATAAGGTATATAGTAAAAATATAACTCCTATCATCATATAAAAGTCCATAGTAATTTAAAATATGACACTTGTTGCATTATTAGTCTAAAAGGAGATGCAATAATAAACAGACTATGAAATTTTATAATTGTTGCTTTGTGCCATGTGATGAATATGGTGAAGTAACATGGCAGGATGCAAGCCATGTCTTTAATATGGTTGATATTTTAAAAACACATTTTCCTAGTAGTACTATTTCTCTGTCTATATGTACTTTAATGAGAGTTACATGAATATGTAGACACTGAGAGTCACACACACACACACACACACACAAGTATATATATATATATATATATATATATATATATATATATATATATTTAAAGAGTTGAACCATATATACATATATATATATATAATTAACATATATAAATCACAGGCCCCTTCTAATCCTCTCCTCCTCAGAGAAGGGTAGTCTTACTCCATTGTTGCCTTTTCTCTTCAGAGAAGGGGATTCCTCCTTGGGTACCACCCACATCCTGGGACTTCTAGTCCCAGCAGATCTGGGCACATCCTCTCCCACTGAGGTCTAATCAGGCAGTACAGGCAGAGCAAGGCGAGCCAGTGGCAGGGGACATAGACTAAGACAGCCCCTGCTCCACTTGTTAGGGGACCCACATGAAGCCTAAGTATGCTCCCTGATTAGTAGCCCGGTCTCTGTGAGTCCCATGGTCCAAGGTTACTTGATGCTATAGATCTTCTTGTGGTGTCCTTAACCCTTCCAACTTGCTGAATTCTATTCCCTACTCTTTGGCAAGACTCCGGAGCTCCCACTGATGTTTGATTGTGAGTCTCTTCATCTACCTGTATCCACTGCTTGATGAAGCCTCTCAGGAGACAGTCATGCTAGGTTCCTGACTGCAAGTGTAGCAGAGTATCATTGATGATGTCAGGAGTTGGCTCCCTTACACAGAATGGCTCTCAAGTTGTGGTAGTCATTGGTTGGCAGATCTTCAGTTTCTGCTCCATCTTGATCCCTGCACATCTTGTAGGAAAGACAAATTTGGGATTGAAGGTTTTGTCATTGGATTAATGTCTACCTCCCTCCTCTTCAGTCCGTCTATCCCCTTCTGCTAAGAATCTCAGCTAGGGTCATCCCTACACACTTTCTATTTCCTACACAATCCCAGGCCTCCAGTTAGTTCAGAGATGCCCCCACAAATTTCCATTCTTACTCCCAGCCCTCTTCCAACCACATTTCTCCTCAAACCTGATTGCCATCTCAGTTCCCCTACTTCACCCCCTCTCTCCATCCATTTCTTCTGACTACTAAGTTTCCTCTTCTGAGTGAGACTTACAGATTCTCCTATTGATCCCTTCTCATTACCCAGTTTCTTTGGTTCTGTAGAATGTAGCATGGTTGTTTTATATTTTATGGCTAATGTCCAATTATAAGCAAGTACATACCATACTTGTCACTCTGGCTCTGGGTTACCTCACTCAGGAAGATATTCTCAAGTTTCATTCATTTGCCTGCAAAATTCATGATGTCTTTCTTATTAATATCTGAATATTTTTCCATTTTGTAGAAGTACTACATTTTCTTTTATTATATAAATTTAAAACCAAATGTTGTTGCAGATTATATATATTTTAAATGATACCCAATAAGCAAATTATAAATCCTTATATAAGATTTTAGAACATAATCTTACGATTTTTTTTCTTTTGAGAACAGACAGCAAAGTATTCAGGGATAAAAGACTTTTAAGGGTACAAAATTAAACTTTAATTGTAGAACAGAGCAATTTTATATATAAGATAATTGTTAATCATGTGTCTGTAGTGGTGAGACTATGGAAATCAGTTGGGCCAATTTGTCATAAAATCTGAGTTTCTAAAGAGAGACAGAAAACTTTTGGTTTAGTGCAAGGAAGCCAGGGTGAGGGAGAGGTGGGCAGATCCACATAGGCAGGCACAAAAGCAAGTCACATGAAGGAATCAGACTGCAGAATTTGGAATCAAGTGATCCATACATGCCTCTAACATACATGGTTAGAACAGTATCTTGGTTCATATCAGCTGTTGGTGGGAACAGGTGTGTGCATGTTGCAGTGACTGATGCCACCAAGGTCATACCTATTGCAACTAAGTCAAGACATTTAAGCAGCATGGGAAGTGAGACCAAACAGAAAAAAACAGGACTTGGAGTGAGGGGAAAGGAATAAAGAAAGAACTTTTCATGTTCCCTCGATTACCTGCGCAGCAAACAGAAGACAGATTTGATAAATTTAGCAGCTAGGTGCATCAGTATATAATTCCAGTGCAGGAGGTATGAATGAGTCCCAAGCCTGAGTATATGAGATTCCAAGAAACCCATGAATGGGACTGAATTGAGAAGGTGCAAGCTGTATAGTAAACTGCTGTTTCCTCTGACAGGAGCCAGTTTTAGGAGGTCAAAGAAACAGGATTCACCTGATACTAGGATTTTTTGAAAGAAGCCAAGAGGGGAAAAATGCCTGGGAAATGAAGCCTCCTCCAAGGAAATGGCCAGACTTAGAGAAGCATTCAAACCAAATTAGATAACTCATCAACTGCCTGTATTGGGTCGAGTGACTACTGATTGGTGGAACAAGATACAAATCTGGAAGACGTGACAGAAGAGAACCCAGTGTGCTCAGACAATAAGAGAACTCGCCAAGGTCAGAAACACCAGTGTCATGAAATATAATGTGTCAAGGGCATACTATGGTGGGACCTTGCTAAGGGTTGCTCCTGAGAATTCATGCCACATATCTGGTATAAGGAATTACAATGTGTGATAATAGCTGGTTTATTTGGGGAAGGGAGAAGAGTGAGGACCTGGAGAAGGGGTGGAAGCAGACAAGCGGACATGTAGACAGTCACTTAGGCAAATGGGAACAGACCCATGAGAACAGAGAAGATGATGGGGCTCAGGGAAGGGCAGAAAAGGGGAGAAGGAAGAAAACACATGTGGACAGAGAGATAATGAATTTTTTTAAAAATGTTGTTCAATGGTAAAATAATTTTTTTCCTTCCATGATGGTCAACAAAGGACAGAGAAGCAGTTAAATTTTTTTCAAGTGTATTTCTCTTGGTTAGAAGTAAAAGGAATGTGGGTCAGTGGATCAGGACCTAACTCCTCAATAGAATGGGTGCCCAGACTGAACTAAGGATAGGCAGGACGAGCTTACACTATTGGAAAGATTGATGCTTTTTCTGCTGTGATTTCCTGGAGACATATGGCTCCAGATTGTCCTGTCTTTTAATGTGGATTCATTCTAGCCACTCAACAAAATTCTGTGTGTATACCATTAAATACAGCAAAGTATGCCTTGCAAATAAGATTATAGTAAGTAACTGTAAAGTAGATATAGCATGTATGTAATATCTTACATTATCTACTGGGGCTACAGTCTCGGTCTTCTTCTGAGTCTGAAGCTTTTCTGAGAATGAGTACTTGCTGGGTTACCTTGCTCGTTCCACACGTTGCAGAATGCTATTGTAAAATATTTCAGCTACCTATAAATTCTCTCCTATAAGTTGATATGTGTTCAGTTAGTATATTTGGAATTAAAGGAAGATTTTTTTCTATGTAAGAAAACAGCATATAACATCAAAAAGATTTTTTTGAAATGTCCCATTCCCTGCCTATATTATGCTTCCAGTCCTCCAAAGGCCTGTAATAGTGAGAATTAAGAATGGACATTAGAAATAGAGAAGGGACCATTCATTTCAGTTTTATTGATGAAATTCAATATCATGCATTCATATTTCTATGCCTTTTCCACTAGAATTTCTCATTTCATATTAGAACTATTTATGGAAAGAAAGATAAACCAGCAATAAAGCTCAGAGCTGTCTTCAGAATTCCTGATCATCAAACATCCTTGAATTGAATGTCAGTCACATCCAGAGCTCTCTTTATGCCTCATTCAATTACTTCCATACAAGAAAATATCAGTGAATATTACAGAGAAACTTGTTTCTTCATGAATTAACATTTCAATAAATGTTAATGAAAATATGATTATACTCCTAAATGAGAAACCTGGACTGGTCTATTTTATTATTATGTGCTTTCTATTTTTTAAACTGGTCTTTTCTGTGTTCTCAATGAAATTCTAAGCAAAGAAGAAACTGTGATATCTATTTCTACTGTCTTTTTTTTCTCATTTTTATTAGTTTCTGGAGAATTTAGTACAATGTACTTTGTTTATATTCTCCCTTCTTTCCATGCCTCTGAGCTTCACCCCCTTTATCTCTCATCCAACTATGTTTTCCTTTTTTTTTTTTTTAATCCAATAGTTCCTATCAAATAGTATCAAGCTGAGATGCTTTTCAATGTGTGGTCCTTGGTAGCGAGTGATAACCAGTAAGACTTCAGGGAAGCACTATTACTGTCAGTCCACAGTCCTTTCTCTCTTTACCTTAACTTTGCATTTCTTATTACCCATGTTTCTGTTATATCTTTGGATCTTTTAACTATTAAGTAAGCCTAGGGCATGAACTGATTATTATTTCAATTGTGAACACTGCCTTTATATTTTTTGGGGGGAGAAACGTAATTTTATTCTTTTGTTCTCCTCAATGGTGAGAATACAATCAGCCAGATAGTTCTTTACCACCAAAAGATTTGTCTTAAATTTAAACTGATAATTGGCATAATGCATGAGCAATGATTACTAAGAATCAAACCGCATAGCCTCACATTCAAATAATGTATTCTTTGCAAGAAATATTAACCACAATTTAAAAAGAATTCTTAGAATTTCTTGTTAAAGTGATTAAAAGAACTTTGTCAGTACTTTAGCTTTGGTAAAGTCAAAAAGCAGACAAATGTAAATGAAAAATTAATGTTCCCAAAAATGAGGCCCTGTAAATCACAAAAATCAACACACATACACACACACACACACACACACACACACACACACACACACACACACCACAAAATCACAATGGCTGAAGCAGCCTGCAGAGGCCTTGTCTGGGTCTGTACCAGATGAGGTCCTAGAATGTAGAGAAGAATTGGACATAACGTCATCCTTAACTCAAAACCAAATTACGATTGATAACCACTTGTGAATGAAAAATTCGTTTCTTTCACCAGAGACCAACTAGGACAACAGCAATTAACGAGCTCAACAGAGTCTTTGGAGATACTTTGTCTTTAATGCCATGAACGGCTTTTAATTTAAAATATATATATATAATTTAATTTTAATTTTATTTATATTTATATTGTGATTTTATTTTTATTTTATTCATATTTTTCTGTTTCCCTTTTATCTTAATTCCTTTCTGTAACCCTATGCCTTCCACTATAGTATTTTTGTGTGATTTCTGAACATGTAAGCAAAAATGTCCCTTTTTCTTTTGTCTTCTCTTGGGCTCCTTTCCTTCTATTTGTTTGTTTTGTCCTATACAGATGTAATATTTTTTGTTTTATCTTATTGTATGATATTTTATTGTTATCCTTTAAATGGCTATTTTTTCTTTCTTTTTTATTACTAATATATATATATATATATATATATTACAGTCTAGTCATTATTCTCCTCTTGGTCTGCCCTCTGACAGTTCCTCATTCCATTTCTTCTCCCTTGTCTCCAAGAGGATGTCCACACTCCCACACACATACCACCAGACCTCTCCACTCCCTGGGGCCTCAAGTCTCTCAAGGGATAGATGATTCCTCTCTCACTGAGACCAGACCAGGCAACCCTCTGTTGTATATATGTCCGGTGCCTGATATAAGCTGGCGTTTGCTGCCTGGTTGATGGCTCACTGTCTGAGAGATCTTGGGGGTCCAGATTAGTTTAGGCTGCTGGTCTTCCTATGGGGTGGCCCTCCTCCTCAGCTTTTTGCAGCCTTTGCCTAATTCAACCACAGTGGTCCCTGGCTTCTGTCCATTCACTGGGCATAATGACAGACAGAAGCCTAGCATGACTGCCCTCTGAGAGTCCCAACAAACAGCTCGAAGAGTTAGTCGTAGGCTGTTTTCTAATGAAAGACATAGAGGGATGGATCTGGATGAGTGGGAGCTTGGGAGGACTGGGAGCAGTAGGTTGCATTAAAACCATAATAAAGATATGTATGTGAGAAAATAAAATTATTTTAAATAACAGGGAAAAAAGAAAGACAAATGGTCTGTTTTAATCTAACTGAATTTTGAGACATGAGACAAGTAAGAACAGAAAGATAGTCTAAAAATAATGTTAGCACCTGCTCAGGGTGGTGTAATTCCAGGACCTAAGAGGAAAGGCCATAGAATCTACATTAGTTTAAAGATATACATTGCTCTAGCAGGAGTGAGGCTAGACTGGGCAACAAAATAATACTCTATCTCAGAACCAAATGATGATAAATAATTAAGTACTAAAAAAACTCAACAAAGAAGCCCATATGTAAGAAAGTGAAAAGCGAAAAGAAATTCAGAAAATGGGACAAATTAACTGTGTACTGTAGAATTAAGCAGGAGCTAAAAGGTAAATATATAATAACCAATAGATTTAAATATCGACATCTTAGTAAAACATTTAAAACAATCATGAAGCTTGGAATTCATATTTCTCAAGACAAAAAGTACTCTATAAATATATGTTATAATACCATCAGCATCATACCCACCATTGAATAGTGATGCAGAAGAAATAATTTTGCTGGATTTAGAGTGGATATTATAAGACAATGAAAATTAAAAGTTAGGTCCAGGAAGGAAAACACTCATTCACAGTTTGTAAGATTGTAAGTTAGTTCCAACAGTAGGAGGAACAGATTCCAATTGTTCCAAACCTAAGACAAAAACTACTAAATAGAACAAGAGCATGCTTGATCAGTCTTCGCAGGGAGTATATGAATACAGGAGAGGAAATCAGCACAAAGAGTGCACCTCCATTTCAGGTTTAGTTGCATAGCTTTCCACTATCTCCCACAATGCTTGGGTGTTGATAATTGACTCTACATACATATTATAACACTATGCAGTAATAAAAATTGTAAGTTCATTATTTTGGACAAAGAAATTGATCTGGGAGACATTATGCTGATAAAATTAATCAAACACAGAAAGGTAAACCATTATTTGTTGTAAAAGTAATTTTTTATGGATACAATCGTTGAATCAGAGGCATACTACTAAGTAAACTCACCCTTTCTAGCTCTTTCTGGCTGGCTGGTCCAACTCAATAGTTCTGGCTTAAACTCCTCTCCAAGCTGACTGATGCAATCTGACTTTTCTCGGCTTTTCACTGAATTGCTCCATGAAATCAACTGCACTGATGGCATGAACTGAATGGAGCTGAACAGAACTGGACAACTCAACTGAACTCCAGAGCCTTGCCTGAACTCAATTGAACTGTTGTCCTTCCTTCTACAAACTGACCTTATCTTCATGGTTTGGGATTAAAGGTATATAATAAGGGCATGTATGTATTCTAGTCAGATCCTACTGTAATCCAGTGTATGTCTACATTCCAGCCAGATCTAGTTCTTTGGATATGATCCAATTTGCTGGATTAAAGTTCCTCTCCAATTGGCAATTCAGCAGGAGGATTTATGGACATGTAGGAGACAGGAGTTAACAGTTACCAGTGAGTGAAGTGAGGAAGCTGCAGGAAGTTAAGTGTGAGCAGTAAGTGAAATCACACAGTTACATGGGAAGAGAAAGTTCTGTTGTTTGGCAATGGTGCAGAGAATTGAACATGATGTATGGTGTTTTACAGTATCTAGTTAGCCTACAGTTCTGAAATTTATTGACTGAATCTCAGAAAGGGATATTCATAAACAATCATGAAAATTCTCTGGTCCTCATTTTTATAGCAATGATGATCTAATTCTGCCTCTAGCATATCGTAGCATAGGGAAAACTAAATTCTGGACTCAGAAACCCATTAGACTATATCAAAGGTAGAAAAAGTCAATTAAAACAACTCACCATAATCCATTTGAAGCAGCATATTTTAAAAATAACTATAATATTAAATCAGTCTTGTTTTGCATCTGCATTGGGGTTGTAGAGGGATAAAAGATGTAAATAATTGATATTTATTTTGTGTTTTTTGTATAGGAGAAAGAAACTCAAATTTATTTACTTTTAATTATTGCTTATTTTGTTATCCTTTAAAATTCAGAATTCAGAAACCACTCATCACAAAAGGTATTCAAAACTATTATTGTGTAATTTTTTACCTTGAATAAACTATAGCATACTGCTTTATCTAGGAGTATATGGCCAAAAGAATTTTAAAAAGTCACAAATACATTTATGAAACATATGTAATACTATGTATGGTTTCTTGCTTCCTGTGAAACAAATGAAATGTCATTTCATTAAGTCAGTTAAAATTAGAACCTTACAATCGTAAGACTAGTAAGGAAAACAAATTAACCAAATGTCTGAAGAAATTAAGAGTGCCCTAAGTTCACCTTCATTGATTTACACACAAGAGGAATTTTATGAAGACAGCAAATAGATGATTCTTCCTGGGAGATCAGGAATAATCTTTAACTTTTCAGTCACTTTGTGTTTAGTTATATCTAGTAGAATCACAGCTTTGTGGCAGTCACCAATATTATGAATGGAGGGTGGTAGGGAATTTAACCATTTTCATAAATTTGAAAGCTGGTATCAAAAATAGATTCTTTCTAAAAAAATTAATTATTTTACTTATTTACACCCCAAATGTTGTCTCACTCCTGGTCCCCCTCCAAGAGTTCTTCCCAAATCACCCCTCCTCTTCACTTCTGAGAGGGTGTTCCCCCAGGAATCCATCCATCATGGGACATTAATTCTTTGCAAGATTAGGTATACCCTCTCCTGCTGAGGCCAGACAAGGCAGCCCTCTGCTTCAATATGGGCCAGAGGCCTCAGACTAATCTGTGTATGCTCCTTGGTTGGTGGGTTAGTCTCTGGGAGCTCACATGCTACCAATTTAGTTGACAATGTTGGTCTTGCTATTCCATGCAGTTCCTTCAGTCCTTCCCCTAACTCTTCCATAGGGGTCTCCAACCTCCAATCCAATGCTTGGCTTTGAGTATCTGCATCTGTCTCAGTCAGCTGCTGATAGAGCCTCTCAGAGGACAGTTATGCTAGGCTCCTGTCTGCAAGCACAGCATGACTTCAGTAGTCATTACAGGGTTTGGTGTCCTGCCCATAGGAAGGATCCCAAGTTGAGCCTCTCACTAGTTGGTCATTCCTTCAATCTCTGCTCCATTTTTGTCAATGAACTTCTTTTACACAGAAGCAATTTTGACTTGAAATTTCTGTAGGTGGGTTGATGTTCCTATGTCTCCACTGGGGATTCTGTCCGACTAATAGAGATCATCTCTTCAGGTTCATTATCACCACTGTTTGGTACCTTGGCTGAGGTCACCTACACTGAGTCCTGGGAGCCTTCCCCATTTCAGGTCTCTGGAACTTTGAGAGTTTTTCATGACCCCTGGAAGCTGCATATCTCCATTCATTCTCCTGGCCCTCTGGGCCTCCCCTTTCTCCCCACCACCTAATCCTGTTTTTCTTATCCCTTCACCTCCGATCTCCCACCTAGTTTCTTCCCTCCTCCCCTCCCTTTGCCTCCCATGATTATTTTGTTCACTCATCTAAGTGGAATTGAAGCATACTCACTTGGGCTTTCCTTCATATATAACTTCTTAGGGTCTGTGGACTGAATGGCTATTCTATAGGTTTTACTAATATCCACTTATCAATGAGTACATGCCATGCATATCTTTTGGGTCTGGGTTACCTTACTCAAGATGACATGTTCTAGTCCCATCCATTTGCCTGCCAAATTCACAATGTCCTTGTTTTTAATAGGTGAATAGCATTCATTGTGTAAATGAACCATATTTTCTGTATCCATTCTTCAATTGAGAAATATAGGTTGTGACATATAGGTTGCTCCAAGTTTCTAGGTATTACAAATAAGGCTGCTATAAACATAGTGGAACATGTGTTCTTGTTGAGCATAGATTCTTAAGATAGTCTTCAAATACAGAAACTAAACAAACCCTTAGCCATATCAAGTTATTTTATATAATTTTGCTTTGTTATTGAAATCAGTTATTGCCCAATTAAACAATTTCTAAGTATCTTTATTTCTCAGGCCTTCACTTTATGATACAATGGTATGGATAAATTCCCACAATCAGGATATTGTTGCCATTGTTATAATAGAGATTCTTAAGCATGATCTACCATTTAATTTAGAAAAAAATAGAATTATTCACCCTATTTTTTTTTCAGTTTTTTCTTATTGTTTCTCTTTAATCATTTTCAGTGTGGTGGAACTTTTATTTAATCTATAAATGTGTTCATTCATTGTTTCCTTTAACAATACTTTCATTTCAGAGCTTCATGAGAAATAACTGCTCCATTTGGGAGAAGCAGACAATCAAAAGTGAATTTTTAAGCTAACAGGTATAATATTCTATAGTATATTATCATAACAATAATTTATATAGTAATCATAATATATAATATATAAAAGTAAATACTAACATAATATATAATAGTTATATATGTCAAACACTAGACGTGTTCAAGATTCCAAAGTAATATGAGAAATCTTTGTAAGCTCAAAATTATTTATCTTTTTTTTGTTGGATATTTTCATTATTTACATTTCAAATGTTTCCACTTTCTTGGTTTCCCTCCCTCCCAGAAACACCCTATCACATCCTTCCTCTCCCTGCTTCTATGACAATGTTCTTCTACCCATCCACCCACTTCCACTTTCCCGCCCTCAATTCCCCTACACTGGGGCATCTATAGAGCCTTCATAGGACCAAGAACCACTCCATCCATTGGTGCATGACAAGGCCATCCTCTGCTATATATGCAGCTGGAACCATGTGTACTTCTGTGTTGATGGCTTGGTCCCTGAGAATTCTTGGGGGTCTGGTTGATTGATACTGTTATTCTTCCTATTGAATTGCAAACCCCTCCAACTCCTTCAGTCCCTTCTCTCACCACTCTATTAGGCATCCTGCACTCAGTTCAGTGGTTGGCTGCTAACATCCACCTCTGTATTTGTAAAGCTCTGGCAGGGTCTCTCAGGAGACAGTCATATCAGGCTCCTTTCAGCATGCACTTCTTGGCATCCATAATAGTGTTTGGGTTGGTACCTGTATATGGGATGAATTCCCAGGACAGTCTCTGGGTGGCCTTTCCTTTAGTCTCTGCTCTACATTTTATGTCCATATTTGCTCCTGTGAGTATGTAGTTCTCCTTATAAGAAGGACCAAAGAACCCACACTTTGGTCTTCTTATTGAGCTTCATGTGGTCTCTTAATTGAATCCTGGTTATTTGGAGCTTTTTGGCTAGTATCCACATTTCAGTAAGTGTATACCATGTGTTTTCTTTTGCAATTGGGTTACCTCACTCAGAATGATATTTTCTAGTTCTTTCCATTTGCCTAAGAACTTCACAAATTCATCATTTTTAACAGCTGAATAGTAATTCATTGTGTAAATCTACCACATTTTCGTTATCCATTCCTCTGTTGAGGACCATCTGGATTTCTTCCAGCTCCTGGTTATTATAAATAAGGATGCTATGAACATAGTGGTGCATGTATCCTTATTACATGTTTGAGCATCTTCTGGGTATATTCCTAGGAGTAGTATACTTGGGTACTCAAGTAAAACTGTGTCCAATTTTCTGATGAACCACCAGACTGACTTCCAGAGGGGTTGTACCAGCTTACTTTCCTACCAGCAGTGGAAGAATGTTCCTGTTTCTCCACATCCTTGCCAGCATCTGCTGTAACCTGAATTTTTGATTTTAGCCATTCTGACTGGTATGAGGTGGAATCTCGGGGATATTTTGATTTGCATTTCCCTGATGACTAAGGATGTTGAACATTTCTTTAGGTGCTACTCAGCCATTTGCTATTCCTCAGTTGAAAATTCTTTGTTTAGCTCAGTACCCCATTTTAAATAGGATTATTTGATTTCTGGAGTATAACTTCTTGAATTCTTCGTATGTATTTGATATTAGCCCTTTATAGAATGTAGTATTGGTAAAGATCTTTTCACATTCTGTTGGTTGCATTTTTGGCTTATTGACAGTAGTATCCTTTGCCTTACAGAAGCTTTGCAAATTTATGAGGTCCATTTTGTCGATTCTTGATCTTAGAGCACAAGCCAATGGTGTTCTGTTCAGGAATTTTTCTGCATATCTTCGAGGCTCTTCCTCATTTTCTCCTCTATAAGTTTCAGTGTATCTGGTTTTATGTGTAGGTCTTTGATCCACTTGGACTTGAGATTTGTACAACTAGATAAGATTTGCATTCTTCTGCATGCTGACCTCCAGTTGAAACAGCACCATTTGTCGAAAATGCTGTCTTTTTCCCACTGGATGGTTTTAGCTCCTCTGTCAAAGATCAAGTGACCATAGGTGTATGAGTCTTCAATTCTATTCCATTGATCTTCCTGCCCGTCTCTATACCAATACCATGCAGTTTTTAACCACTATGCTTGAAGTCAGGGATGATGATTCCCTCCAGTTCTTTTTATGGCTGAGAATAGTTTTTGCTATCCTGTGTTTTTTGTTATTGCAAAATGAATTTGGAAATTGCTCTTTCTAAGTCTCTGAAGAACTGAATTGGAATTTTGATGGGGATTGCATTGAATCTATAGATTGCTTTCACCTAAATGGCCATTTTTTACTATATTAATCCTGCCAATCCATGAACATGGGAGATCTTTCCATCTTCTGAGATCTTCTTCGAATTCTTTCTTCAGAGACTTGAAGATCTTATCATATAGATCTTTCACTTGCTTGGTTAAGGTAACACCAGAGTATGTAATATTATTTGTGTCTATTGTGAAGGGTATCATTTCCTTAATCTCTTTCTCAATCTGTTTATCCTTTGAGTAGAGGAAGGCTTCTGATTTGTTTGAGTTAATTTTATATCTGGCCACTTTGCTGAAGTTGTTTATCAGGTTAAGGAATTCTCTGGTGGATATTTGGGGTCACTTAACTATATGATCTGCAAATAGAGATATTTTGACTTATTCCTTTCCAATTTGTATCCTTTTGACCTTCTTTCGTTGTCTTATTGCGTTCCCTACAACTTCAAATACTAATTTTAATAGATAGGGAGAGAGTGGGCAGCATTCTCTACTCCCTGATTTTAGTGGGATTGCTTCAAGTTTCTCTCCATTCGGTATGATGTTGGCTACTGGTTTGCCATATATTGCTTTTCCTATGTTTAGGTATGGGCCTCGAACTCCTGAACTTTCCAAGACTTTTAACATAAAGGGGTGCTGAATTTTATCAAATTATTTTTCAGCATCTAATGAAATGATCATGTGTTTTTTTTTTCATTGAGTTTGTTTATACAGTAGATTACTTGATGGAATTCCATATATTGAACTACCCCTGCATCCCCAGAATGAAGTCTACTTGAGAGCAATGAGTGATCATTTTGATGTGTTCTTGAACTCAGTTGGCAAGAGATTTATTGAGTATTTTTGCATCAATGTTCATAAGGGATATTGTTCTGAAGTTCTCTTTCTTCATTTGTTCTTTGTGTGGTTTAGGTATAAGAGTAATTGTGGCTTCATTGAATGAATTGTGCAGTATAACTTCTGTTTCTATTTTGTGGAATAGTTTGAAGAGTATTGCTAGTAGGTCTTCTTTAAAAGTCTGATAGAATTCTCCACTGATCCTATCTGGTCCTGGGCTTCTTTTGGTTGGGAGACCATTAATAATTGCCTCTATTTCCTTAGTGATTATGGGAATGTTAAGATGGTTTTTAACCTCTTCCTGTTTTAACTTTGGCACCACATATTCTTCTAGAAAATTGTCCATTTCATACAGATTTTCCAATTTTGATGAGTATAAACTTTTGTAATAGGATCTGATGACTTTTTCAATTTTCAGGGTTTCCATTGTCATGTCTCCCTTTCCATTTCTGATTTTATTAATTTGGATACTGTCTCTGTGCCATCTGGTTAGTCTTTCTAAGGGTTTATCTATCTTGTTGATTGTTCTCAAAGAATCAGCTCCTGGTTTTATTGATTGTTGGTATAGTTATTTTTGTTTCTATTTTCTTGATTTCAGCCTTGATTATTTCCTTTCATCTACTCTTCTAGGGTGCATTTACTTCTTTTTCTAGAGCTCTCAGGTGTGTTGTCAAGCTGCTAGGGTAAGCTCTCTCCAGTTTCTTTTTGGAGGCACTTAGAGCTATGAGATTTTCTCTTACCACTGCTTTCATTGTGTCCCATAAGTTTTGGTATGATGTGTCTTCATTTTCATTAAATTCTAAAAAGTCTTTAATTTCTTTCTTTCTTTCTTCCTTGTCCAAGTTATCACTGAGTAGAGCGTTGTTCAGTTTCCATGTGTATGTCTGTTTTCCATTGTTTTCGTTGGAATTTCAGACCAGCCTTAGTCCAAGGTAATCTGATAGGTTGCATGGGATTATGTCAATATTCTTGTATCTGTTGAGGCTTGATTTGTGGCCAATTATATTGTCAATTTTGGAGAAAGTACCATGAGGTGCTGAGAAGAGAGTATATTCTTTTGCTTTAGGATGAAGTGTTCTATAAATATCTGTTAGATGCATTTGGTTCATAACTTCTGTGAACTTCACTGTGTCTCTGTTAAGTTTCTGTTTCCATGATCTGTCCATTGCTGAGAGTGCTGTGTTAAAGTCTCCCACTATTGTTGTGTGGGATATGATGTGTGCTTTAGTAAAGTTTCTTTTATGAAAGTGGGTGCCCTTGCATTTGGAGCATAGATGTTCAGAATTGAGAGTTCATCTTGGTAGATTTTTCCTTTGACAAATATAAAGTGTCCTTTCTTATTCTTTTTTACAACTTTTGTTTGAAAGTCGATTTTATTTAGTATTAGAATGGCTACTCCAGCTTGTTTCTTGGGACTACTTGCTGGGAAAATTGTATTCCAACCTTTTACTCTGAGGTCATGTCTGTCTGTCTTTGTCACTGAGGTGCATTTCCTGTATGCAGAAAAATAGTGGGTCCTACTTCTGTATCCATTCTCTTAGTCTATGTTTTTTAATTGGGGTGTTGAGTCCATTGATATTAAGAGATATTAAGGAAAAGTGATTTTTACTCCCTGTTATTTTTGTTGTTAAAGGTGGCATTATGTTTTTGTGCCTATCTTCATTTGCATTTGTGGCATGATTACTTTCTTGCTTTTTCTAGGGTGTAGTTTCCCTCCTTATGTTGGTTTTTCCATCTATTATCTTTTGTAGGGCTAGATTTGAGGAAAGATACTATATAAATTTGGTTTTGTCATGGAATATCTTGTTTTCTCTGTCTATGGTAATTTAGAGTTTTGCTGGGTATAGTAGTCTGGACTAGCATTTATGTTCTCTTAGGGTCTATATGACATCTTCCCAGGATCTTCTGGCTTTCATAGTCTCTGGCGAGAAGCCTGGTGTAATTCTGATAGGTCTCCCTTTATATGTTACTTGACCATTTTCTCTTACTGCTTTTAATGTTATTTCTTTGTTTTCTGCATTTGATGTTTTGATTATTATGTGATGGGAGGGATTTCTTTTCTGGTCCAGTTTATTTGGAGTTCTGTAGGCTTCCTGTATATTCATGGGCATCTCTTTCTTTAGGTTAGGGGATTTTTTTTCTATAATTTTGTTGAAGATATTTACTGGCCCTTTAAGTTGCTAATCTTTAGTTTCTTCTATACCTATTATCCTTAGGTTTTTGTCTTCTCATTCTCTCTCTCTCTCTCTCTCTCTCTCTCTCTCTCTCTCTCTCTCTCTCTCTCTCTCTCTTGTATTCTGCTGGTAATGCTTACATCTATAACTCCTGACCTCTTTCCTAGGTATTCTATCTCCAGATTTGTCTCCCTTTCTGATTTCTTTATTGTTTCTACTTCCACTTTTAGATTCTGGATGGTTTTGTTTAATTCCTTCACCTGTTTGTTTGTGTTTTTATTAATTTAATCTTAATAGCTGACCCATTTTGTGTTTGGTGAGTAAGTAATCCCACTAAAATTTTATAATTCAGCCATTATACCAGCAACAAAATGTCTCTCTCCATTTTAAAAAATTAAATATCTGATAAGAACAAGTCTATGGAAGATATTCAGACTGTTTCCTGATGCAGTAATGCTATTTTCTAATAGACTTCTTAAAATAGACATCTACTTAAGCTATCAGTTCATTGAGCATTACATATATGAGATCATGGAGCATAAGTATACATTTATGCATTCACACAAGCATTCATTAATCCAATAGTCATTAGGTGACTCCACTGAACCTGAGAAGCTGCTAAAGTTTAAAAGCATGCACACCTACCTTTTAGCTCTTAAATTCATTAAATGTGATCAAATTCTATGAGACTGAAATTGCTGTAATCAATGGACATTTAATACACTCAAGTTACTAGTAATTTGTACAAATATTTAGTTTAAAAATATTTTCTACTGGGCCGTAGTGGTGCGCGCCTCTAATCCCAGCACTTGAGAGGCAGAGACAGACAGATTTCTGAGTTAGAGTCTAGCCTGGACTACAAAGTGAGTTCCAGGACAGCCAGGGCTATACAGAGAAACCCTGCCTCAAAAAACAAACAAACAAACAAAAATTCCAATATTAACATATTAAAAGTGAGAACTGCATTTGAACACTTTAGCATTCTACCATTGGTATATTTTTTTGAATATCCAAAACTTCTAAACCTTATAGCAGTATAAAAATTGCAAAGGTTTTCAGTAATGACACCACGTCACAAATGGACAGTATTGTACCTGACAAGATATGATAGGTTACTGCCAAAATTTGGGTTTCTAAAATATACTTGTGCTCTGGAGTAATATCAGTAAGTGAAAATGCTTCCTCCATAAATCTGACTTATTCTTTTCAGATTCCCAGAACCTAAGGAAAGACCAGGTATACTGGATAGCCTGTCTCAAATATCAGAAATCTCAGCACACTCCAAGAAGAGATGCATAGAAGTTAGGAGCATCTCCAACAGTTCATGAGGCCATTTTATCCTAGTTTGACCACAGCTGAGGGAATGCTGTCTACAACAAGCTAAAAAGTTTCCAATCAACATGTGGAAGGTGCTCACTGACCTGTACACAATGGTCAGGGCACACGCACTCCTTCCTCTACCAGGAACAAATGCCTTCACAGATACTTACACTACAATTCACTGCGCCTCTATGTAATAATACAAATAGAGAATCAGGAAAAACATCAAATTATTATTTAGGCTCATTGTTCCGTATTCATTCATAAACATTTCTGTAATCCAATGAATACTTTAAAACACAAAGCTCATCCACCTCACTGTGATTATTCAAATGTTTTATCAGCTATATTCACTAATTTGAGAGCTTTTGTAATACAAATAGTTCACAGTTTAAAAACACATTTAAACTTGTGTTAAGATTTATTTAAAGAGTAAATAAAGCATTATTTTTAAGCAAAGTATGTTTGCTTAAATGCAAAACACATATTTATATAATACAATATATGGAAAATGAAAATATGAAAAAAATAAAGTTCAGTTAGCTTTGAGAAAGAAACATAAAATAGTTTTGTTTCAGAACATTACTTGGTAATTCAGAACATTATTTGATAAAGAGACCCAGTTTTCATTCCCTGATTTAAAAATAATAATAAAATAGATTTATCTAACCTTGGACAAATCTGGGTGGGAGTGAGTATTTCAGTGTGTATGCCTACATAAATATATAATGTAAGAAAATGCTTTTCAAAAAACAAATATATAAAAATTCTTCTAATTGTTTTATTCAGTTCAATTAGTACCATTCACATAGTATTATTTAATAAATTTAAAAAAATATTAGTAGTCAATGCCTACAATCACACCACTGTAGAGGCCAGATTAACTAGCAGGTACCAGAGTTGTCAAGGATGAATAGTGAGATTTTGCCCATCACACACACAAACACACACACACACATTCAAAGAAAGAGACAGAGACAGAGACAGAGAGACAGAGAGGGGAGAGAGAGAACAAAGAGAAACTAAAAACTGAGAAATTAAAAATAAAATGTTAATTATATCAGGAGCTATGAAAATTGATAATGAAAGTTCAGCAGAGAATCCTAATTATAATTAGCTAACAGTTCTTGCAAACAGTAATTTTCTACTCTCATCTAATAAGAACTATTAGGTAAAAGCAATAAGAAATTATGTAATAATATAAGAAATACTAATTTACTTTAAATACAGAACTCACTGGATTTTGGCTGTTGTTAATTTTCAATAATGTCTTAAAGACATAAATGATGTTATTATTTTGATAATTTGATTTTTACAGCATGAAAAATTCTCATTCTAAACAAAAGTAACATCAATTATTATTAATCTGGCAATGTAGCTGCTTGTAATAGAAATGCGCAGAAACAATGGCCTTTCTTTATTATAAGAATATGCCCCTTTCAAGGGCTAATTTAAACATAATCAAAAAATAATAAAAGTTGTGAAATACACAAGAATAAAGTTTGCAAAATGTTTGAGAGTTTGAAATAAAATGTTAGAAACAGTCACATATAGAAACTGGGAATATGTTACATGCATGAATATCAATACTGAATAGTAAGAAGCCATACATACTTAACTAGAGGTATAGCTGCACAAGCTAAATGATTTTTTATATCATTATGAATGAGACAAGAACATCCTGAATATGCAGCAGTTCAGAGTAACATATGCAATCATGTGATCAGAGTGTCAGCATATCCTGGGAGGCAGGTGGCAGTGGCTATAGGGAAACTTTAAATATGCAGTACAATGCTTGGGACTACACTCAGGATCTTAGATAATTGATACTCTACATGTTTTATCTTTTCTCCTTTCTCCTGCCTTTGGTAATCACTGTACTGTGATTCAAAGCATATTTCTTATAATTTAGTAGTCATGTATTACAGTTAGAAGCTGAGAAATACTTTAAAGGTTTACATATTTAAGGTAAAAGTATATTTAAATGGTCATGTTAAAATTATAGGCACACATTAAAAAATACATAAGAACCAATCCTCTTAAAAGAATATTCACATTTAGCCTCTGATTTCATACATTTATACAACATATTTTAATTTTATCCAGCCCTATTTTGATGCACCAACTTACTCCCTCTCAAAATCATGTCTTCATTTTTTTTATTAGTTACTATCAATAGCCCATCTAAGACAAATTTGTTGTTACCATTTGCATCTTTTAAGAGGTTATAATTTAATAAATTATCCAGCATGTAGATATATATATATATGTATATGTATATATATGTATATGTATATATATACACATATCACTGTTCATATGTATTAAAAGTGTGTGTGTGTGTGTGTCTGTGTGTGTGTGTGTCTCTCTGTGTGTGTGTATTGCCACAGTGATGACAATCTCCTCGAGGAACTGTTTTTATTTGAGCTATGTTTAATGTGGTCTTCCTTACTCTATGACTTAGAGAAGCTTGGAATGAGATCTCCTGGGTAGTTGCCAAGTCAGTGTATACTCTGCAGACAAAATATGTAGAAAACTTTTAACCCAGCAACATAGCTGCTCTGTCAAGGGATCACATCCCCAAGCCTTTTCGCTCTGTGTGATCTAGCTAGAATGACATACATTTTATGCCTTGGCTGGATATAGACATTCCCTGCGTACACAACTTTAATCTCTAACAATGAAGGTAAAGTTTGTAGAAGGAAACAACCATATTTGAAAGTGACATCTATTGAGCAGCAAAGTGACAGATAAGAGAGATTTTAAAGAATGGGTCAGAGATAGGATACTCCAAACTGTCATGGAAACAGAGAGGAAAGAAAGATGACTTAAACACACACA
>NW_022196905.1:72173706-72202943 GCF_008632895.1 Mastomys coucha | reverse complement strand
GAGAGAGAGAGAGAGAGAGACAGACAGACAGACAGACAGACAGACAGACAGACAGACAGACAGAAAGAGGCAGAGAGACAGAGAGAGTTAGAGAGACAGAGAGATGTTTGTTGGGGAGAGGGCAATTTTAGTAGGACAGTTTTTAGAGACAGGTTGCAGGTGAAGACAAAACAAGCTATAGAATGATTAAGATCCAGAAGATTATAATAGACTGCTTAATTCAGTTTGAAGTAAAGCAGAGCAATTCAGTCAGAAGTTGCAAGAAGCTAGTTTGAATCAATCAACTTGGAGAGGAATATGAGCCAGAACAGTTGATTTGAATTAGCTAGGCAGAGTTCAGAAAAAGCTAGAAAGGGTGATTTTATTCAGCGGTAAGCCTCTGAGACAACAATCTGGCAAATAAAAGGCACTAGGGTAAGAACCCCAAGGTGGGGTGCTCAGTTTTCTTGTGTTAGCTATCCATAAAATGAAGTAACAGATGTTTTAAATTCTTGATATTAAATGGGAGAATAACTGAATCTTCTTCTGAGTAAATAAAAATTCAACTTAAAATTTTAACTTTAAAATTTTCAACACACACATTCAAACACAAGCAATCCTAACATTATCCAACTCTGCATTCTTAACATAATTTAGAAATATTATTATTATTGATATTTTAATCCCTGTAATATTAATCATCTCTTCATAAGATTTTGATAACTTGGAAAACTTGTTTTCAATTTTTAAATCACACAATGGAAATCACTGATCATGATTTATATTACACTGCAAAACTAAGACATGATATTTTGAACTCTATTATTTAATTAAACAGTATTTGTTGTAACTATAAAATTATTAAAGCAGAATTAAGCTCTGAATTTAGAGTATGAAATAACAATTTCTTTTATTCATATTTTTTTAAAAAATCTAACCAACCATTAACATTACAAAGTTAGCGTTAACATCTGTATCTGTTACAGGCAAGGCTAGCAGAATGCATAGCCCTCATGGCTATGTATTTATAATACCTATTTATAATACCCAAAAGTGCATTTGTAAAACAGTCTGTAGAGCATACACAGGATGGTCTGAAGCTCCGTAGCATATATGTAGCTGAGGACTGTCTTGTCTGGCTTCAGTGGGAGAGGATGTGCCTAATCCTGTAGAGACTTGATGCCCCAGGGAAGGGGGATGGTAAGGGGTGGAGCACCCTCTCAGAGGTGAAGGCAAGGGAAGGAGGGTGAAAAAATGGGAAGGGTACTGGGGGAAACAACATTTGGGGCATAAATAAATAAAATAATTAATTTAAAAATAATCAGTAGATAGGTTGGAAAAACACATTAAATGTGTTTAAAAATAGGATGGGGAGATGCTTGCTACTGCTCTTGTAAAAAACTGAATTACAAGAGTTTATTTCCTTGCAACCATATCTGATGGCTCCACAAACCCTGTAACTACAACTCCAGGGTATCAGATGTCCTCTGGACATCAGGACAGGTACATTCATGTGCACCTAAGACACACCAATGAATACAAACTTAAAAATAAAATTTAATTTTCAAATCATTGCTAATATTTTTAAGTATATATAATTTTAAGCATGAACACACAGATAAAACTTGAAACTATATCTCTTAAAGTGTACACATACAGACATGTATACATACATTCTTCTACTGTCAATTTGAAATATCTTTGGACCACACCGAGGGACTGTTCTTTTTAGATTATATATTTTTCTCTGTAGTTTTAAAAACATCACCTGTGCTTACCTTTACTTACAGCAATGGGAATTTTATTTTGATAATTATGCAGTTGTCAAAATATAATTCTATCACAAGCATTGACTTGCTAATTTGCATGCAAAATACATTTACTTTTTATCTAAAATAAAAGCATCTGTACTTTAAATGATATACAGAATGAAAAAAATGATCTCCATGTAAATAGAAGAAACCTTCTAGGTTTCCTCTGTTCACACAGATTTCAGCAAAGTCACATAAACTATTTATCATGGTGCTGGGAAGTACTATACAAGGATATAGAGGCTACAAAGATTTATTTTGGCCATCTATTTTTAAATTTATATTAATTAAAATTCTAAATCATTACTAAAATCAAATAATCAACTCTAAGTTGTATTTTTGCCTTAATGAGTAACCAGTTAAGCTAAAAAATATTCACTGGATCATTTGAAAGTAAAATATAATTATGAGTTTCTTTAGAATCACATGAATTAAAAATTCATCAATTTAAAAATAGTGTCAGTTTGATGACTTAAAAATCCTCCTAGATTTTTCTTCTAAGTGGCCAAATGTTTCAGAAAAATTAATGTCTGCCTGAAGACATACAACCACTAAAAAATATAAAGGGATCAGTCTCATCTAAAAACACACATATATTTATGTGTTTCAATGCACATGTGAATTCTGTAAGCTTCTGGTCAGTTGAATAAAATGTATAATCACTATGGGCTAGGTGGACAGAGCAGAGGTTAAGAGTTTGCTGTGCAACCATGAGCACCTGGGTTTGCGTTCCCCTCAAATCGAATAAAGCTATCTCTGGTGAGGGAAACAGATACATCCCTAAGTTTTCTGGCTACCAAACCTTTATAGAGAGCACCTTGTCTAGTGAAAGACCCTATTTCAATGAATCAATCAATAAATAAATGGAAGAGAACACCTAAAACAAACTTCTGGGCTTCACACTCATATTTACACGTGTGTACATGCATTGTGCATAGTATACACACACATGTATGTATATACATACACTAAAAAAATAGAAAGGCTAAACAGTGTTATTGAATGAGCTGTCTTTCATGAATATCTTAAAATTGTTTGATCGAGGGAATACAAAAAAAAGGACAATAAGATAACATACATATATGTTCATCTACATATGTACTGTTATTAGTTAATCTAAATTAATTTAATGCCAATGTTGAGGATAAAATATGAAAACACATAAAACAGCTAGTATGTGCAAGCAGAGGAGGAAAGCACTACATGTTTAGGAGTAGAAAAGAGAAAGAAACTCAAGCAAAGGTGAAAAACAGTGTAAATGCCTTGAATATGTACATATGCAATTAGATATGCATTATGTAACAGATATATGTTTGTATATCTGTTACACTTATATGTAAATAATATAAGCAACATATTGTATCTAATTCATTGCATATCATAGCCTTTCTGTATATAACTGTCATGATATGCATCTACATCAAAATTATTATAAATATTGGAAAAGGAAATAAAAATTTTTTAAATGATGTTTTTGTTATTCTTGATTGAAAACTTTAACTAAAGTCTGGGTAATCACATTTCTTCCTTACTACCTTAATCATTATTCTCCCTCCCTTTTTTTTTAACCTGTTTTATTACAAAAATGTATTTAGTTTGCTAATAGAAATTCTAATGTCTGTTCCTTACTTGAATGGGCAGGATAATTTTCACGTCTAAGGATTCTACATACAAAATTTTTAAATATTTTGTCTGTATTCTTAATAGGATACTACATAAATTGTACATCCTTAAGCTTTGTTTTTAGTTGCTAAGAACTATGATATAGCTAGAGATTGAAAATGAAGGCATCCAGCAGGTATTTACACATACAATATTCTCTTTGGAATGAAAAAGCTTACTAAAATAAGATATAAATTCATTTAAATTTTATTATTTGCTTCAATGTAAGATGTGACAAATGAAAATTGTTACTGACATCAACTCAGACATAATGATTTTGATTTTCTTTTCATTTATTGATGGATGTCTTGTTTTTATTATTAATTACATTATTAATTTACCAAATTTTATGTTTATTGTTATAATATCTCCTTCATAAATCATTCTGTAGAATGGAAACAAATTATTTTAAATGCATCAGTGTCAATCATCTTTCTTTTCAATAACAACTCAGAGCTGAGTTTTGCCATTAAGCACCCCTGTTTTATAGCTGCAAATTCATTGTGAATTTGAACCATACACAACTGTGCAAACTAAATTAGATGGAAGGTATATTATTCAGGCACACACTTTGATGTGTGAGTGTGTCTGTGTGTGTAAAGTCTGTATGTATAAAGAGTCTGTGTGTCTTTGTGCAGCTATTCATGTGTGTGTGTGCACATTTGTAGAAGCTAGTAGACAATCTCCAGTGTAATTATTCAAGAACCATGCACATTTTTCTCTTCTTTTCTTCTTTTCTTTTCTTTTCTTTTCTTTTCTTTCCTTTTCTTTTCTTTTCCTCACTTTTCTTTTCTTTCCTTTTTCTCTCTTTTCTTTTCTTTCCTTTCTTTTCCTTCTCTTGATTTCTTTCTTGACTTTATTTTATTTGTTTAGCAAAGTGTTTCAGTTGCACTTCAAACTCACAACTTAGGCCAGGTAGGCTGACCAGATGCCCTGGGGACCACTGCTTGTCTCCTCCTCCCTTTGCTAGGATTACAAGTGCTTGCCATCATATTTGGCTTTTTATGTGGGCATTGGGGATCCCAAGTCAGATGCTCATGTTTTCACGCCAATCTCTTTAACAACTGATAGAATCTTCCCAGTATCAAGACATGACATCATCTAGGAATAATGTTGGCCATGCTAGCAAATGTATTCTGGCCCCTAAGTAAGCTCTGCAAGAAAGACATCAAGGAAAATCCATCCTGGGAAATTTAACAAGATTCTATCCAAATAATGAAATGTAAAGAAGTCATAGAACAATACTCACCTCACATTAAGAAGATACTGAGTTCAGCTTAGTATGCCAAATGTTAAATTTAACATAAAAGAAATGATCCTAATGAGTGGCACAATAAAAAATAATGATTATATTTACATATTACTGCATTATTTATAAGAAAGTATGTGTTATGGTTCCTAAACCTTTAAACCTAAAGCCTTTAAAAATACTCTAACTTGACCCTTATGCAAAATTTGTACCATTTAAATTAACTGGATTGTTTGCTTAATTTAAAACTTGTGGTAGATTTATAAACTCAGTGAGTTACTTTTCTAAGACTTAAGATAACTATTCAGTATATTCTATTTGTTTTATTTCCCCACTAATTGTAATTAGTTTATTTCCTCTTATATAAATTTAAGTAAACAATATCCTAATTAATTATTTATACTATAGTAATTGCTTTCATATTTTGGCCATTAAATATTCAGTTCTGATGCCACATGTTATATATATATGGAAGTAAACATGTATCATGGTATATATTAATAAAAAGTACTATTGATGGAAATGAGAAAGAAGAGTTGGTCAGCAAAATGGAAATGACTGTCTTTCTCTATTATAATAATATTTTAATGAGGAAGGAAGTGTTAAAAATTGTCATAGATTTGCTATAATTCAATGTGGACAGCAAAATCTGGGATTGGCTTCAGGCCTGCCTATTTGCTTTCTGATTTATACTGCCTGAATATATCTTATAACGATGGGCTATAGGTACATCCATTAAACATAGATAGGTAGTATTTTAATGCTTAATAACTCTTCATAATGTGACATGTCTCTCTTGACCAGTTGCAATAATTTCTTTACACCGAGTATTATAGTTTGAAAGACAAAGTCTGATATAATTCAAAAGGAAGCCAGGTTTGCCATTACATATGACGAAAGAGAAATATGTACAAAACAAAAAGGCTACATCGTCATTTCTGGCCATGAGATAACAGAGACAAAGCACTGAGCCAATGGAGCTATAAGTTTCATGAGGAGTTAGCAAACCTTTAGGTATGTAGAGAGGATACTTCACTAATTAACTAAGTTTTCCCTATAAGATAAGAAAATACAATTCGTCCATCATAGCTAAATATGTTAGTGATAAATTTTAAAGTCTTACCTCCCTGATTCTCCAGTGTCACTCACCTGCCAATGATTATGACCACAGAATCTATGTTTTACCATTCTCTCATTTTAAAACAGTAGCAGCCTACTGAATAGAGAGAGATTTTTTTACCAATTGTTATAATATCTTTAAAATAATTTAGTGAAGTTATTGAACTCAATGCTAGCACATTCCCTATCCTTTAGTTAAGTATATTGTAAATATTTACTATTTCCCTTAAAATTATAGTCAAATTTATGAAAATGTAGTTTAAAATAATAATCTCAGATAAAATCATGAAGTCATTACAGAAAAATAAATGTATGTGTTTACCAGGTTTATTAACAAAGTTGAGTACAATTTTCAAAAGATTGTCACTTCAACGTATTCTTTTCATTCCACAATTTTCCTGTTCTGAATTTTGAGGTCATAAAGTGAGATTTGCCCGTTTTACTTATCAGTACTTTCTCACACGATATCTCCTTCCACAGGGATGCCTTCCTGGAATCTTGAATCATATGAAGTATTTATATTTATATTCCAATACAATAATCACCTTTGGATTTCAAGTTTCAAAGGTAACTCAATTTTTCAATCTGAGATAGCCAGATAAGTCTAGTCTAACAGGAAAATGATAGTATCTATGTGGAGTTTAAAAAATAGTATGTAAATTTGTGATAACTTAACAAAAACACCTCTAGTACAATCTGGTTAATCAGCTATGAATCATAGAGAATCTACTCCAGCATAGAATGAGAGTTGGCCTTGTCTCTCAGTTTTATGGTTTTAAGTGAGGTAGTTGTCATCTTCCTAAATGGATTTGAGGGAAGTAAATAGAAACAGGCAGGGTGTTTCAACATATGCTATAATAGTGTTGTGCTGAGGATCATAAACAGAATATCTGTTTTATAAAAGGAATATTGCTATAAATAGTAGTGTCAACCCCACAAAAAACAAGTTCTTCTAGTGAGAAATGAAAGTACACTGTAGGTTTTTAATGCTAGTACACTGAATCAAGCAGGTGACTGTAGTTAGAATGGCATAAAATATTATGTGGAATAAAAAATATATTGTGGCAAAACAGGTAGAAATAAGAATTAAAATTTCTACCTGACTAGTAGATATTGTGTTCTAATTTGTTTTATGCTTGAGTTAATACCATTAGGAACTTGGTTTACAATTCTGTGTCATAGAATATCACCGAGGGTGTCAGGGAAAAATCTCTAGCAGGAATCTGAAAGCAGGTATAATCACAGGAAATCATGGCTTGCTCATTTGTGCCCAGAGTCGTATTCAACTATTGGTCTTTTACAGCTATGGCCCCTTTTCAACCGCAATAGGTTAGGTCCTGCTACATCAGCCAGAAATCATGAAGTAGCCATGGGATAGTTTATAAAAGCATTTATTCTCCAACTGTTTTTCTCTTCCCGGTTGTCATGTTGACAACCAAGATTTGCCATCACAAGTCCAATCATTCCTTTTTGACCAAAAATAAATCTTTTCCAAGCTTTAATTTTAACTTTCTAGTCCATAAGTTCACATGTTGATACTATACTATTCAAAATAGTCAACTTTTAAAATCCCACAATCTATGCAATTATGAAGATCTCTTTAAAGGCAAAACTCTCAAATTTTATAAGCTTCTATAAAATTAAACAACAACAACAACAAACACGCATTCTGTTATTCCCAGATGAAATACTAATTTGTTTTGCTGTGATTAACACCATGAATTAAAGTAACTCAGAGAAGGAATGTGTTCATTTGACTTATACTTTCTGGTCACAGTCACTGAAGGAAGTCATGGCAGGAACTCAAATTAGAACCTGGAGGCAGGCACGAAAATAGGGACCATTGCTTAATACTGCTTATTGACTTAATGCCAGAGTTCTATTCAGCTATCCTTCCATAGTCCAGTCTCATCTACCCAGGTACCAAACTACACACAGTAGGACTTTCTATATTAATTGTCAATAAGAAAAAATTCCAATGGCTCAGTGGTTAGGAGCACCGATTGCTCTTCTGAAGGTCCTGAGTTCAAATCCAAGCAACCACATGGTGGCTCGCAGCCATCTGTAATGAGATCCGATGCCCTCATCTGGAGTGTCTGAAGACACCTACAGTGTACTTATATATAATAATAAATAAATCTAAAAAAAAAAAGTCTGTGGGGCATTGTGGAGCAGTGGTCTGCTCAGGTAACTTAAGCTAAGTCGAGTATTTGGCTTTGAACCCTGGACCCTTGTGGGCAATTTCTGCTTGCAGAGTATGGAAGGAGCTTGGCCATAACTCCTGAGTCTTTGGTTCCTGTTTCTGTCACAACCCCTCACAGCTAACCCCACAGGAGATGTGTGCTCTATCAGGCAGACAATGCCCCAAGCTCCCAGCATTCTAGCTGGATCCTATCCCCAGTCGTCTGACCACAAGCCAGACATGCCATGCCCTATACAATATAAGGGGCACTTTTGCCCACTTCTCGCTCTCTTGCTCTTTGTCTCCTTTCTGCTCTCCCTCTCTTGTTCTTCCTCTCTCTTCTCTTGCTCTTTGTTCTTCTCTTGCTTTCTTCCTCTCCTTTCTCTCCTTTCCTTCTCTCTACTTAACTGGCCTATTTTCTCTTTCCTACAATAAAATATCTCATTTATACATTGTCTCCTTTTTAACTAACACACCATGCAGCCACAGGTCAACATCAGGGAGAGAGAGAGCCATTGGCCTCAGCAGCAGGTTCTCTGCCTTTGGTACAACATAGGCTCACATCCAATTTGATGGAGGCAATTCATCAATCAAGAAAATCTCTTCAAAGGTATGTGAAGTTGGCAATACTGTTTTTTTATTGACTTGTAAAATATGCAACTAAATGGCCCATAAACATCATGAAATTGATCTACCTTTATAGGTTCAAATCTCACACTGGTCATCTGCAGATTAATGTGAAGAAAATAATCGTTGAAGTAAATTTTAAACAAACTCTAATTTATTACTTCTTTAATGCTACAAACATATATAAGTGTATATGTTTGTGTGTAGCAGAAATTAAATTGTTAGTTCATATGAAAGCACATCCTGGCATTTTATCATGTACTATGTAATGTGGTAGATATATTTATATAATATTTTGAACTGATTTTGATTTCTAAATTTTGATTTAGCATTTGATTCTAAAATGCTAGATACCAATAATATGCTAGCTATACTTACATAATACTTTGAACTTATAAAAATTTTACTTAACTATAGCAATTAATCTTTGCTTTAAACAAAATTGCTTATGTGAAAGTTTGTGTGTATGGGTAAATTCAATTCAAGAGAGAAGAGTTTACCTGTACTCTTGATCATTGGCCCAAAGGTTTGATATAAAATCATGAGAATTAAATCTTAATATAAATTATTTTAAATCATTGAGGTAAAATTTTGAGCAATATTTTGTAGAAAATAGACAAATCACAGGTGTAACTTGGTGATGCCCAGTAAGCTGCTACTGAAGAAACCCCACTCAATGGTTATTTCTCAGAGGATTATGATTAGGCATCCATCTTTCATGTTATGAATCCAAAACCAATGGAGAGGTAGAAAGAGGTTTCTACTAATTTATCATACAAATAACAATTTTAAAGTAGATTGATGAGGATCTAGAATTTCTTTTTTCATTAATTTCTGTATTTAATAATTTTACATCACCATGGTGGCTCCCTGCCATCCTCTTTTTCCAGTCCAACCTTCCTACCCCACTTCTCCCATTCCCTTCTCTTCTCCTCAGAGAAGTGTAGCCTTATCCTGTATCAAGTCACCCTGAGGTATCAAGTCTCATCAGAATGAAGAACATCCTCTCCCACTTAGTTTAGCCCAGATAAGGCAGCTTAGCAAGAGGAAAGTGATCCAAAGGCAGGCAACCGAGTCAGAGTCAGAGATGGCCCCTGCTCCAATTGTGAGGGAACCCACTTGAAGAGCAAACTGCACATCAGTTACATATGTGTAGGGGTCTATGTCCAGTCCATGCATGTTCTTTGGTTCCTGGTTCAGTATCTGTGAGCTCTAATGGTCCCAAGCTAGTTGGATCTGTAGGTCTTCTTATGATGTTCTTGACCCATTTGGCTTCCAGTAATATTTATTTCCCTGACTCTTACATAAAATTCCCTGAGCTCTGTCTAACATTTGGCTGTGGGTCTCTGCACCAGTTTCTATCTGCTGCTGGATGAATCCCCTTAGATGACAGTTGTTCTAGGCTCCTATCCAAGCATAGCAGAGTGTATTTTTAGTGTCAAAGGTTAGTTCTCTCCCATGGGGCAGGTCTCAATTTTGGACAGTCATTGCTTGGCCATTACCTCAATCTCTACTCCATCTTTATTCCTGTACATATTGTAAACTGGGCAAATTTTGGGTCAAAGATTTTGTGTGTCAGTTGGCGTCCTGCATAATTAAGTTACTGTTGTTGTGGGATGGTGGAAAATATTTTGAGTATAGACCAGGCAGGAGTCATATAAGTGGTTCTTGAGATAGAACTATTCACAATTTTCTGAGAAACCACCAAATTGATTTCAGATTGGTTGTACAAGTTTGTACTCCCACCATCAGTGGGCAAGTGTTCCCTTTGCTCCACATTCTTAGCAGAAGGGGCTTGTTACTTGTGTTTTTTTATCTTAGCCATAGTTAAGATTTGGACCTGACATAATATTGTCCAATAATTCACTCTAATTAAAATGAAGAATTCAGGACTGGATTCTTAACAGGAATTATGCCTAAATAAAAATCATAGACTGTTTCATTTCTATAAATAATGCTGAATAAAATAGTCCACAGCAAACAACTAGTAGCCAAAGACAATTGTCATGATTTCAAGAGAAACTGGGGTTTATTTGTGATACATTTAAAATGTCAATTGGATCAGAAATTAAATGTGTTCGCTCATATAAAGAGACATATTGGAATATAACAACCATTAATGTTCCAAAAAATCAACAACCTGGGTACACACACACACACACACACACACATACACACACAAGCAAAAAATGTTAAACCATGCCTTATATTTCCTTTTGTAGGAACTTTTGCTTTAGTAAAACACATTAGAATTTAATCATGTAAGTGACAATGTCATAATCATGAGACATGTTACAGGATGCAAAATATCTACAAAGTAAATATGATATTTTTGTCAAAGTAAGTAGAGGCTCTTACTGAAAACAACAACAAAAGCATGTTTGAGTTACAGGATTCAGAGTTATGCAGGAGTGAACCTGTTACTGTTGAGAAAGAATGCTTGTAAAGATGCTAAAAATGAACAGACATGTATATATCTGTTAAGAAGAACCATGAGTGGAGGGAATTCTGTGAAGAAAAGCAATAAAAAGTTAAGATTAAAGAAACCATGGCACAATTATGCATAGTGAGAAAGAAGATAGGTGTTGTCTGTGAAAACCAAACAAACTAAAACCTTTTAAGACGGGAAATTGTATGTTGTACCTTATATTATATTAAATCATTATGATTGCATCCCGTAAGATGGTTTCATGGGAAAAGATGCTTGCTTCCAAGACCAGTGTCTTGAGTTTAATCCTCAGAACAGAAATGCTGAAAGGAGAGTCTAGGCATCCAATAGATGTCATCTGATGTCTCAATCTAACATGACTTGAGAGTCATAGGTTTATTCATGTGCATATGTACAGATACAAATACACACATATACACACCCACAAACATAAAACTAAATCAGTAAATTAAATGTGTCAAGTCAATTAAATATGATTGTTCTCTTTGCAATGTACAAAAGAAGTAAAAAGACAGAAGCAAGAAGATAAGAAGCAAGTAGCAGCCTACTATAATCATGAGCTATGCATTAATAACCGTGAGCAGGATGAGAGGACGAGAGGTGAGAAAATGCAGACACAGTCAGCCTGTATGTCAACAGCATTAACTGTTACTGAAAGAAAGGAGAAGGAAAAAGGAGTCTACTTTTTCAGCTGAAAAAATAAACTTCTATGCAGGAAAATTATCGAAAGTTGTCAAATTGTTTTCCATTGTATTTATATACCTCATTTTCTTTATCCAGTCATCTGTTGAAGTACATTCACATTGTTTCTATATTCTGTCTCTTTTGGATAGTACAGCAATGATTATGGCTGAGCAACTATCTGTGGAGTTGAATAACAAGGCCTTTAGACCTAGGTCAAAGAGTGGCATACCTGGCCCATATGGCATTATTTCATGAGGATTCTCTATGTTTATTTCCAGGATAGCTGCAACTATTCACATTCTCACCAAGAGTGAGTGACATTCCTTCACAAAATCTCAACATTTTTTGTCAGTAGTTTGGTTGATCTTAGCCATACTGAGTGGGGTGGTATGAATTCTCAGAGTTGTTTCCATGTTCATGTTCTTAATTGCTAATTGTACTAAACAGTTTCAGAGCCATTCTCTTAGCCTTTTCTCTATCTCCTATTGAGAACTGTCTGTATAATGGAGTGACACAGTAACCCTGTCATGTAAGCTTTGTCTTGAGAAACCCACTTAAAGTCAGGAGAAATTTCTACAATCAATTTAAATGTCACTGTTTTGATTTTTAGTCTCATATATACATGATAATGTATGTGAGCATTTTCAGCCCAATGTTGTTTGCTATCAGTTTTATATCAACTCTGTTGGAATAAAAGCTATGTTTTTAAGATATATTCTGCCTAGGCTCCTGAATTGTGGATATATTTATAAAATTTACATAGCTGTAATAACAAGCACAGTTATTAGTAACAAGGCAAAAATTAAATAAAATAATCCTCATGGTGGCATTTCAAAGTGTTAACTTTGCAAAAATGTGAAAATCTGCAGTTCAACAGATTGAGTAAAATGAGCAATGTGATGTTTGCCACACAACACATTTTATCAGATTTTCAGTTTCATCTTTCATGAGAATGGCACTAATAGGGCTTTTTAAACATTTATGACAAGTACAACTGGTCTTTAAACTCTTGTCATCAAACTGTCACTAATACTAGAATTTGCATATAAATTCCAGCTTCTCCACACTACACCGTGTGAATAAAATAATAATAATTATAATTATTTGGTTTTCTGGCCAGGCAAAAAGCACTTGAGGCAAACAGGATGTGCCGTGTTGACAGCAAAATGCAGAAGCTAGTTGCTGGAGATGATGTTCCCTGTAAAGCACCTCTGGGAATATTGTAAAATATCATTGTCTAGGGTGGCTCTCCCCTGTCACCGAAGCCTGACCTGCAATCATGAGGTTCCTATATTCCAGTAAGCAGATTTTCTAAGCTACCAGTTTAGCACGTGACTCTCCCATTATCACATCCAGTTCTTGCCATACATTCCAATGCAATGATTACTTGTGAAAGCATTCACACTGTTGGCCTGACTGTCTGGCTGCCTCTTACTCTGTGGAAAGATTATTGATTGCTGATATTTACTGAGCAAGTATGAGGCAAATAGCCATGAGAGCTGTGGATAATTCCAGAGGCAGAGCTAGTAATTATCTAAGGATCAGGAGGATTATTACATATATGGACTTGGTATATATGACTGATTGCTATCCTGGTGCTCCAATGACTCATGTGAATTTAAATGCACTGTTATTGATTTCTTTGCCTTCAGTTTTACTAAACTTTAAACGGACAGATTTTTTTTTAAAGATGTAAATGTCCATTCTACCCTTGTCAAATCCTGTTACAGTTAATTGAGAATTTATGGAGAGGCCATCAGTGAGCTACGATTGCAGAAGTTCCTTTCAGGGCAAAACTCCCACATCCACATCGTACTCCTCAACATCCCTCTGCACATACTCACACTCCTTACTCTGCAGGAGGAACACACACCAGCATCAGAATCCTGGAGCACGTGCTGTTGGTTCTGTTAGAGCTTATAAAGACACCAGTGAAAGGCACTTATGTATGTCTATTATCTTTCCAGAATGAGCTGAAGTACCCTCTTCACCTTTCTCTTCTTTCTTTTTTACAATAAAAATTGTCAAGGAGACAAACACTTCAACAGTCAAAATATGATAAACCTTCAAAGAATACTGGACAGTTCCAAAAACATAAAATGTAAATTTATTAACATGAACATATATATTAGTTATATTTATTAGTCAGTATTTTAATTCTCAGACATATTTGTGTGTGTGTGTGTGTTTTAAAAATAAATGTCTAGCAATGTGCAGACAGTGAAATACCTTGAAACACTCGGTCTTTGTAATATGTCTCCATCAAATTCTACTCCGTTGGTCCCTGAGATCCTTGTGGAAAGGAAGAAGACAGGCCGTAAGATCCAGAGGGGATCGAAGATCCTTAGGAAATAACTTCTTCTAAACATAGATGACTGCCTCCACACCAATGAACTCACAAAGATTGTGACAGCAAGAATAGGGCCAGGACCAGTCTGGGTCAGACAGGGTCATGATTCCCAGCATTAAAAAGAGAAGTGGACACAATGTACCACCCCTAACCCAGAAGCTATTTCCTTTTGATAAACTGTCACAAAGGAAAAAATGCATTTGTTTTTGCTTTTGTTTTTACCCCAATGAGTCTCACTGGGCATTATCCAAAGCACTTTTAAGAGCAGGTCCTACTTTCTTGTTCCTCTCTTGCTCTTCCCTTCTTGCTCCTGCTCTGTCCTCTTGGCCCTTCCCCATTCCCATTCCCCTTCTCTCTATGTGCTCATGGCAGGCCTCTACTCCTCTACACACACACACTCTCTCTCTTTCTCTCTCTCATTCTCTCTCTCTTCTCTACTCTTCTACTTTCTCTCTTTTCCTCTCTCTTCCCCCGCCTTTGCCTCTACTACTTCTTAACTCCCCTCTCCATGCCCTGAATAAACTCTATTCTATACTTAAAAAAAAAAAAAAAGCAAGTCCCATGCCCAGCAGTAGATGATTATCTCTAAGTGAGTTCAGTGCAATTTTGATTTTTGAGAATCTTTGTTTCATAATAATTTGTCAGGGCTTTTTGTTTGTTTCTTTGTCTCATAATAATTTGTCAGGACTTTTGTTGTTGTTGTTGTTGTTGTTGTTTTCTTATGTTTTTTATTTGTTTTTGTTTGTTTGCTTGCTTGCTTTGTACCTTAGAGATTTTTGTGTATGTATTTTGGTTTTCAGTTCTGTGTATAAGAACGTGTGTGTCTCTGCTTCTTTACATGTTTCTTGTGCTTTTGTTTGACTCACTTTATACTGTTTGTTTTGTCATGTCCAAGTTTGTTGCTCTTCTTTTATATTATATCATTTCATTATTATACTTTAGATGCCTGTTTATTTTTCAAGAAGTAAAAGAAACAGTGGCTGTGGATTGGTATAAGAGTGCAGGTTAGGGTGGTCTGGGATGAGTCTAGGGAAGGAACATTGTTAATAGAATATATTGTATGAGAGAAAGTCTGTTCAGCAAAAGAAAAACAGAAATGAAATAGCTGTCTAGAATACAACATAAAAGGAACAATAGTAATTGTCTCTCATATGCATTCTTAAAATATATTATTTTCTCATTTCAAATATATGCTAGAGATAGACACACACCTACTTAAAATTTTATATTTATAGATGTAAAACTGAGATAAACACTTCTAAAATTCTGTGAAGCAGATAAAGAAAGGCAAGAAACATGGCTAAGAATGCACACTAACAATTAAACTTGACTTAGCAATATTTCCTATGTTTTTCTTACCACGGTCTATTTCCTGACTAGATGCCACTCAAAAGTTTTATATCATTTCACCACTAATATAAGTCTGCATGGTATTTTTGAAGTCTACTTGTCTTATGAATGAAACAGGCTAATCCAGAAACTTCTATAAAAATGGTTTTCTCATAAATGACAGATTTTATTCAATAAATATCTGGTTTGTACCTTTACTGCTTGGTATGGCTTAAGAATTTGGATGTTCCTTTTCAGCAATCTATTTTTTTTTACTTGTTCATGTAATATTACAATATAATAACTCTATTCTAGGATTGTATTTAAAGGAAGCAAATGTAAGGTTCTTGTTCCTGTTTTCTTTCCTTATGCTTGTTATAAGAAAAATATAGATCAAAACTTCTACAAAGTAGGAGTAGCCATTTGGATTGAAAGGTGTGGAGCTTGGCTTTGGACTTACACTCTCACTGTTAGATAATGTTGTGTTCAATTACCCACCACAAAAAAATCTACAACTATTAGGGTTGAAAGAACAACTAGCTCTATATTCATTTTCATAGCTCATTCCTGCTTCTTTCATTGACTCCTTCCTTATCCTTTCGTATGTTGCCCTTTGTGTTCTCTTTTATATGTGTTACACTGTGTGCACATGTACATTTGTTTACATCCATACTAATGTATATTAGGTAGATTCAACCCATAAGGAAATGCTTGCATTCATTTTTTCTAATTGTTTGACAGCTATAAATATCATATACTTTAAGTCCATCTATTTTCTTGAAAAAATTGAGATTAAGTTTTTGTTAGAGCTAAATAGTATCCATATATATATAATTTATATTGTCCATTTTCATGCTGATGATCTGTTAAACTAGTTTCAATCTATTTCTTTTTTTTTTCTTTTGTTTTTCAAGACAAGTTTTCTCTGTAGACCCGGCTGTCCTAGAACTCACTCTGTAGACCATGCTGGCCTTGAACTCAGAAATCCACCTGCCTCTGCCTCCCAAGTGCTGGGATTAAAGGCATGCACCACCAGCGCCCTGCTAATCTATTTCTTTTTAAAATTATTACAAATCATTTTACTCAATTACATTTCAAATGATATCCCCCTTTCTGGTTATCCCTCCAATAACTGTCCCATCTCCTCTCACCCCCCTCCCCTTTGCCTCTATAAGGGTGCTCCTCCACCCATTCACTCACTCCCACCTCACCTCTCTAGCATCCCCCTACACTGGTGCATTAATGCTCCCTCCCCTCCCATTGATGTCAGATAAGACCATCCTCTGATATATATGTATCTGGAGTCCTGGCTACCTCCATGTATACTCTTTGGTTGGTAGATTAGTCTCTGGAAGATCTGAGTGTTCTAGTTAGTTAATATTGTACTTCTTATGGGGTTTCAATCCCCTTCAGCTCTTTCAGTCCTTCCCCTGCCTCTTTCATTGGAGTGCCCAGGCTCAGTCCAATGGTTGGGTGTAAGTATCTGTATCTATATTATTCAGGTGCTGGTAGGACCTCACTGGGAACAGCCATACCAGGCTTCTCTCAGCAAGCACTTCTTGGCATCAACAATAGTGTTGAGGCTTGGTATCTGCAGATGGGATGGATCCCTAGGTGGTAAGGTATCTGGATAACCTATTCTTCAGACTCCATTCCATTTTTTTTTGTCCCTGTCTTTCCTTTGGACATGAACATTACTGGGTTTCAAATTTTGAGATGGGTGCATGGCCCCATCCCTCATTTGGGGGCCATGCCTATCTATTGGAGGTGGTCTCTACAGGTTGTATCTTCCCTTTGTTCAATCTATTTCTGTAGTGAATAAAAAACAATAAACATTTTGGTGTTTATGTCTATGATAGGATATGTGATTGTATCCTCTTTTTAACAGATTTACTTATTATGTATACAGTATTCTGCTTGAATGTATGCCTGCAAGTCAGAAGAGGTTATAGATGGTTATGAGCAACCATGTGGATGCTGGGAATTGAACTCAGGACACCTGGAAGAACAATCAGTGCTCTTAACCTCTGAGCCATCTCTCCAGCCCAATTCTCTGTATTCTTGCCCAAAGGTTTGATAGCAAGATTACATGGTATTTTCATTTTTAATTTTTGATAAATCTCCAATCTGATGTTTCACAATGGTTGTATTAATTTGCATCTCACCAGGAGGGAATAGGATTTTCTTTTGCTCAGTATCCTCTCACATGGCAGAGTTCTTACTTTTATATCATTTTTATTTTATATATGTGTGATTGACATTACTGGTATTAGTGAAAGTAATTAAAATAATACATGCAAATAAAATTGACTTGAATATGTGAATAGTTTATAACTGGTGTTTTATCTGAAACAGCATGACTTGCATGAATATATAAAACCGATCTTTTTATAATGAAAGCATGTTCTCTCATAAAATACACCCTAACAACAGTTTTGCCTTTCTCCTCTACGCTCAGCATCCCCCAACTAACCTCTTTCTCAGATCCATTCACACTCTGTTTCTCTTCAAAAACTAGCAGGCCTCTAAGAGATAGCAACCAAGTGTGACAAAACAGCATACAATATGACAAGATAAAAACACTCACTTTGAGGCTGGGTGGAGGAAAAAGTCCTAAGAAATAGAAAAAGTTCTTTTTACTTTATGATTGTTAAACTACCAAAGAATGTAATAATTGCAGTTACTAGCATTTTATTCACAGCTAAAAATAAGATACATATTTGAATCTTAGAACATATTTTCAGTCCGGAACTTAAGATAACATATGACTTGATAATGATGTTATCAACCTACCTATTTTTAAGATAGTTATTTTACTATGAAATAAAGAACTTTCAAAATGATCTATGAATTTCAATTCCTAACTTTATGAATAAGTATATGTGTTCCTAATGTTATTAAATAACATTATTCTCTTGGGTATTCTGCCTTTTTTTTTTTTTTTTTTTTTTTTGCTAATATCCACTTATTAGTGAGTACATACCATGCATTTCCTTTTGGATTTGAGTTACAAGATTCACTTCACAGAACTTAAAAATGTCAACAATCTAAAGGGCCCAAGTAAAGGACACCTCAGTCCCACATGATGGGGAGAAGAAAGCAATCACGAGAGGGGAGGGAGGGAGGTACTTAGGTGGGAAAGGAGACAGGGATGTGAAGAGGGGAACATGATCAAGTATTGAGGTGGTAGCAAAGGACTGAAGCCCTGAGAGCTAGCAGAAAGAATGGAAACAGGCAACCTTGGGAGGTAGGTGATTGTCTGTGGTCCCAATGCAGTTGATGCCTGGGGCTGTGGGTACATTAGTTAAAAGGAGGCAATGCATAATCATGAGGTATTTTATTATAGGAAATAGAAAATAGGCCAGTCATGACCATTGAGAAAGATAGAGAGAAAGGAGAAGAAGAGAAGAGAGAAGAGGAGAGGAGGGGAGAGGAGAGGAGAGGAAGAGAGAGGTCAAGAAAAGAAGAGAGCAAGAGAGGTAGAAGGCAAGAAAGGACAAAGAGCAAGAGAGAGGGGAGAGGGCAAACCACCCCTTATATTTTGTGAGGTGTGGCTTTCTCTCATTGGGGCAGAGCATGCCTGGCTGTGGACAAATGATTGTGGGTAGAGTTCAGCTAGAATCTGAGAGCTTGGGGCATTGTCTATGTGACAGAGCACACATCTCCTGTGGGGGGCTGTGAGAGTTTGTAACTGAAATAAGAGCCAGGATCCCAGGAGTCATGGTCAAACTCCTTCCTTCCCTTGCAGGCAGAAATTATCTCCCATTGGGGCTCCGGAGCTCCAGACCTATACTCAACTGGGCCCAGGTTGCCTGAACAGACCACTGCCCCACAAGAAGGAGGTAGGGAGATCTTCCAAAATGTACCAGAGACCTGGGAGGTAAGAAACTTTCAGGACTCAAGGGGGTGGGGGGCTTAGATGAAATGCTCTACAGTGGGGAGAGGGAATTTGTAGAGCTGAAAGACAAGGAGGACATCAAGTGAGGGATGGTGTTGCTACAGTCAAAACTCTGACCCATAATTGTTCCTGTCTGAAAGAACTGCAGGAACAAAAATAAAGAAGAGCAAAAGGAAAAGGAGGTCTAGCGACAGGCCCAAAGTGACAACCAGCTCAAAGGGGAGCCTCAAGGCCTGACAATATTACTAAAACTGTGGAGGACTCACAAATAAGAATCTATCATTGCTGCACTCTGAGAGGCCTGACAAGCCATTGAAAGAGTCAGATGCAGATATTTACACCTAACCAATAGATAGAAGCTGCTGACCCCTGTGGTCAAATTAGGGAAAAGCTGGAAGAAGTTGAGGAGGAGAGTGACCCTGTACAAGGACCAGCATTCTCCATTACCCTGGACCCCTGAGATTTCTCAGATATTGGAACACCAACCAGACAGCATACACCAGCTGATATGAGGTTCCCAACACATATAGAGCAGAGGACCACCGAGTCTGGGTTCAGTCAGAGAAGATGCATCTAACCCTCAAGATAATGGAGACCCCAGGGAGTGGAGAGGTCTAGTGGGGTTGGGGTGTGGAGACATCCTCATGGAGACAGTGGGTGGGGAGGAGGTATGGGATGAATAGGCAAAAGTCAGAGTGTGGACCAGGAGGGGGATAAAATCTGGAGTATAAAAGAATAAAATGAAAAGATTAAATAAAATTTAAAAAGTAGTAAATAAATAAATAAGTAAATAACATTATTACATAGGTGAAATAGAATCACTATTACAATGCATGTGTATATACCTCATAATATATTGAAATTTAATATTCAGATGTTGAATAGGATGGCAACTATTTTCATTAAAAGGTTTTAAGCTCATTGGGCAGTGTACAGGATGACAGATATCATATGGAGTCATAAAATTTTCAAAACCTACTTTATTTATGGTTATTTAATGTTTAAACCTCCCTTCTAGCCCACCATATATCAAATGTAGGGGAAAAGAAAGGTTAATAGGGAATGAGGGTTGTGGACCTGTTTAGAAACATTCTTTGGGGCTATTCCAAGTTTCTTGTCACCAGTGTAGTTCACTAGCAAAACACCAAACCTGAATCAGCAGCACCAGTTCAGTCTACTTGGCTAATACCAAACATGAATCAGTAGCAGAGGCTACATCCAGAAGAATCCTGAGATTATGCAAGTTAACACAAGGACATGGAATAACAAGAAGCAGCTGGAATAGCACCAGAGGCTCTCTGGTGAATTTCTCTCTATGAAGTCACTACAAATGAAGTTCAGCAAAGAAAGCAAGGTGAACCAATGCAAGAGTGCCATCAGCTGTCTGTTGGGTTGTACTTATACTCTTTCCAAACTTCATGCATCCTCAGAAGCATCTACTCTAGGAAAACATTGCATACCCTCTCACCAGGAAGCTTCCAGAAAAACACCACATGTCTGTTCTCAGCAAAACATCTTCTCAGGTGCTTGCTTCAGCACAACATCCCCTCCCATGTGCTTCAGCAAAATATCCTCTCCTTAGACAGTTTCCAGAAAAACCTTACTTTAAAATCCTAAAAGCAAGAGGTAATCCGACATTGAATGGCAGGTTATTTCAAAATACCTACGTTGGAGATCAACACCAATGAGTTTTATAATTATTAAATAAAGAATGCAAGACTCACTTTGTTTAATTTGGAATAGTTCAAGTTTACTAGCCTAATTCTCTCCTCCAAGCTTCTGTGTATATCCACATGTACCTCATACACAAGTACATTGACTAAAGTTATTTGAGTCTATTCCATGAAAATAAATTATCAAATAATGTGCATTTTTAAAAGCAACAGAAATATTTCTCACACAATTCCATAGATTGAAAATTTAAAGGACATTTATTGTCCTTGGGCCTATCTTCTTTGAACAAATGAACGTGGTTCACAGGGTGAAGATGTTTCCTGAGATTTATTTTAAAGGGCTAACACTATTCATTATCTCATGTTCAATCATCTTTCTAAGCCTGCTACCTTCAGAGATTCAATTTGACATATAAGTAAGCAGCAAGGGGGCACTTTCAGGCCATAGCATCCCTCAAAATAGAAATATGTTACATAGTAATCACTTTGATAATAGCCTTAGACATTTAAGTGTTTTATGTTAATGTTCTAAGTAGGAAAATAGTGTTTTATGGGTTCGTAAGCTTGCTTCAATCAATTTCTATTAGCCAAACAAAGTTCTTTACTTACTATTATATAAAAAGTTATGTTTTGATATAACAATTTATATTATGGATAAAAATATGAGTAGTTGGATACATGATAAATTAAAAAAATGGATTCTTCTAGAGATTACTCACCTAAATATGGTGATCAGCTGAACAAAGTTGAAAAAGTAGATGGATTAAATGAAATATAACATAACTATTTCATGAGTAACTTAAATTGCATTTGATTAAGTAAAAACAGCATTCTGAAAGAGAAACATGACTTGTTCTCTTGTTTACAGTCATCGATTACTGAATTGCTATAATGTTTGCAAATAGTCTTGTGATTATGACTGACAGAACATCTGAAAGAAGACATATTTTGATATCCCAAACAAACATTCAATAACAGAAAACATATGACAGTATAAATATAGTTTACAAATTTAGTGAATAGTAGTTGATCAAATGTGAATAAAATAAAATACTGAAGGTGTATTTTATGTCATAAGTAATTGCTCATAAAAACATATGCCATAAAGGACTCTGGACTGCACATGGCATATACTGTCATTCTAAATGTGATAGTTGGTGATGAAATTCTCATTTATAATCAGATATTTCTTTTCTTGTTATAATGATATCAATTCTCCAATAAATACTTTTATTTTCTAGGTATTGCTGAAAATGCCCTAAGGGAAAATCAAAATCAGCTACTTCATGGACTTAAGAAGAAAAGTAGAAAAATGCAAATTGATCTACTCTTATCTCCTTGTACAAAGCTCAAGTCCAAGTGGACCTTCTCATAAAATCAGATACATTGAAACTAATAGAAAAGAAAGAGGGAAGAGCCTTGAGCACATAGGCACAGGGGAAAATTTCCTGAAGAGAACACCAATAGCTTATGCTCTAAGATCAAGAATTGACAAATGGGATTTCATAAAATTGCAAAGCTTCTGTAAGGCAAAGGACACTCTCAATAGGACAAAATGGCAACCAATAAATTGGGAAAAAATCTTTACCAATCTTATATCTGATAGAGGGCCAAGAACTCAAGAAGTTAGATTCCAGAGAGCCAAATAACCCTATTAAAAATGGAGTACAGAGCTAAACAAAGAATTCTCAACTGAGGAATAATGAGTGGCTGAGAAGCACCTAAAGAAATGTTCAACATCCTTAGTCATCAGGGAAATGCAAATCAAAACAACCCTGAGATTCTACCTCACACCAGCCACAATGGCTAGGATAAAAAACTCAGGTGACAGCAGATGCTGGAGACGTTGTGGAGAAAGACGAACACTCCTTCACTGCTGGTGGGATTGCAAGCTGGTGCAACCACTCTGGAAATCAGTTTGGTGGTTCCTCAGGAAATTGGACGTAGTACTACTAGAACCCAGCTATACCACTCCTGGGCATATACCCAGAAGATGTTCCAACATGTAATAAGGACACATGCTCCACTATGTTCATAGCAGCCTTATTTATAATAGCCAGAAACTGGAAACAACTCAGATGTCCCTCAACAGAGGAATGGATACAGAAAATGTGGTACATCTACACAATGGAGTACTACTCAGCTATTAAAAACAATGAATTTATGAAATTCTTAGGGAAATGGTTGGATCTGGAGACTATAATCCTGAGTGAGGTAACCCAATCACAAAAGAACACACATGGTATGCACCCTCTGAGAAATGGATATTAGCCCAGAAGATCGGAATACATAAAGTACCATCCACAAACCACAAGAAACTCAAGAAGAAGGAATACCAAAGTATAGATACTTCGTTCCTTCTTAAAAGGGGGAACAAAATACCCATGGAAGGAGTTGTACGGACTAACTATGGAGCAGAGACTGAAGCAAGGACAATCCAGAGACTGTTCCACCTGGGAATCCTTCCCATACTCAATCACTAAACCCAGACACTATTGTGGATGCCCCCAAGTGCTAGCTGACAGGAGCCTGGCATAACTGTCTCCTGAGAGTCTCTGACAGTATTTGACTAATATGGAACTAGAGTCTCACAGCCATCAATTGGACTGAGTACAGGGTTCCCAATGAAGGATCTAGAGAAAGGACCCAAGGAGCTGAATGGTTTGCAGTCCCTTAGGATGAACAACACTATGAACTAATTAGTACCCTCAGAGCTCCCAGGGACTAAACCACCAACCAAAGAGTATACATGGTGGGACTAATGCCTCCAGCAGCATATATATAGCAGAGGATGGTCAAGTTGGTCATCAAGGGGAGGAGAGGCCCTTGGCCCTGTGAAGGTTCTATGCCCCAGTGTAGTGGAATGCTAGGGCCAGTAAGCAGGAGAGGGTGGAGTGGTGAACCAGGGGTGGGAGGAGGGAACAGGGGTTTGTTTTTATTTTTGTTTTTATTTCGTTCTTTTTTTTTCTGGAGGGGAACCTGGGAAAAGAGATATTGTATGACATGTAAATAAAGAAAACATCTAATTAAAAAAAAAAAAAAGAAGAAAAGTAAGTACTCTTTTTTTTTTTTTTTTTTTTTTTTTTTTTTTTAAGGTGCGGAGTATAGAGTAAATATCTGGAAATGATGCCAAGAATGTTCAACACATAATGTTAGAGATCCTCAAATAATAAATCTGTGGTAAAATAAACAAAATCATAAAATGTTATTAAAAAGAGGATCATCAAAAGGAGCTTTCTTTGTCCACAATTAACACTTAAATACAATTGTAAGCTTGATTGATTCACTTTCACTTTCTTACATTTCCTTTCATATGAGTATAAATATTCATTAAACATTATTGGGAAAATTTGAAATTGCTCTCAGAAATCTCCCTGAAATAAATTTTATTTAATTTATTTTTAACTTTGACAGTCACTCTTCAGTAACTTTTGAATGAGTGGGTATACACACACACACACACACACACACACACACACACACACACACACATTTAGGGATAACTGATTGAATAACATATCAAGACACTCATCCTTAAATAAGATTGATTCTTCCATTCTCAGTAGTCATTAATTGCCTAAAACTTTTCATCTAGGTTTGGGTCCTTCTGAAATTTTCACGGTCCACTGGTATATCAATTAGTATTATCATTCAGCAAATCATTCTTGGGTAATTATATTGTTGAGATTTTATTGGTGTAACTCCCTTATCACGTCTCAAGGACATTCTCTTTTCAGCATGAATTCTTGTTCTCTGGTTCTTTAAATCTGCATTTTCTCTAAGTTTGAAGGTTACATTGTATTTAGTTGTATCAGTTGGGTCAGGGTAACATGTGGGCACATATTCTCCTCAATTTAACCATGTATGAGTCTCCATAATTGTCTCTTTCTTCTTCAGCTAAGAAGCTCTTGACAATGAGGAAGAGCTTTGCTTGCCTCATATATATTTTCATGTCATTTACCTATGGGCAATGCTTTGGTCTTTGGAGTAATTTAGGATTTCATATTATTTTGTCATATGTTGTCATTTTATTTTTCAAATTTGAAAATTTCTTGTGAATACAAAATCTTAAATACTATAGAAATCACAATAATACTTACTTTTCCAGCCCAATATGTACTGATAAATATATGCCTAATTAAATTAGGCAACTCTGTACATACTTTGGTAAAATGTAAATGGGAATTAATTTGAAAAAGAAAAAAAGAAAACAATTACAAATAACTGGTATGAACACATGTGAAACTCACATAGAAAGTAATTTATGAAACTATCAAATTCTATTATTATTATGTATCTGTTATAAAGAGTAATTTAGTAATTTAGTCTCTTACTATATAGTAAGAGACACACTTTAAGTTTCCATTGAAATAAATTTAATTTAAATAATAACTTTCTCCCCAAACTTTAAGTTACCTGAGGTTTAATAATTTAAACATATGTTAATAAAATATACTTTTACAAAATATTATTTACAGAATATTCCTCATATTTTCAAAATTATTCATAAATATTTAATTATAAAGAAAATTTAAGTTATATAACAATTTAAAGGCTCACATGCATTCTATTTTAAAGTTTCAATATGATAAATAAATATATGATTTAATAAGTCTTAACTTTGGAAATACCTATTATATCAGTATCCTTTTCAACTTATCATATTTATTTTCTATCCTCTTTTATTATACTGAGAATACTACATAGTTATATAATGGAAGTGTTTATGTGAACTATCTTTTTAATTTCTCTTATTATGATCCTAAAGATATCAGTCTGATTTATACTTATATGACATAAACATCTGAATCTCTTTTGATAATTTATATAACTCTAAATCATGTATTATATGCAAATTTCATTCTTGCTCTCAATATTAAAAATAATCTGGTGCTAACAGACTTCCCACTGATAAAGCATCAGTGATAATTCATTTCAATTATAATTCAACACATAAAAGCTTGTCAAATTCTAGTATCAGACTGAAATTTTTAATTGAAATGTAATACATTTTCCATTTCTATAAGTTTTTTATAAATAAGTTTATAAATAAAAACATTCTTCTATTCTATACAAAGGAAATTAAAAGAACTGAGAAGAAAGGAATCATTACAATATGGTCATACTATTGCTGACCTGTAGAAATACAGGACACTCATTAGGTTATCTTGCTCCTCCATCTGCTTCATTTATGATATTTAGCTTTAAGGGTACCAAAAGATGACTGCATGAACGAGTGCTCAATCTAATTTGAAACCAAAGCTCTAGTCACAGGAACAAACTTTTTTTGTTTTAGCTTGTTTGTTTTGTTTTGACAGAGATATAACTATATGAATATATATTTAGTTGGAGAATATTTTTATAATTCTAAATGAGATTGGCAGAAAACATTAATGTCACACAATATAAAAGATTAATATAGGGAACATACCACTAAGTTGTTCCATTTAGCTCTTCCATGGTAGTTTTATTCCCATGTGTACTGGCTGGTTTTGTGTGTCAACTTGACACAGTCAGGAGTTATAACAGAGAAGGGAGTTTCAGTTGGGAAAGTGCCTCCATGAGATCCAGCTGTCGGGCATTTTCTCAATTTCCCCTTGTGGGTGGTGCCATCCCTGGGCTGGAGGTCTTGGGTTCTTATAAGAAACTGGCTGAGCAAGCCAGGAAAAAGCAAGCCAGTAAGAAACATCCCTCCATGGCCTCTGTATCAGCTCCTGCTTCCTGACCTGCTTGAGTTCCAGTCCTGACTTCCTCTGGTGATGAACAACCATGTGGAAGTAAGCCAAATAAATCCTTTCCTCCCCAACTTGCTTTGTGGTCATGATGTTGTGCAGGAATAGAAACCCTGACTAAGACAAATTGGTACTGGGAGTGGGGTATTCCTGTGACAACAGGACCATGTTTTGGGGAGGACTGTGGAAGGACTTTAGAACTTTGAGCTAGAAGAGCCACTGGTTGTTAAGAACTCTGTGGGATATTCTGTAGGAGCTTGGAAGATCATGTTGAGTACAGTGCAGAAGATGGAGGCCTGGTTTGTGAAATTTCAGAGGGAAGATTAAAGACTCTTATCAGGGACATGTTGTTCTGATTGTGAAGATTCTGTGGTTCTGGTTATCTGGGGCTGAAGTATCAGCTGTGATTAACAAGATACCAGAACTATTAAAGTGAAAACTTTGCATTACTGGGACTATTGATGCTGGTTAGCTGGAGTTAAGAAATTAGCGGTGATTAAGAAGAGACCAGCATCATTGAGGTGACATCTTCTGGGAAGTGTTTTCTGAGAGCACAAAGAGGCTGTGCACCGGAGATAGCCAAGGTTGTACCTTGTGCTGCAGCAGGACTTGGTAATGTGTAAGAGTCACCCAGGTGGTACTGAAGTGGTACAGCACAAAGGGGGTCTGAAAAGCAGCTGAGGCTCGGCGCAGTGAGAGGCCATGGAAGGCCATAAGTGAAGGTGCAGCCTCAGTTTGCAATTGATGGCCCAGCACTGAAGGTATCATGCAAAGGAGTTGAGGCACCGTGAAAACAGTCTATGAGAGGCTATTGGTAAAGCCTAGTTACAGCAGTGTTTTGGGAATGCCAATACCAGGCAATGACCACCAAGGACAGCAGCAGCAGTGGAGTACAGGCATCTGGAGCCCAGGAGACAAGCTGTGTGCTGCAAAGGGCAGAGCTGGAGAAGTGACCAGTTAAGCCCTTAGAGGAGCCCAGATCGTGAGTTGGATCCCAGACATTGGTTTTGCTTTTGATTGTGACTGTTCCCTAATATTTTTCCCTCTTGAAGGAAGAATGTATTTTAGTGGAGCCCACAGTTAAGAGACTTTGAATTTTAAAAGATATTAGATATTTTAAATTGATTGAACTTTTTTTTTTGATTGAACTTTTAATATGCAAAGACTGTGAGACTTTAGATCTTGGGGATGAATAAAAAAGTAAGGGTTGAGGCTTAATAGTGATGTGTTTGTGTGTCAAGTTGACAAGGGGTCAATTGTACTGGCTGGTTTTGTGTGTCAACTTGACCCAGTCAGGAGTTATCACAGAGAAGGGAGTTTCAGTTGGGGAAGTGCCTCTATGAGATCCAGCTGTGGGGCATTTTCTCAATTGCCTCTTGTGGGTGGTGCCATCCCTGGGCTGGAGGTCTTGTGTTCTATAAGAGAGCAGGCTGAGCAAGCCAGGAAAAAGCAAGCCAATAAGAAACATCTCTCCGTGGCCTCTGCATCAGCTCCTGCTTCCTGACCTGCTTGAGTTCCAGTCCTGACTTCCTCTGGTTATGAACAGCCATGTGGAAGTAAGCCAAATAAATCCTTTCCTCCCCAACTTGCTTTGTGGTCATGATGTTGTGCAGGAATAGAAACCCTGACTAAGACACTATGATACTACAACTTTAAGTTGGTGCGTTTTATTTCAGCATAAAATTTAACTTTTTGAATCTCCTGAACTTAAGAGTCATTGAGAACTAACTAAAGAACTTACAGTATTTTCATGCCTAAGACTTACAATGAGCTCATACCTTTTTTTCATTATTTTGAGGAGGTGACATTTGTTTAAGAAAATTTTATAGAGAAATGTTAAGATTTTATTTCTAACAGAGTCTGATATATACATATACACATACACTTATACATACACATATACATATATACATATACACATACACACACATTATATATATATAGTTGTTGAATAGAGGAATAGACATGATAAAGGAGACAAATCCCTGCAGGCTTCAGCTTCCTTCTGAGGCCTGAGTATGACTAGACATGCATTGTGAGACTTCTTATTTGTATTTATAAAGATATAATTGATCTGAGCTGTAGTTACAGATGTTTGTCAGCTGCCCCATGTGGGTTTTGGGAATAAACGCTGATTGTCTAAAAGAACAACAAGCATCTTCACCACAAATCAACATGTAGCTCTCACATCATTTTATATTTGAGGACTGTATGGAGTTCATAATGAGAATATGTGCCAGTTAGGTCTAAGTATCTGATAGTAGTTTTGCTTTAATTTCATTAGGAATTTTTCTGGGTTCAATGATTTTGTCTGAATTGCACAACTGAGAATAGCCTTAACATTTTATTATATTTATTTAACAATCACAATCGCCAATAGTTCTGTTTAACAGTCTTGGTGCTGGCTAGATTTATAAGTTAGATCAGTATGAACAAATTAATTATTTTATTTATTTTAATATTTACTTTCAGTACATGCAAATATTACTGGTG
>NW_022196905.1:72172484-72173696 GCF_008632895.1 Mastomys coucha | reverse complement strand
TCCACCTGCCTCTGCCTCCCAAGTGCTTGGTTTAAAGGCATGTACAACCACCGCCCGGCTCTACCTTATTACTTAATAATATTAGAATATATGGTTTGTACATGTCTTTATCATATAATCTATGACAGAAAAAAACAAAATTAAAATCTTTTATTTTTGTTTTTGTTTTTTCAAGACAGGATTTCTCTGTATAGCCCTGGCTGTCCTGGAACTCACTCTGTAGACCAGGCTGGCCTCGATCTCAGAAATCTGCCTGCCTCTGCCTCCCAAGTGCTGGGATTAAAGGCAGGCAGCACCACTGCCCAGTTCAATTAAAATCTTTTTAATAGTAAACAATTCATAAATTCATAAAATATACCACTCATGACTCTATTATTTACTCTCTAAAACTCCATGGAGCAATGTTATTCAACTAACAGCAAGGTCTAAAAGGCTTAAGTATTTATCACAGTTCTAGTTTATATAAAACCTCAGCATTTTCTCAGTAAAAGGATAGAGTTAAAAGTCAATTTTCTTAAAGGTTTTCTAAACATAAATGAGGCAGTAATTCTTTTAATGTATCTGTCCAGATATTTTTTTCTATATTTGAAAATATATGTTAAAATGATAAAAAATATTACTGAGTTGCAGTGAACTCCAATGTAAAAGAAACCCAAAGTTAAAGGGTAAAGGCAGAAATCACTACAAGTGATTTAGAAAGGTGCTATTTTCAGCAGTGTACTGCTTTATAATTAATATCATGTGTATTCAGACTATAGGAGTCTTGTGAAAAGCTACTGTGTGTCTTTAATCACCTTGCCAACTAATTTTATTACTTTGTAAGTTGAGAAATATGAATATGAAAGTTAAGTTTGTTGCAAACAATACTGCCTCAAAATAACACAAATAAAGTTGATAAACAAAATCCACCTGATACAAAATAACTAAATTTCTTAATGAAATTTCTTAGAACTTTACAAACCACTATGTATCTTCACACAAAAACAAAGTGAGTGTGCAATCCTTAATCCCACCATATTCTCTGACGGTGACATTAAAGTAGAAATCATGAAAGACTAAAGAATTTCAAGCTCTTACTGAAGAGTATCAACCTAGAAACTTTACTATATCAATGAATTTGAATATAAAAAATAGCCTCAGCCCGGCAATGGTGGCACATGCCTTTAATCCTAGCACTTGGGAGGCAGAGGCAGGCAGATTTCTGAGTTTGAG
>NW_022196905.1:72138443-72172474 GCF_008632895.1 Mastomys coucha | reverse complement strand
CTCATGTGTATTGTATTGTAACTGCCTCTGATATAAACAAAGTACATGTCAGGGTTTGTGGAAGGTTTTGAGTCTAAACTTAAGTACATTCCCTTCCATGTAGGTACATCTCAGGACTTGTTTTTGTGAGATAGGACTTGCCTTCTATACCTAAATTATCTATAACTTTCTAGCCTCTTCAACTTCTTGTGTGTTTCAATTACAAGAAAATACTACAAGGCCAGTATGAAAAATCAAGTGAAATAACCATCTATCCTAAGCATCCCTATGTATACATTTAATATTTCATTTATTTACCTCATAACCTGATTCTCTATATAAGTAGTAGGATTTGTTTGTTTTTGTTGCAATTATTATACTACTATAAATGAATATTTAAAATATTAATATTTTATATACTAATTAGCATTGCATTATTATAAAATGAACATATGAAATGATGCCACTGGAATGTCTGTCATTTGCGTTCTTTTTATGTACATATGCATTGTCCTTGGAAGTGTGATGTATCTGGCATATAATGAGCTTTACCACACAGTGGAATGGAATGTCTCAAGATTTTTTTCTCGTTAAATAGTTATTAAAGTATTATTTGAGTAAATTGACTTTTTCTCCTTTTTAGCAAGATCTAGACTTAAATTCACTAGTTTGAGGCCTAATCAATACTCCACTAACTGCTCCATTAATCCTCTCTCACTGCTTTTCTCTCTCATCCTTCCAGAAAGCAGTTCATTGTTGTTACCTCACAGCGGATAATTGATTTTCCAAGGTAATAACTTCAGAGGCTTATCACAGATTTCTTCCTTTCCTCCAACTGCAGGATCCAATCAAGTTTTGACACATAACTCTCATTTCTGACTATCTAAAGCAGGTCATTTAGCCGTTCCAACTAATGGAAAAGAAACAAGACTAACAGATAAAATGAAGAGATAGAGGCAGGAAAAGAGATGAAAGGGATTTCAATTCTCCATTTTTGAAGTAGAATAATTAAAAAATGATGAAGAGTTAGTAATAAATTTTGAATTAATTCAGATTCCTGATCTCAGACATCCATCAGGGAAATTGAAGGACTTCCCTTATTATATGAACAAGAAAATGCGCACAGATAGCAAACATACTCAAAACCACACCAAGAAAACGTGGATAAACCCAAGCTCATAGAAACTGCTGATTCAGTATTAGCATCGCCTCACTAGTATTAAGGTACGGTTTTCCTTCAGTTCTGATATGGCATTTGCATGTCTGACATACTGATTTATTGCTACTGGAATTCTTGTATGTTACAGCAATGATGTGCTGTTGATTGGCTCCTTTTCTTGATGTCTAATAGTAATTTTTAAATTAAGTGATATTAGAAGTTGATTCATTTCCATAAATATTTTTTCAGTTAAAAATTAAACCTTTACTAAATATTGTGTTGGTGACAACTATAGCATGTAAAGATTCAAGTTCCAAATTCGCCTGTTTAAAATACATTCTGCAATAAACTTAAGAAAATACATATGATTAAAGGGTGTAGAATGTTTAGTGTTAAGATAATTTACCTGTTTCACTTTTCTTCAGATATAGTGCTGAGATCTGAATGGTAAAATGGTTCTGTTTAGACACCCACAATATAGAGAATTAAACTTCAATATTTTCTCTTGGCATTTATCACACTCGATTCCATACTAAGCTTCAATTTTGACTGTAATAAGCAGACATTCTCAGTACCAGTGATACCTGACTGGTCAATCAATGTGGCCCTGAAAAAGAATGTATAGATTAAGATAGTGAAACAAGAAAACTCGAGGAAAGGGTAAGGGGTTTAAGAAGATTGAATATACATGGTTTGCTTTTTCAGTGTTGTTGCTCTCCACACTACGTTCAATTTTAATCTACCTCAAAATTTCTTACACGTTTAGTGAGATTTTCAAGCAATAAATGCTAGTTCCAGCACATTTCTAACTTTATTATCATGTCTTGTTGGTGTTCTTTAAAGGGAAAATATTAATTGAATTTTATAATGAATTTTGAATATCTTTACCAATAATCTGATTCTCTGTAGAGTTTTTGTGAATTCTCTTTACATAAATACACATAAAACCATGCAAATGTATATCATTGCCTTGACAGATTTCTTCAGTTCTATGACTGAAACAGTAAGCTCTGCAATTATCAAGCACATTCTCAAACACAACAAATGATCACCATATTTTTTAGTCACTGTGGTTTGATTCTTAAATATCTTTTAACAGACTCAAGTTTTGAGTGGTTTTACTTAATAGTGCTTTTGATATTTTAGGGGACTGTGGAAACTTTGGAAGATGAGAATAGGATGTCTATCCTAGTATTTGGAGGTCATACTTTGGCCATGTCTCAGCTTCTGTCTGTGTCCCACTCTACTGTGATAATCAGCAATGACCTCACACTCTTTTCTAAATGTACTAAGTCACTAGCCCATGACCCCTGCTTTGATAGCCTGCAACCACAAGAAACGTGAGTACAAATGTGCTTCTGTTTTGGTTTTGCTCTACGATTTGGTCACAGTGACACAAAAGTATTTAGAATTTCAATCCTTCAAGTTATCAACAAAGTACTCAAGACATTTGTACCCTTTGTGTTTTTATGCTCATATGCAAATAGTCAATGAATTATGTACATTTCTAATAATCTTTCTATTGTGACTATATTATAAGTAAAAATTAATGAAATAGTGTTACATGTCTTAAATGTAGAGTAGATGAATGATTGCATTTATTATCAACCATAGTTAACTAATATGATAAGAATGAAATTAGTACTATGAAAAATTTGGTAAATTTTGAGAATATGTTTACTGTATTATAAATGTCTTTTCAGAAGTTTAATGCTGAATAAACTCACCCATCCTAGCTCTTTCTGAACTCTGGCTGACTGGTTCAATTCAGTTGTTCTGGCTCAAAGTCTTCTCTAATATGAAAATTCAGTCAGGCTCCTCTGTTCTAACTTAATTGCTCTGCTTAGTAACACCGCCTTTGAATTTCACAACTGAATATACCTAAACTCAACTCAACTCCTCTGTTTTCAACTGAACTCAATGGAACTGACTCCAAACTTCCTGGCTCTCTCCCCCAGTGCTGCTCTAAAATAGCTTCTCTTTCCTGTACTATTGTGATGACAGTTGGGCATATCCTATCTCTGACTTATTTTGTCAAATCTTTTTCTTATTTGTAACTTTGTCTATCTCTCAATTAGATCTCACTTTCAAATATGGCTGCTTCCTTCTACAAACTATCTTTACCTTAAAGGTATGTACTAAAGGCATGTCTGTATTACCCTCAGAGGAAATAAAGGTATGTGGCATGTCTGAATTCCAACAGGATCACACAGACCTAGATATTTGGATGTGATCCCTTGATAGAGCAGATATATTTCTGGATTAAAATTCCTGTGTACTATATTTTAATGTTAATATTAGAAACTCTACTTCATTAAAACGACACTGTTGTTTCATATATGTCTTCAACATTAAGATAAGAAAGAGTTTGTACAGAGACTGTAACTATTGGCAACCTTGGCAATGAAGAGACAGGAAAATAAAGATCATATGGACACATATGTACTTCCTAGCACTCGCTTAGGTTTTCCTGGCATCATAAGTACAAAGAAAAACGAGAGACCACTTATTATTCAAATAGAAAGAGGAGTTAAATGTTATTACATAATAAGGTATAGCCAGAAACAAAAGGCTTTTCTAGTTGGAATCATCACTAAATTCACATGATTCCAGAATTCTAGAGGCTAAGGCAAGAAAAGTCTGTGTTCCAGGACTGTCTTTTTTGACACTGTCTGTCTCAAAAAAGCAAACCTCAAGATCTTTCTGCATGGACTTTTGTTTATTGTCTACCACTGGTAGATTGACTTTTTTTTATGACTTTCTGTGAAGGTTACAATTAGACTAACCAACATTTGACCTGAACTCCTAAGCCTTGTAAATAAACCAGGACCTAAGTGTGCTTATTCCAATGAATAGTGGGTCACTAAATATATCCAAAATTTTTTTACATAATTAAATTTGATCAAGTTCTTATCCCTTTACATGTAAGAGGGATATCTTCTAACATCAGAAAACAAAGAGAAAGAAAGCAGCTTGAAAACTGTTACAGAATTGGAACTTTCAGATAGCTTCTCATCTTTATGTTTTCTTTGAACCCCAAAGGTCACTGGGTGATTACCTCCCTCTTTCCATGAAATTACTTTCTACATTCACAATGAAAAACCAGCTGAGAAATAGGTGTTAAAATGAGAATCTGTTGATTTTCTCCTCAGTAAACCTGGATCTCAAATATCACTTTGCCGAGAAATCTATCCTGCCTGTGACAGGACTGGCCCAAGTATTCCATTCATCACATCTTTCTCTAAAGCTTCTCTTTAGGCTGCAGACTTTTTTCTGTCTTTGTGACAAAACTGATGCTACTTGGATCTATGGGAAATTGGTTCAGTAAATCAGGAAACACTGACTGTTTTAAACAAAGATCAAATTTTGAGCTCTTTTAGTCTTTTTCCCTCCTTAGGCCAAAATGTGTAAATCATAGTTGAGGAAAAAATATACAGCTGAGTTCTTTCTTCATTTTTGGTACCTTTAGACCTCCTATCTCTTTTTATGACTGCTGCATAAGTGAAAAATGGAGAAGTTTTCACTGTATATTGTCACTTACTAACTGCCAGCAAATGCATAGTGGTCAAGGTTCTCTCTTGCTGTCTGTTTCACTTAGGGTTTGGTGGCTATTATGTATGTAAATCACTTACAAATGCAGAGTCTGAGCATTTGTGTTACTTGCATTCGGCAAGTTGGAGAGTTTAAGAGAGTCACTGACACAGTTTCTGTACAAGTCAAGGTCAAACCTAATGGGGGACAAGACAAGCAGATTTTAGTATTTAGGTTTCTGTTCAACAGAAGACTAGAGTTTTCTGCTGAGAGAGAATAGGGAAGTTAAAGTGAATTCTTCCTCACAAAGCCTTTCAAACTATTAAAATATTCTGCGGAGTACACACATTCCACCTTCAAGAAAACATATATTTCCAATCACTGTTTTGATTGTTTAGACAGGAACCTAAACTTTAGCAGTTACTCAATAATTCCCTACCATCTTTGCTTTCATAGAGCATTTGTGTAGCATTTAAGAGTACTTACAATTTGATCTTGGACAGTCATGGACAAATCAGATATATAGTTTCTAAGGATTCCTATGTTATTTGTGACATCTGGAACCTTGATAAGCATATGGCTATATAACTATGAAATCAGGTACACTGATAAGTAGGAAAATTGCATTGATTTTGATTATTTATAATCATTAATTTTCTTGAATAAGAATTTCATACACATGTATGTTTTGATCAGTCATCTTCTTTTCCATCATTTTTGTCCTTAATGTTCGAATCCACAACCACTCCTCCCTTTAAATTCCATGGGCATCCCCTGCCCTTGTTTCCTGCTCTCTCTCTTTCTACTTAATGATGTACGTGTATCTGCATGACTGTAAGACCATAATGTGGAGCATGGACTCAGTGGCCACATCCCTCAACAGAACTGACTCTCCCTAACCTAGCACACACGAATTGTCAATGGCTTCTCTGCAAAAAATGGGATATCCATACTTTTATGAATTTGTCATCTGTGGCTTCCTTTTTGTTATTTGAATTTAATTAAATTCCCACTAAAATTAATCCTATCATAATATCTATGTTCTTCTTAAGTAACATTACAACATCCTTGTCTGCCTCACAATTACTTCACATCACAAAATCAAATACACTTCATCTTTACTTCCATTTACTCACTAACTAATCTGGACCATATGTTCTTCCACTAATAATAGGAGCCTGTTTACGAGAAATGCATCAATTTCCTTAGAGTCCTGTATGACTAAAGAGTCATCTGTTTATCTTACTACATCTTTCTCGTATATTGAAATCAAATCCATTACTTAGAGGGTTAGTGATTTTATTTTGCTCTGACTTTTATCCAATCTCTTTCTTCTAACAACTCTTACCACTCCATGGAAGAACTCCTGATTCTTTGCAGAAGTCATTAAATTATGTTTTGTGACATGCCTTAAGGTATTTTGGAAATAGTTTAGATCATGAAACACAAAGTGCTACTCTGTGGTTTTACAGACACTGTTGTACTGATATCATTTATGATAATGCTTTAATTCATGATTACATTTTATTAAATTTAATGAGATGTTCATTTGATAAGTAGGGGTTTTAGAATCAACAGGTAAAGGACTATTAAAAAGAAAAATACCCCTATAAACCAGAAGACACTTGTTCTTTCTTGACTAGTATATGCAAAGTCTTCACTCTAGACAGTCTATTGATATAGCATAAGTTGCTGGTGTAAGTGATTTAAGTATAATATACAATTCTAAATAGTTACTTTTCCCATTTATACAATTTGATTTTATGCTACCTTATTCTTGATATACTTCTGTCTTTTAAAATTGATTTTATAGTGAAAACTTTGAGTGATTCAGCTCCAGGGATATACCTCTGGCCTTCAGAGGCACTTAGAATGAAGTGAATAACCATCAGACCCCTCTTAACACAACACACGCATACACACAGAAACACATACAACACACACTTATAACCCCTCCATACACAGACCATACACACATAGATACCCCCCATGCACAGACATACACAAAACATACACTTTGACATCCACAAATAATACACTCACAATGCATATATAGACACACATATACAACATAAACACACATTTTTAAAGTTTTTGAAATTTATTTGTTCACTTTACATCCTGATTGCAACCCCTTCCCTCCTTCCAGTTCCAGCCTCACAAACTAAACTACACAACAGAAGTCAGATCAGTGCAAGTGTTTTAAGATGACTGCAGATATGTAGGTATTCACTTCACTGATAGGATATGAACACCATAAAAATTTATTTGAAGAATGAACTCGCAAGATATTTATCAGTGTTGAGAAAAACATGCTTACTATCTAAGGGCCCAATAAAGGAAACAAGATGAGGTAGTACAGTAATGAAGCGATCTTCAGAACAGAAAGTTTAGGACAGACATTTTGACAGTTCATTACAAAAGTTATATTCCAGGAGAGCCTTTTAAATACTGACACAAATATAAATCCTCACAACTCTTAAACATTTTCACATTAAAACTTTCATTTATAACATCTAAACTTCAGTTTCCCTTCCCTCCTCTATTCGCAGTCCCTTCCTCCAGACCTTACCCTCAGATTGACTCCTCCATTTTCCTTCAGAAAACAGCAGACTCCCAGTGCTATCAACTGAACCACGTTAGGACTATGCTTTAGAATTTAGATAACTCTCTCTGCCTGAACTTAAATTTAAATAAATGGTAGGTATTTCTCTGTATATGTGGTTCTTCTTCTGGAAACTTCATTTTCATTGGGAAAGAGAACAGTCTAAAATCTATTAGGGATTTAAAGCTTGTAAACGTATTTTTAATAATTATTGGTGTTTATTAGATATACACAATATGTTTCCTACATATTTACTCTCTCTCCACCACAAACTCCTTTCTGATCAACCCCTCATTTTTCAAATCTCTCTCAGTGTTGCATCCTATTGTTTCTATAAACCACACAGTCCAATTTTTGCATCTGATACACTCACGGGAATGAAGCCATTCAATGCAAGTTGCACAAAATTAGAATAAACAGATTCCTCCTCTGCCAGAATTCCCATGATACAGCTCTTCAAGTTAGTGCTAGGGTGTTTGCGGCCCTTCTCCTTTCATGCTAGGATATTTGTGGGGTTGAAGTTTTTCACATCTTGTTCAGGCAGCCCCAGCTACTTATGAGTTCATGAATTATAGCATACTCAGAAGACAGTTTTACTCTGATCCTCCCAGACTTTTAACATTTATAATCTTTTGACTTGCTGGGCAGTGGTGGTGCAGACCTTTAATCCCAGCACTTGGGAGGCAGAGGCAGGTGGATTTTTGAGTTCGAGGCCAGCCTGGTATACAAAGTAAGTTCCAGGACAGCCAGAGCTACACAGAGAAACCGTGTCTTGAAAGACCAAAAAAAAAAAAAAAATCCTTTGACCCTTTGACCCTTTTTAATGTGTTTTTCCCTAAAACTTCTGAAAGGATAAATATGTGACCTTTGTATACATGCCGTTGATAATTTGCCTTGACTATTTGTGTGCTCCTCTCCTGAACAGAGGAACTTAAATCCAATCACAAAGTAGTTAGACACCTCTCTATCATCTGTGTCACACTGGTACAATGAGCACAAATTGCACCATTGCAGACCAGCTAGTACTGTAAGTGGCAGGGTTTGTAGATGGGTAAGACTGTTGATGACTTTCCCTACAGCAGTTTGCATGTTACCTTTCAGTACTAGGAAAACAATCCACCAAGTAAGATGCATTCTGACTTTAATTTTCCATATCTTATATCCAATGTTGTAGTATTTTCAGCAATAGGGTATTACCAGTAATTTCTACTTAGCAGCCAAGATCAAGGCAAGTAATTGTATTATATAATTGTTCTCTTTCATAGCCTTGGCCAACAACTGGACAGAAAGTACCCCACATCTGTCACAGGACTTTATATTTGGCCATCTGTGGTTACAGGGACAAGAATTACCAGCTGTGTAGGTAATTCCAATTAAATCAAATCTGGAGAGAGAGAGAGACAGAGACACACACACACACACAGAGAGAGAGAGAGAGAGAGAGAGAGAGAGAGAGAGAGAGAGAGAGAGAGAGAGAGAGATTTAATGCAATAAGTTACAAAAAGAAAATTTCAAAAGTCCTTAGGGTTAGTCATCCCTCCACCTTAACCCTGCTGATCTCTCATCCTTCTTCTTCTTACAGATTCCTCCCTGGTACTGATCCTCAATTCTGTAATCTGTATTCTACTTTTGTCTCCCCTGTAAGGTCTTAAAATGAAATGATTTAAAGTTTTTCATCTAAATTCCACACCATTCTCCAATCTCTTTCAGCACTGAAGCTAAAGTAGAATATGTAACACAAAGGAGAAACCACAGAGCTGATAAGAGTCATGTACTAATAGGTCATTGCCTTTAGGATTTTATTTTTGACAATTCCTTGGAGAAGCCTTGGGACACAGACCAACCATAACTTTGAAATGAAAAAGTGAGTTTTTTTGACCTAATGTGGAAAGTTCTATGTATAGCATTCTACAAGAGCAGCATGATCATAATCCTATCGCTAATAGATGAGAAGAATAAGAAGAACAACTCAGGTATATGAAGGTAAAAGCCAAAGTGCATGGGACTGTAAAGAAGCAATTAATTTCAATTAACCACTCCATAAATTTAAGAGACAACCTTTAATCCTGAGATTATTTGAGATTAAAACTTTAATTAGTTTCTATCCTTCATAAAGATAGTATTTAAACCCTTAATCCTAGGATCTCAAAGTCAATTAGCAAATAAATCCCCACTTTTTCAAAGAAAGTATGTACACATGAGTTCCCTGATTTACAGAAAGAGCCATAGTTTTGTCAAGAATTGCAAGCCAATCATACCCAGAAAACATAGAGTCCATCACCAGTGTGTATGCTTTTCTATTATTACAACTTTTAAGTGACTTTAAAAATATTAAAATAATTTTAAAGTTTAGACATCTTTAGATAACCCATTGAGTTTTACATTGAGCTTTGATAATTCTATGAAGTGGGATCATTAGCAGTCTCTTTTACTAAAACTGAAAAGCATTTACTTAAAATTAAATATCATGTAGATATCTTCTTCAAAGCACTACTCTTTGTATTGAATGAGTTAATCATTTAAGAGCTTAATACCATTATCAAACTAACATCAGTGAATCATGAAATAATACGTGCATTATATTATACGATAGAATTTTAATATAAATAATATCTTTGGATACATACTTGACACATGTACATGCATTTATATCTATAGTAGCATATTTTTATCTTGAGTGCTGTTACAGATGGCAAGAGTTTTAAGTAGTTGATAGTATGTGCACTGGCCCAAGGAAGTAATCATCTAAAGTCTTATGGCTTCTTATGAGCTCAAGAAAATTAGAACAGACAAAAGAAGCAGCAGCTAAAGAAAAGACATAATAAGTAAGGCACTTTATAAGATCCAGACACTAAAAGTGCCAAAATTACATAGCTACCACCGTGTGCATATATACATATATATATGTGTGTGTTCTCATATATATAAAAATTCTCATGTACTCAAAAATAAGTTCACCTGTCACAGACTTTTCCTTGGCATTGAAGGTATAGCTGAGTGTTAGACTTTTTGCCTAGCAAGCAGAACACTCTGGTCTATCCAAGCCACACACACACACACACACACACACACACACACACACACACACACACCTCACATACATTCATACTCACAAATACACACATACTTTGCATATAAACACACACATATGCACATATGCACACATATACACATACACACACATGCACACTCATACACAGTTACACACATATTAAGACATACACACTAAAACACTCTCACACATACACAACTATTCACACTCTCACACCTACACACTCACACTCACACCCAAAATCCTAAAGTAACAATTTATTATTGTATCTAGACAATGAATAAAACCTCTTATAAAATTGATAACAATAATTGTTCACTGTTGGGTTTCCCTTTATTACAGCAATCCCTGTGTAGTTAAAAATGTAAGATATTTATTTTAAATTTCTTTGCATCATAATTGTTCTACCCTACTCACAAAACCTACAAAATCTCTTCTTGTATTACAGAATGTTAATCCAAAATTTACTTCAAGTTGCTATTTCAGTCAAAATCCAAAAGAGCATAGGCAGTCTAGTATTAACAACCAATTTTTAAAAATATTTGGATAACTTCACTGTTTAAAATAGAATTTTAAAATCTGTGTTATAAACATAAAGAATAAAACAAAATTAGCACAGGTAAAAGTTTAAAAGTAGTAAACATAAATTCTGGATATGAAAAATATAACTAATGACTGAAAACCCAAAGCATAGGTTAATTGACAGAAACACACAGTTAGCACTCTGGCTTGTGAGAAGTTACTAACTCTTAATGATGTTAACACCATAGTGGAATAGGAGCATCCAAGGACTTTGAGAGTATAATTTAAAGTTGAGTGGGTCAGAAGGGGAAGAGAATGTGGAAGGACTTAGGAGAGAGAAAAAATATGATCAAAATACTTTTAAAAAGAAAAGTAAAAGAAGATAAATAGAGATAAAAAAATAAAAATGAGTCAAATCTCTACTGTAACTTCTCTACCCATGTAGTACCTAAACTTAGTTTTTGAAAATGGGACCAGGAAGAGATACATATACATATACATATACATCATATACATAAACATACACATCATATACCTATACATACACATACACATACACATATACATATACATTTCCCAAATTAAATTGACCCCATTAAAGAAATAATTAACATCATTCTTCTATTTGAAATTCATGTTCCTATTCATTACGCAAAAGTTTAATCAGGCTGGGAAGGGTGAACTTAACAGTTTAATCCAGCATTCATGAGTGTGAAACAAGTGGAGGGTGAGTTAGAAGCAAACCTGGTCTATAAAACAATGTCATGAGCACCCAAGGTTACACAGTGAGGAATTGATTTAAAAAAAAAAAAAACAGACATGTGGAATCCAGCAGGATTGCTCAGCTGATAATAGAATTTGTTACAACTGCAGTGGTCTTGAGTTGAGTTCCCACTACCCTGCACTTTGGGTGTTTCATAACTTTGTAACTACAACTCCATTTGGTATCAATGGGCTTTGGATGCACACAGACCATGGCATGTACATTAAAATGAACATAAAATATTTAAAACAATTTTCCAAAGATACATGCACTCCAAACTTAACTGACCCTACAAAGAATTGTCAGTTATCTGGTACATTGTATGATTAATATATCTTTAAGCTTTCTTTGAAATTTCAAAAATTTATTATTTATTTTCATTGTCAAATGCTAGAGGTTGTTTCAAAATTAATTAGAAATGCTATCTTTCATAAAATAATTATTTTGAAAATGTTGTTTATTGGTTAAACAGGTTATTCTGATTCTTCTAACCTTCATCACCTACCACATTTAATGTAGCTTTAAATCTTTTGTATAACCTGTCTTGGTAATGCTTGCCTTTAATATCACTACTCAAGAGACAAAATTAGCTAATATAATTGCATATGTGTACATGCATAAATACATACATACATATGTATACATGAATATACCAAGTATATTCATAAAAAGCTGTTAAATAAGACTACCCTATCCCTTTACAAATAATGACAGATTCCAAATCCAACGAGAAAAATACTGGAATTTCAACTGTTTGAAAGATAACTTTCATTCTTCCCAGTTGAAAGCTTCTCAACTTAGAATTTTTTTCAAAAGTGACTTGTTTCCATATGCGTCATGATTATATCTGAAATGTGTATGCACTCTGTCTGAATACTTTGGTCAATTCAGCATTGCTAATTTTGAAAGCTAGGTTGATTCTTACTGGGAGTAAACCAGTGAATGTTTATTATAATGAGGCAGAAAAATAGAAAAAAAAAACTACTTTTTAAAATGGAATTGATTTTATACTATATGTATCTTTAATCGAAAATTTACAGGTATTAAAATTTTCTTTTTCATTTTTTTTGGAAAACAAAGTAATAAAATGATATGATCTGCATATTATAAAATTCTACAGTTTTACTTCCCTTTAAGCATCAGGGAAACAAAATTACAATATTTTAATAATATTATCTAAATTACTGAACTAGAAAAATTCAAGTTGTTGATTTCTATTTTGAAAGTTTCTTTTGGGCACACATATTTTGATATTCTTTTTCATCTATCAATATGAAAATGTGAGAGTTAAGGAAATTATTTCTAGAGATTTAAAAATAATATCCATATCACTTTATTATAAGGATAAAAGCACAAGATAACAGAAATTCATTTATTTCATGAATATATAGTTTATACTTAGTAAGTAGAGGTTTTTGTTTTCTAAGAAGTTACGTGGTGAATGATGGAAAGTAAAATATGTTCTGGAATTAAAAAAATATTTTTCTTACATAAGAAAAATTTTCTTACTTGTCAAATTATTGGTAAACACTAGAAGTTCCATAGTTCAGTCATGGTGAGGTCCTCAAAAGCAATCTGTACACTTATTCACTAATCTGTCATTTGCTAGAAGTTATACTATTTGAATGTTTAAATAATTCATGAATTCATGAACACAGTTAATAGAGAATTGGTCTGTGCTATAGATAGCATTTTCTTCCCAATAAATATTTGTAAGTTATTGATTTCTGTATTATTGAAAGGACATAAATATATTTATTTCTCTATTTTTTCAGGATAATTATATGATAATAATAATTTTCAGGCTAACTATTATTTAAATTTAAGATTACTATTTTATATGACTTTTTCATTCCCTCTTTGATATAATTTGTATTCATTTCTCCTGTTTAGATATTGGTACATAGCCAGTAAAACTACTGGAAACATGAAGCATGATTATGTATGTGAACAGGCACATTCACACATAGACACTCATGCACACTCACATACATACACACATAAACACTAAAACACTTATCAAACTTGAACAGCTCTGCTGAGAAAGTCAACAAAATGAACATGTTGTAGATGTTTTGAAATGCATGAACTTGTAAAGCTGCTTTAAAATCCATATTAGGTAACAGTTCTTTGCCATTTCTTATTACAATTTGGATTTCTTTTGGAATATTGGCATTTCAGTGTTCAAATGCATGTGTCTTTCATAGAAACCCCTTATAAACAAATTCAAATATTAGTGATTTACAATAGAATTGCTTCTGAATATTGTCATTTTCATGAAAGTAATTGATTGATTTTCTGAGCTATAAAACACTCAGTTTAAGAAACTTATACTAGTATTATATGATTGGATGCATATTCTCTATGTAAGTAATAGATCAATATTAGTATGTGTGCCATTTTATACCTACAATATATACATATGTTTCTTTTTGTTTACATGAGAGTATATGTATGTGTGGAAATAAGAACGAATCCTCAGGTCTCTTAATTCTTCAGGTGATTTCTATTTTTTGTTCAAGACAGAGTCTCTATCACTGGATAAAAACCTCACCAAAAAGGTAGAATATCTGGTTACTGGTATGACAGGTACAGAAACAGTTTATTTATTTATTTTTATTGGCTATTTTCTTTATTTACATGTCATATGATATCTCCTTTCCCAGTTTCCCCTCATTTTTAATTAACACTGAACTGATATGCTCAGGCTTATGAATCAAGTGCTAGAACAATGCAGCCATTTCCTTAGCATTTGATACTTTCTTAGTGTCTTTTATGTGTTTACTTCACTTACTTAGTCTATCATTTTTAAAAGGGTACTTTTAAAATATGACTGAATGAGAGTCAGATCAATTAAGGGTTATTTCATGTGTCTTAAACTGTATGTTTCAGTAAATGTCATAATAATTATGTCCTCCTAAAGAATGAAACATTTTGTCTTTTTGCAGTAATGAATTTATTTTATACCATTAATAATGGACAATTACTTTCCCTTGGAGGAGCATTCTTGGAAGATGTTAGTTCCATCTATTTCTGTGCTGTATTAGAGTCATTATCTAGCAGGAAATTTGTCTCTTTATTGGCTTGGTCACACTTTTTCTAATTATTCATCTGTGGAGTTTGAGACTCACTTAGATCAGCTTTCTAGCTGAGATACTGTGAATCAAGGAGAAGCTAGAGACCTTTGGGTCAAGGTCAGCGTAGTTCTTCTGCTGCTCATGGGAGTCACTAGTCCTGGTTGCTGGCTCAGACATGCACTTACTTCATTGACCTTGGCACATACTACCTTCTTTTCAACCTTAGGACACAGCTCACACAGCTCATGTGCATTTTTGAAAGTGTTGTTATATTTTCTTTCTGTTCTCTTTATTTTCTGTTAAGGTCTTATTCCTTAAAAAACATTTTTTTTAACCATTACGGCTACATCTTTGTAGATTCTACATGTCCACAGGAGTCTAGAAGTATTTTCTGATGATGCATACACAGGTGGATTTAACTGAAGAAAAGTTTTCTGAGATTGAATCCAACATTGAGAGACATTTCTATTTTACACGCAGAAATGCAGCTTTGTAGATTTCCAAAATAGTTAATGATTCCAATTCCTTTTTCATGAGTGAATCTATTTTTGGGTTTCTTGATCGTGGATTGTTAATAAAAGTAGGCTTCCTACCTGAAATGTCTTTCAAATCTAGTTCTTAGGGAATTTTTTCATTGTCATCTCCCTCCTTTGAATCTGTAGGACCATCCTGTGGAGGAACTGAATGCTGAGCTAAAAGGACAAAGTCAGTTTTTGTTGTAGTTCAAAGTTAATGACCAGCACTACATGGATGAGTCACGTGCATGGTGCAGTCAACATGACCACTGAACCGAACAAAAGGTGAGGATGTAAGTCACTTAATATGGTATGATTTGTTTTTGTAGGAAGATTTAACTGAAACATAATGAAACACGTGCTTTCTATTATCTAGAAACTATTTTTGTGAGTATATGTACCTACTTATGGAATCAAGAAGATATAATGAATGCTTACTTCATAAAATATCCATGCATATGTTTAGGGACAGCTAACATGTCTCTAAATTTTCTTATTTGTACAGGATCTGTGTCCAGTAGTAAGGACATATTTTTTTAGTGTGAAAATTGTCATACAATGAAACAAACAGAATTCTGGAGAAATAAACCATATATTTACTGACTTTTCCTTTATATGTTTTAAGAAAGAATGTTGAAATAGATGAGACTGAAATAACATCTATTTCAAACAAGAATACGCCTGAAGGTCAGAAAGGGAACAGAAATGAACCAGAATCCAGAGAAAGTAACAATCGCCAACTAGAAAAAGCAGTGAGCATCCAATGCTGTTGTGAAATCAGAGCCAGGATACAGCATGCGGCCTCAAGGTCTAGACATTCTAATGATGTGACACAATATGTGCCACAATGCTACATACAACCACTAAGTTTTAAATATTAGTATTTAACTCAGTTAAAAAAATCTCATTCTCAGGCACTGTCAGAGCCTCTCAGGAGACAGCTATATAAGGTTCCTGTCAGCCAGTACTTGCTGGCATCCACAATAGTGGTCTGGGTTTGGAGATTGATGGGAAGGATTCTCGTGGGGCAGTCTCTGGATTGTCCTTCCTTCAGTCTCTGCTCCATAGTTTGTCTCTGCAAGTCCTTCCATGGGTATTTTATTCCCCCTTCTAAGGAGGATCGAGGTATCCACACTTTGGTCTTCCTTTTTTTAGAGTTTCTTGTGGTTTGTGAATTGTATCTTGGGTATTCCGAGCTTCTGAGCTAATATCCACTTATCAATGAGTGCATACCATGTGTGTTCTTCTGTGATTGGGTTACCTCACTCAGGATGATATTCTCCAAATCCACCCATTTCCCTAAGAATTTCATAAATTCATTGTTTTTAATAGTTGAGTAGTACCACATTTGTGTATTGTAATGTGTAGATGTACCACATTTTCTGTATTCATTCCTCTGTTGAGGGACATTTGGGTTGTTTCCAGCTTCTCATTATTATAAATAAGGCTGCTATGAACATAGTGGAGTATGCATCCTTGTTACATGTTGGAGCATCTTCTGGGTATATGCCCAAGAGTGGTACAGCTGGGTCCTCACGTAGTACTATGTTCGATTCCCTGAGGAATCACCAAACTGATTTCCAGAGTGGTTGTACCAGCTTCTAGAGAAATGACCCAAAGAGCTGAAGGGATTTACAGCCCCTTAGGAGGAACAACAATATCAACTAACTAGTACCCTCAGAGCTCCCAGGGACTACTAGTCACCAACCAAAGAGTACACATGGTGGGACTCATGGTTCCAGCTGCATATGTATCAGAGAATGGCCTAGTCGGTCATCAATAGGAGGAGAAGCCCTTGGTCCTGTGAAGGTTCTATGCCCCAGTGTAGAGGAATGCCAGGGCCAGTAAATGGGAGAGAGTGGGTTGGTAAGCAGGGGGAGAGGGGAGGAACAGGTTTGTTTGTTTTCTTTCTTTTTTTTTTCCAGAGGGGAAACGGGGAAAGGGGATATCATTTGAAATGTAATTAAAGAAAATATCTATTTTTAAAAAACGTATTGGTACCAAAAAAAGAATCTCATTTACTTGTTCCAATAGTAGATATTTGCACAACTGGATGAAGAACTTAAAGGTTAAATATTTATTTATAATCTGTGAATACAAACAAGTTAGCCTTCTTTGAAAATGTTTGGACTTTATAAAGTCTAACAAAATAAAATAGGGTTCTTTGGTTAAAAAAAAATTCTATAATGGAAAGCATTAGATGTTATTAGTCTAGTAGATTATACATTTAACTGCATTTGTGTCATTAGCAATGTTTTATAACCACTTTTCTTTGCTACAGAAAGGAAAAAAGTAGAAATAATAATAGAACTGTATAAAATAATGAACCTTAGGGACAAGATACTTGTATGTAATTTGCTAAAAGAACAAAATAAAAGACTGCATTTAGTACTACATTTAATTTGGATAGCCTAAAATATAATTTTCTTCTATGAAATCAATTACTTCTTCACACACATACAAGTGTGTGTATGTAGACAGATACAAAGATAAGAGAGTCCTGAAATTGTGAAATTGATGAAGAAAATATGAAATAATATAGTTTCAAACTAATTGCCACCTTTTTCTCGAGATAAAATTCAAGGTTGATGACAAGGTCCAACATTATCTTGTGTCCTCTTATCTCTCTGAGTTCATATGTTGCAAAAAGTTACTATAGAAATATTATCTATTATCAATTAATTGCTTCCTACCTTAAAAAGTAAGAACACTTATTCTTGCTTTGGGGACTTTGTTCTTGAACTCTCTTCTGTGAGACTGTTTCATGGAAACATGTATTATTGTTCACAATTGCATTTTTTTTCTATAAATGTATCAAGGTGATTATAGATCTCTGTTAAATATTTTCAAGATACATGGAAAATTAACACTGAATAATGAAATAGAAGTAAAAGTAGCTATCTGATTAACAGTGCTATGTGCTGGCTTCGTGCTTTCTTTGTAGTATATGTGTGATGTTGGAAGAACATGATGACCTAGAATGTCCATTGCCCTGCATTACCAGTAATGATGTGAGGACCATCAACTAGTCACTTTCTATGGGCATGAACAAAGCATGCAATTTTTACTTTTAAAAGATGAAGACTTCTGAAATTTGATTTAGCATTGTTGATTTTTCAGAAATTATATTTCCTTTTGATTGGGTGTGTATCTATCAACATATAGGACAAAGCTTTTATGGTTATTTCACTGAAGTATGATTTGCCCACTTTTTTTCCCTGTGTGTATTAACACATATCATGAGCACATGTTTACATTTGTATATTGAGACTGAAAGACCTAGTCTAGCTGTAGCAGTACTTCTCTTGGTTTTTTGTTTGTTTGTTTTTTAGACAGCAGCTCTCACTGGCCTAGAAACCACAAACAAGACTATTTTGCCATGCCAGCATGCAACAGGGATCTACCTGTATCTGATCTCTAACCACAATTATTACAAGAAAACTTCAGTATGTCCAGTTTTTCCTTTTTACATGGATTCTAGGAATCAAATAGCTCTTCTTTGGCTAAACCTACATAATAGCGCCCCTACTTCACATAACAGCTTGAAGACACTTTCTGTGACTCTCCTTCACTCACTAGCTAACTATCATATCTTCAGATTTATTTGTTGTTCAGTTTATTTTTTTAAATAATACAGTTCCAGTTTCAGTATGTATGGATATAATTTTCTTGACATTTTTAAGTATAGGAAACTTGTGAAGTTTTCAGAAAATGCCCACTTACTATTAACATTCTTAAATCATAATCATTTTTGTTTGTTTGTTTGTTTATCTGTTTATTTGTTTTGGGAGCTAGGGTGGACCTGGTACTGTAATATTCTTTTACACACTCCTCTCCTACCACTGTAGCCTTCTTCTCTATGTTTACTTTTCAATGATTTTTTTCAGTCAGGGTTGGCGGAAACAGGTCATAGGAAACCCAAGGGAATTAATGTTCAAGGGCTTCTGAGAGGTTAGAAGCCTCTGGTGATTTACTCATGCTCCAATAGAAAAGTAAGCATCATATTAAGGCCCCCAGCACATGAATGGTCCTGACTAGACACAGTAGATTGCAGTAAAAGAAAAAAAAATCTGAATGTGACCCTGGGATTTGTTGAAGAAGAAGAAATAAGTAAGTGGAAGAAAAGAAAATAACAATTTGTGCATGACTACAATACATATGTGAATGAAACTGTCAAATAATACATTTTTAAAAACCTGCAGGGCACTGGAGAAACTGTTAAGCATTAAATCTTATTGGTCTTGTAGAGATCCTGTGTTTAGTTCTCATGGCTCAATGCAGAAGGCATACAATCACCTGTAATTCCAACTTCAAGGAATCAGATGTTTTTAAGTGGCCTCCATGGCACCCACATGCATGCACATACAAACACAGAAATACACATACATGTAGATAAATAATGAAACAATTTAAAAGTAAATAAATAAGTAAAATGGGACCACCATATGGGAGGAGGCCCCTCATGTCCCACATTCCATCATCCTCTATGATCAGGTACGTCTTTATTTTAATTAACTTTTCCATTTTTCATCCTGATCATAGCCCCCTGCCCCTGTCTCCTCCCAGTCCCCCCTCATACAGACATGCCCACCTTCAACAGACCCAGCACCTAGAGTCACTGCAGAACTAGGTACACTCTCTCCCATTGAGGCCTGACAAGGCATCACACTTAAGGGAACAGGATCTACAGGCAGGCAACAGAGTGAGGATAGGCCCCAGCCCCAGTTGTTGGGGAACCCACTTAATACCAAGCTGCATATCTGCTATATTTGCTGCATATATGTAGGAGTGTGTAGGAGGTGTTGAGGGAGACCTGGGTCTTTTATGCTCTTTGGTTCATGGTTTGGTCTCTGGAAGCCCCCAATTTTCCTGGTTAGCTGACTCTGTTGGTCTTCATGTAGAGGTCCTATCCTTTCCAGGTTCCTCAATTCTTCCCTCAACTCTTTTGCAAGACTTCCTGAGCTTGTCTAATGTTTGGCTGTGGGTCTCTGCATCTATTTCAGTCACCTACTTGGTAGAGCTTCTCAGAGGACAGTTATACTATGTTCCTTTCTGTGAATCCAGTCTGACAGATGTAAACATGGTCTGAGACTCCAAGGGAGTTGAAGAAGAAAGGCAGTTCTGCAATGTGTCCTATTGACCCTCTGAGAACTACTTGACACATTTCCCCCAAATAGGCAGGGGTTGCTACTTATGTTCATCTCATATAGGGCACCTGAGTATCCAGTCTAGTAGTGACAAATATAGCTGTCAACAGTGTCTTTACATGTTGTATCATTGTGACAAGGCTTTAATCAACAAAGAGAAATAAAGTCCCACAGAGTGTCTCTGAGTATCTACTACCTGTGTAAGCACAAACAGCAGCTGTTTCCTGCATCCACACATAGACCTCCATGGGGACACGGCTGACTGGTACATCCATCACAGTTGAGTTGTCAGTGGTCTCAGAGGCATCCAGGAGCACAGTCACAGAAGTAAGCGCCAAGAGCATCCTGACACAAGGCACTGTGTAGACGTGGCTGGGATCCACATTCATCAATTTCCCAACTCACTCTTCCCAGAGAATACTATTGAGGACAAGCACAAGTGTATCTTCCTATCTCAGTGAGGCATAGAGACTCATTCATGCAGGGATCAGAGACACATTCATCCAATTCCAAGTTGCAATACCTGTCTTGGTATCCAGGCACACAGCAACAGGAGTGGCCATTGATTCTATCCTGGCACACAGTCCCATTGTGGCAAGGGCTCGAAGCACACTCATTGTGATTTGTCTCACAGAACCTTCCAGCTTATCCAGCAGGGTACAGACAGGGTGCTCAGGGTCTGTATGACAAGTGTCTCCATGTTGGCAGGCATCCCCTCCACAGGAATTGGTGGCAGGTTCACGGACCAGCTCACTCTACCCAGGCGGACATTCACACAGGAAACCCCTTTCTCCTGGCATATTCACACAAGTGGCAATTTCTCGTCCAGGACTGGAGATGCAAGGATCTTTTAGATCTTCACATTCTTTTAGTTATCAGCTATGTCTAGTCAACAATTATTGTCTAGTGGAAAACCTTTGTGCATAGAATTATTTCGGCAATAATTTAATAGACACCTGGTATTGTTTTTATTGCAAAAGGAATCCTGGCACCTCATATCACTGAAGAACTAGGTAATCCTCGCCCACTGAAGCCAATCAGGACAGCCTGATTAGGGGAGTAGGACCCACAGACAGGCAGCAGAATCAGAGTAAGTCCCTGCTTCAGTTGTTGGGAGACCCATATGAAGACTATGCTACTTACCTGCTACATATGTATGAGGGTGCTTAGCTCAAACCCTTGTATGTTCTTGGCTAGTTGTCAGTCTCTGGGAGCCGCCAAGGGTCCAGGTTACTGGACACTCTGCGTCTTCCTGTGAAATCCCTATTTCCTCTGGCCTCACTCCTTCCCCCAACTCTTACATTAGATTTCCCAAGTACAATTTAATGTTTAGATGTGGGTCTTTGCATCTGTTTGGGTTGGGTGCTAGGTGGAGTCTCTCAAAGGACAGCTGTGGTAGGCTCTTGTCTGAAAGTATAACAGAATATCATTAGTAATGTCAGGGATTGATTCTTGGTTGCCTACATCTTTGCAGGAACAAAGATGTCATAGAAACAGAGGGAATGGCTACCCAATGACTGGCCCAACTTGAGATCCATGCTATTGGCAAGAACCAATCTCTGATCTCTGACTATAAGAGGATTTTATAAAGGACTGAAGGTAGTTCATTTATTCAATTATATTTACTCCATTATCTTATTTTGGCTGCTGCAACAAAATACCACAAATTGAGTAGCTGAAACAACAATTTAATATGTCACAGTTCCAGAATCTGGAATACAGATACAAAGATTCCCACTGTAGGTGTTCTGTGAAGGCTGTGAGACAAAACTGCTATACACAGGCATTAGAGGTAAATTATTTTCTTCTTTACATATATAATGCCTGACAAAGTTTCTGGCAATAAATACATTGACTACTATAAATGAACATTGCTGAATTTCATAATTGGTATCTAAATGAAGGGATAGTACTTTTTTTTTCCTCTGGCAATATTTCTTACAGCCATCATATAGTCTATGACATGGGATAAGAGGGGAAGAGAAGGATTATGATCAGAAGGCTTAGAGGTCATGATCAGAAGTTATAAGAATCTTTCACTGTCTTTTCCTTTTTGTCATTTGCCACAACAAAATAGCAAAACCTTGGTAGAGATAATGAAGCTTTTTCTTCAAAACTTTTAATTTTCAGAAATGAGAACATTGCTTCAAATTCTCAAATCCCCCCTTATCTTAATATTTGTGGCATATTCTAAAATGAGAGAAGCAGGGAGAATGTACTATAGGAAGAATTATCTAATGAGCAGCAGGTATAAGGAAGAGATGTAGGTATATTGTGGAGACAAGTATCCACAGTGTTTCTGAGTGTAGAGAAGTAATATTTATATTCAGCCTTGTGATATTTTTTAATTCTTTTGCAGTTTAGGTAGTGGGAAATGGTCTCTCATTGATATGTTTCACATTCAAAATTTATGTTTTTAATATGTGTGGTATGGCTAGGGACTCTACTGAAAACTTTGAATTACTATTGTTTTCAGGCTAAAGATAGGGCATGCAAAAAGGGTAATGTATTACTTTTCTGTTCTGGTGATAAAATACTACAGTAAGGAGAATGTAGATCATGAAGAGTTTATTCTGGCTTCAAGTCCCAGAGGGAGAGTCCATAATAGTGGAGGAAATGCCACAGCAGGCAACTGGGTAAAGAGGCTGAGCCCTCACATCTCCAACCACTAACACAAAGCAAAGAGAGCAAACAGGAATTAGGGGGAGGTTATGAACACAGAAAGCCAACCTGTGGCCATGTGCTTCTTCCAACTTCTCTACCTCCTATAACATCCATAATTTTTCAAGTAACCCACCAACTAAGACTAAGAATCAAGAGTTTAAGTACTTAGGCTATGGGGGACACTTCTCACTCAACCATAAATAAATGAAAAGATGTAAAGGATTGGCTGTCAGAAGGACAAAGACACAGACAGCTCTTGAGTAGATTATCATTATCCACATCTGTGACCGTACTTATATACTACAAAAAAGATTTCAGTATTAGCCACAGTCTCATTACCCAATAACAGAGAACAACTTGTACATATATATTTCAGTTATTGTTGCCAAAGTGTCACCTCACAAACTGAGTAGAAATATTGAACCCACCAAACCTAATCTTCAATTAAAATATAGTTTAGAATTCAGAAAAATCCTAAAAAAATTTACCTCCTGAATATCAGGGAATAATTTCTGTTCCTCTAAAAACAGATCATAAGTCATAATGAATAAAAATAAAATTAATGAAAATAAATTCCTATGTAAAATTTGAAGTAAACTTTGGCAACCTATTTTACGACAAATTTTATAGCAAAGTACTGTTTACACCCTGGAAAAGCATCTTAATTTTTTACTGGAATAGAAGACAAAATTCTACTAATTTTGTTTCTCAAAATCTAATATTTGGGGTTTCAATTTTCTTTAAAGGAATCTGAATTCTTTTTCTGTCTTTCCAAAGAAATAAGCTTCCTGTGGTCTCTGACATATGATTTACAGGTTGTTGGTTTGAGACATTGGGGCAGAAAGTCAATAATCCTTTAGGAAAATCCTGCCGAGACTGGGGATCATCTAATACAAGACATGCAATCAGAATCAATCCACCATTTAGGAGCAAATTTTCCTTTCCTTTGCTAGAGTCACCACCTGGGATGATTTCCCCAGAGCCTCTGGTGTTTGTCATCAGAACTCACTGAAGGATAAAGAATACAAAACTTTAAGCCCATGAGTAATGGTTGCTGTAGGAGGCATCAATCGTCTCCTTTCAGTGTAAGAAGAAAAGGAAGGAGTTACATGTTCTAATTGGAAATTTAGCAGAAATGAAGTAAATGATAAAGAACTAGTGCTTCACAGTCCTCAAAACCCCGCTTTGACGAAGCTAATATACTTTTATTTTTAATATTACTTGACCTCCCTGCAGAATAAATATGGACACGATTGGAGAATAACAAAACACAAGGAGGAAAATCAGGCTCCCTGAACAATTATATTACCTGTACTTGTTAAGGAAGTTTGAAAAAGTCCTTTTTACATGCTTTTAAACTCTTATATGCTATTCAGTAGCAAAGAAGACTGGAATCTGATATCCCTACAAACAAGAGAGTAATAGAAAAAATATTTGGTGTTCTACTCGCTGAAATAGCTGTGTAATATTATTGGATCACATTGTTGACAATGATGCAGTTGTTGACACACAATGATCATAAGTAGTAGAAATTCATATTTCAATACCCAAACTGTATGATTTAAAATAACAAACTATTATCCTGACATATTCAAGATCAGTTAGTAGTAAAAATCCAATATAGGTATTGAGAAATAGTAAATATAGAAAAAATAGCTTTTATAGTCAACCCTGAACCATAAAATTATAAGTATTGCACAACATTAAAATACTAAACACTATTTTAAATATATGAATATAATCTTTTTACTTTTCTAAAACATATTTTATTTTGTGTGTGAGAGAGAGAGAGAAAGAGAGAGTGAAAGAGTGAAAGAGAGAGAAAGAAATGTGGTTTGTTTGCCTACTGAGGCCAGAGGAAGGAGCTAATGTTGCTGGAAGGTGTGAGCCATGCAATGTTTGTGTTGGAACTGATCTTAAGTTTTCTGAAAGCACAGCCAGCACTTAATCAATGAGCCATATATTCAACTACAAATATATATTTTATAAAAATATTGTATCAGTGAAAGCAAGTCCTCAGAAATTTAGGTTGGGCATGGAGAAACATGCCTATAATCACTCTGATGTGGAGGCAGGTAATGATAAAAAAATCAAGGTTATTGTCAATCACAGAGTGTGTTTGATTCCATCTTGGGGCTATATTAGAACCATTTCAAAACACAACCAACATACACACACACACACACACAAACAAACACATACACGCACACAAACTAAAAGATTACTTATACACACTAAAAGAATTTTTTTTGTTTGCTATGGATACAAATTATGAGTAGAACAAGTAACATTTCAAACAAGTAAAAAGTAGTTTTCATATTTAACTTAATTTTAATAGCTATGTTAAAATATCTGTTAGATGATATGAATGAATAATGGCCATTGAATATGTTAGGAATCTAAAATTAACAATGCAAATAATTAAAAAAAATCATATGCACTGCACAGCATATAATTTTCAACAAACTGTTATTAACATACATCCATTTACCAATAAACAAATTCCTAATTTTACTAAAAATTCATCACACCAAGTGTGTGATACTATCATTAGAATTCATGATTTATTGTGCTTCTAAAATATGTTGAAATGAAATTCAATGAAATTGAATGAAATGAAATGAAATTATTGCATGAAAACACCAATGTCAGGTATGAGTTACTTCCATATAAGTTATTGATCAGAAAACCTTCAAAAGCAACCAAAAACAGAGCAGCAATTGCCATCTTTCTTGAGTGTTCACCATAATTAATTTTAAATCTTCATCATTGAAAATGACATTTATTTTGAATACATCAATATATTAATAATATACTTTGTATGAAAAAAATTACATAATTTTTTAGATGGCATATGGTTATTTGGGATCTGAGACCAACCCCAGTGAAGGATTTCATACCTAGTTCTAAAAAAAAAAAATAATAATCCTATGATCTATAAGGGTGTGTCCTAGTGATAAATTTATTGATGTTCTTCTCTGTGGTCATATTAAACTAGATTACAAATATTCATATTTGTACCCATAAATGTTTGCTTTTCTCCCCATTGTTCAGATAATTTTCTGGATTTGATGGGTTGTAGTTAACACTTTGTGGCTACTATAACTCTGAGTTCATCTATATCAATTACATCTAAGGTGAAGGAACTTTGAAGAAGATGGGTGTAAAAATGTAAGACCTGATGGATGAGGAGAAGTAAATAAAATGCTGTTCTGTGGGTACATTCCCAAGACCTATGCAGGACTCAGTTAGTACAAATTCCAACGGGGATGGGATCTTGAGACTTTGTTCTTATCATAGATAGGATAACCAGAAGTAGATCATGCTAAGTGAGAAAAACTAACTCTTTTTGGAAACCTGACCTGATAGGTTATACAGGTCTCTATGAATGTCACAAACCTATGTGTATATAAGCAGCACAAATCAAAAAACATGGCTCACTAATAACAATAAAAAGTAAGTCTCCAGGACAGACTTTAGGTAATAGGACAGCAGTATATATTGAAACATAGAAAGACAGAACTCTTGTGTGGTCTCACACACAGACAAACTATGTAATGCTAAGATCAGAAGAAATAGTCCTACTCAGGGGTAAATCCATAATTAGTTTTCCAGAACCAGGTACTGTGCCCTGAAATTGCACACATACACACACACACACACACACACACACACACACACACATACACACACAGACATATAAGGATTGTCTGTGTATGTATATGTATATTACATATATTATATATAAAATACTTAAACTCTACATATATAAACAAATATATTATAACATATTCACATATATAAATTATGTATATGCAAATTATATGTTATAATTAAATATAAATACATTTATAAATAAAATAGATATTAAAATTTAGAATGCATATAAATTACATATACAAATGTTTGTATATATATATTCTCCATGTTTCTCTCTTCATATGTGTATGTGTGTGTATATGTTTCTAAGTGTGTAACAATGCTGATTAAAGTAAAAGGAGGCAATGATCTCAAAAAGAAGAAAGAGGAGGCATACATGATAGGTGTTGGAGGGGAACCTAACTAGGAGAAAACTCTGAGAATACATTTTAATTTTAAAAAGGAAAGAAGACATCATTATAGACAGACACACAGAGAGCACAGCATGATGACAACGGCCACTGTAGGGATGTGTGCACAAGCTTAGGGGCACAGGTGAAGGACTCATGGCGGCATATAGTTATAAGAGGAGAGAGGCTTCCCCCTGCTGCTTTCAGGAAGACCTAGGCTTTCCTCAGTTCTTTTTTTCCCCCATCACATATTTTTATTGATTATTTGGGAATTTTCAAAAATGCAAACAGAATACTTCCCAGTCTTTTGAGGTGTGCCACCCCATGCTTGCGACCATTTCACACCAGAAAAAGAAATTTAAAAACCCTTAAATCCAGTTTATGTTTCCCATAAACTCACTGAAACATGGTTAAACTCCTAGTGGCTAAGCCCTTAAAGAAAAGGGAGTCCTTTCTCATCTGCACACCCACCAGAAGCCTAGACTTCAGCATCCTCATTGAAATTTTTTAAAATTTTATTTTATTCTTTTTACTTACTCTCTTTATATCCCACTCACTTCCCACTCCTGGTTATCCTGTACTACATTTCTTTCCCTACCCCTCTTCCTTTCTCCTCTGAGCAAGTAAGAACCCCATTAGGTATTTCCCCACCTTGACACTTCAAGTGTTTGCTAGGCTAGGTGCTTCCTCTTCCACTGTGGCCAGACAAGGCAACCCAGCTAGAAGAACATATCCCAAGTATACACAACAGCTTTAGGGATAACCTCTACTTGAGTTGTTTGGGACCCACATGAAGACCAAGCTGCCCATCTGCTACATATGCACAGGGTGACCTAGGTCTAGCCTGTGTATGTACTTTGGTTGGTAGTTCAGACTTTGAAAGCCCTAGGGTTACAGGTTAGTTGACTCTGTTGGACTTCTTCTAGAGTTTCTATCCTCTTCAGGGCCTGAAATACTTCCTTCTATTCTTACAAAAGAGTTTCCAAGCTCCATCTACTATTGGGCTGTAGCGTCTGTATGTCTCTGAGTCATCTGCTGGGTGGAACCATCAAAGGACAGACATGCTAGATTCCTGTCTGTATAACAGAGCATCATTAATAGTTTCAGGGATTGGGGCTTGCCCATGGGATGGGTCAATTTAGGCCAGTTATTGGTTGGTCATTCTCTCAGTCTCTGCTCCATCCCCCATTCCTGCATTTCTTATAGGCAGGATACATTTTTGGTCAAAAGTTTTGTGGGTGATTGGTGTCTCTATTTCTCCACTGGGTTTCCTGCCTGGCTACAAGAAGTGGACTCTTCATGTTCCATATCACCATGATCACAATTTTTAAGAGTTCTATTCCATGGCTTCCTGCAAAGACTGGTACATATTTTGGAGATGTGGTGGGAGTAGTTGTTGTAGAAGCCTTCTATGAAGCTCTTTCTCAACTGTAAGTCTGCAATCATTAAAAACACTCCAAAAGTAGCTTCTTTACTCTTTACAGTCAGTTGGAGCACAGACCACAGACTTCAACATGATTTCTGTCCTCTCAATATGAAATTTCCAGCCCTTGACTGGAACAACTTCAGGAATGAAGAAAGTTTACAATGAGAAAAAGTCATTACATAATTTGTGATTTATGTTTTTTTAATCTCTTGAATGTAAGCATATGGATGGATAATCATATAAGAACTGTGTGCAGATCACAGGTTATGTCTGCTAAGATAAAAAATTAAATTCATGAGAAATAAATTACTACCCTTTCCCTTCCTCATCCTTTCTCCTACCAAGCATCCTCCCTTTGTAACACTTTATTATCCAGTTTCTTTGGGTCTATAGATTGTAGCATGGTTCTCCCACACTTTATGGATGATGTTCATTTATAAGGGAGAATATACCACATGTGACTTTCTAGCTCTGAGTTAACTCACTTAGGATAATATTCTCAATTTCCATCTTTTTGTCAGCAAAATTCATGATATCTTTATTTTTAATTGCTGAATAGTATTCCATCATGTAGATGGACTCCATTTTCTTCATTATTTCTTCATTTGAAGGCCATCTAGGTTAATTCCAGTTTTGATCATGTGTTGGGAGAAGGGCAAGAGAAGGCTGGCACTAATGATGGTTTGGGACATTTCTGGTGACTAGTTGGACACCTGAGATGTTGGAGGATACAGACAATATGGATATGACTCCAGCTGATATTACTACCAGAGGGTGATATAGAGACAGAAGTGTAGCCAGGCATAACTTCCAGAAGAGAGAGGGGAACATCAATCTAACCACAGTACCTTCAACCCAAAATTTATCCTGCCTATAAGATATGTAGGAACAAAGATGGAGCAGAGACGGAGGGAACAACCAAAATATGGCTGCCCTATCTCGAGACCCACCCCACATGAGAGCCAACATGATACTATTAATAATACTCCACTATGCTTGCAGGCATGAGCTGAAACATAACTGTTCCATGAGGGGCTTCATTCTGGAGCAGATGAAGGCAGATGCTGAGAAACACAGCCAAACATCAGGTAGAGCTTGGATCTCTTGCGGAGGAGTTAGGTCTAGAAATGAACAAGCCAGAGAAGACATGGACACCACAAGAAAACCTAGAGTCAACTAACCTGAAACCTTGGGTCTCATCAAACCTGGACCAGCAACCAGAGATCATGCTGGAGCTGGAACTAGAGCCTCTACATGTTGATAGCAAATATACAGCCTTGTCTTCATGTAGGTTCCCTAACAAATGCAGCCATTAAACCAAATGAGATCAGGAACTTCCACTTGATGGGTCAGATAAATAGATCAGTAGGTAAGAACACATACTGGTTTCCCCAAGGACCTCAGTCCAATAAGTAGCACTAACATTATTAAATTTAACATTATTAAACATTATTAAACATTAACATTGTTAAAGTTACAACTGCCTATAACTCTGGCTCCAGCGGATGGAATGTGAGACTCTTATGTGGCCTTCTAAGGCGCCTGCTCTTACATAGCACAGAGAAAAAAACTGTGCACACCTCTTAAAAAGTAAGAAATTTCATTTGACACTACTCTCTCTTTTCCCATTAGAATTATTTTACAATTATAAAGATGGAAATGGGACATAGAAGAAAATGAAGGTGCAGTAATTATATCACTTGCCAGCTGAAATTATGATTGTCTTTGCTGATTTTAATCAGTGCAAAACTGGTCATCAAGATGACATACTCCAATAGCTACAAAAAATAATTTATACTACACAAGAGATATAACTTCCAAAGATAATGAAAAAATAAGAAATTCATGGGAAATAGGAGAGAAAGGATAATTCTGTACAATGAGATATAAGTAATTTTTTCTTCTTGAAGATATACATGATAAAAATGACTGGCAATGTGTATACACTCAAAACAAACCAAGACAAAAACATAAGCACTGAATGAAGTCACAGAGTGAGCTTTCTGATAAAAGTTTAGATTACATGAAAGTGTGAATGTGCACTTATTTATGGGATACTGTGCTAAAACTATGTAAAATGTTAGTATATTGACAGAAGAGTCATATGTTAGTGTAAATGATACAAAATATGCATTTATATATATTAATACTGATCTAAAGTCTATTATTACTCAATATTTTTACCACTTTTTATGAAGAAACATGAAACATGGTAGTAGGGAAACAATGTATTCCTTTCTCTTAATTTAAAAGCAAGCTGTACATTTCAATTTCCTTGCTGTGGCATCCTGTGCTAATCCATAATTATAGGCTTCACTCTGCAGCACTTGTCAGGAATGATTTAATGGCTACTGAAATAACGGATTTGTGATCACTCAGGATGATCATGAGTCAGCCAACTTAAATGTGTTAGAGCTAAATGCTTAGCTTCTACACAGAGAAATTTATTCTTTAAACCCAGTACAACTATCTTGCACGCATTTAACTGACTACTACTCTCTATCCACATTAATTTCATTCAAAAAAGTCTGTATATTCCAAAAAGTCAGAGAAAGTCATTGGTTCTGACAATCATTATGGGTTTTCACAGTTTGATTAATCCTTTCACTGTGGTATTCTGGGATTAGCAATGGGTTTGATTGCTCCTAATCAATGATGTATGGCAGCTATAAAGATGAGTGATCAAATACACAGTGGCAGAGCCAGAGAGACTTTAACCTATCATTCATGCAATGATTAGATAAAGCTGCAGACTTGTAGAACCTCTTTAGGGAAGGTGAGGTTTAATTTGAAATTCTAAGGAATCTCTAATTATATTATTTCTGATTGTGACCTTATATATTTTATATTAACACTAAGAATTGTTATTGATTATGTAATGTTAAATTGAAAAAGTTTTGACTTGGTAATATTATATGTGATTTGAGGCAGGCAATGAAAATTCATCCTAGCCTACCTTCCTATGATATGCTAATACTTTTGAACCATATTTTTATATATAATTGTTTGGACTTGGTTTAGCATAATATTTTATAATGGAATGATTACATCTCATTCAGGAATAAAGAAATAGATACAGTAAAAATACTCTCAGGTTGAATTTGCAGCACAAAAGAGAGATAAAGTTCTTATGGTATTCACTAATTGTATTACTGAACCAATAAACTGTAGAGAAGCCTTACCCTCTAATAGGCCACGACACCTGGAAATACAATTTCTTCCAGAAGATCATTCATCCATTGCTGGACTTTGTGTTGGTTTCAATAGGAATGGCCCTCATAGGTTCATATATTTGAATGCTTGGTCATTAGAATATGGTGCTAATTAAGAGGGATTAGGAGGTGTGGTCTTGTTGGAGTCGGTATTGCTTTCTCTGAGGTAGTATTTCAACTGGATTGGGCTTAGGGATTTCAGAAGCCTGGCTTTGTTGTTTCCTTTTTCTGCTTCCTTCAGATCCAGATGGACAAGTCTCAGCTACCATGTCAGCTGCCATATCGCCATGCTCCCCTCCATGATAATAATGACGAAACCTCTGAAACTGTAATGATTCCCTCAGTAAATGCTTATTTAAAAATAAGAGTTGAAGATTGCTATGGTTTCTCTTTATACCATAAAGCAGTGTCTAAACTAGAAGTTGGTCCCAGCAATGGGTTATTGCTTGACAAGGCTGACCACAGTGCTTGTTGGCTGTATGTAGACTATGAGACTTTGGATTAGGAAAGCAGTTGAAAGCCTTGTAAAAGATCAATAGACCATATTAGTGGGAATGTGGAAGACAGTGAAGCTAAGACTGATATGGATTATGATGGCCCAGCTCAAGAGGTTTCAGTGTAAAGAAATATTATTAATTTGCCTAGTGGCAATTCTTCTTATATTTTGGCCAACCATGTGAATGTTCTCTTCCATTGTTACGAGATAATCTGGCTGAGGCAGTAACAATTCCAAAAAGTGAAGGATTGACTCTGTTATGTGACTAGTAGTGATCTCTCTAATGCAGATCTATAATAAAATGGAGAAAAATGAGTGTGGGGGAAATAAAAAATATACAGTTTGAGTAGAACAAAACAAAACAAAACAAAAAAAAAAAAGGAACATCGAGAATGTAGTTGGGCTAAATCCAGTTCTCAGAGCTAAAAATTGAAAGAAAAGCCTGAGTGATGGTACTGGGGCAAGAATCCACCCAGCTAAGCTTCCAGTGTATGAAAAAGAATTAAGGGGAAGTTTAAGAGATGCCACAACCCATTTTTTATGTACTTGATTATGAAGCCAGAATTCTGTGACTGAAGGTGCCAAGTTCTGCTTCTTGCTTGCTGCTTGATGGGACTAGAACACCATCCTGCCACCCTGTGCCATTCAACTACATCTGCATCAGCTTTCTTTGGTTGATCTTTTCCTTCATTGCTTAAACTTCCTCTTAATTCTTTTTCATACACTGGAAGCTTAGCTGGGTAGATTCTTGCCCCAGTACCATCACTCAGGCTTTTCTTTCAATTTTTAGCTCTGAGAACTGGATTTAGCCCAACTACATTCTCGATGTTCCTTTTTTTTTGTTTTGTTTTGTTTTGTTCTACTCAAACTATATATTTTGTATTTTCTCCCCATACTCATTTTTCTCTGTTTTATTTAGAGAGATCACTACTAGTCACATAACAGAGTCAATCCTTCACTTTTTGGAATTGTTACTGCCTCAGCCAGATTATCTCGTAACAATGGAAGAGAACATTCACATGGTTGGCCAAAATATAAGAAGAATTGCCACTAGGCAAATTAATAATATTTCTTTACACTGAAACCTCTTGAGCTGGGCCATCATAATCCATATCAGTCTTAGCTTCACTGTCTTCCACATTCCCACTAATATGGTCTATTGATCTTTTACAAGGCTTTCAACTGCTTTCCTAATCCAAAGTCCCATAGTCTACATACAGCCAACAAGCACTGTGGTCAGCCTTGTCAAGCAATAACCCATTGCTGGGACCAACTTCTAGTTTAGACACTGCTTTATGGTATAAAGAGAAACCATAGCAGTCTTCAACTCTTATTTTTAAATAAGCAAGCAAGAAGCAGAACTTGGTACCTTCAGTCATAGAGTTCTGGCTTCATAATCAAGTACAGAAGAAATGGGTTGTGGCATCTCTGTGGCTAAATAAAGCCACACACATATTTATACATACATACATATATACACATACATATATACATATATATTTAATTTGTGATATTAGATGATATATATACATTGTGTAAATATACATATATATTTTATAAAATTTTGAATAAAATTTATATATAATTGTATTTATTGTTAGATGATGCCTTTCATATGCAATTGGGAGAAATTTGGAAGAAAGTTGGGGGGCATGGCAAGAGTAAAAGGGAGAATAGAGGAGACAGAAAAGGTAAATAATTTAATTATATTTTAGTGAAGTAATATTTAACTTTGTTTGAAATTAATATTTCCTACCTGATTTTTCCCATATTTTAATTGTTCTCTTATATTTTTGGGCAAGCCAGCCTAAATATAGCTATCTCCTGAGAGGCT
>NW_022196905.1:72122986-72137992 GCF_008632895.1 Mastomys coucha | reverse complement strand
TTTTGGAGGGGAAACTGGGAATGGAGAAATTCACATGTAAATAAAGAAAATATCTAAAAAAAAAAAATTGTTCTCTGAGAATTTTCTATTAAGTGTTCTGATCATATTCACCCAATTTCATCTAACCCATCCCACTTCCTTACTCACCCAATTTTTGTGTTCTCTTTAGAACAAAAGATATCAAGTCGTATTTCTGTTTCCCATATATTCTTGGATTGGTGCCCTTCCAGTGGAGCACTTTCTACTTACCGGAGCTATACTCTTAAGGAAAACTGATTTTCCCTCTCACAAAAAATATAATTTGCTGATAGCCACCTTGTATGGATGGGACTCCACACACATCTTCCCTCTCAGTACTGGGGTTCTGTCTGACCTGAGATAGCACAGGTGTTGTGCACATTGCCACACTCATTGTGAGTTCATATGTGAAACTGCCTAGCTATGTCTAGAAACAGTTTCCTGTAGTATTCATAACTTCTGGCTTTTACAATATTTCTGGATCTGTTCATTAGTGATTCCTGAGCTTTGTGTAGAGGAAGGCTGAGAATGTTGTCCATTTAGACTTGAATATCTCCAGACTCTTATTCTTTGTATATTGATGAGTTCTGAGTCACGGTGTTAATCACCATCTACTATAAATAGAAGCATCTCGAGGAATGAATTAATCCTTGAGTTTAAGGTTAAGTCAAAATAGATTGCCTAATACTTCATCCATTAAGTAAAATAATAATAGCAGATTCCTTCCTATGGTCTGTAAGTAGAATAATAGAAAGGGTACAATAACAAAATGAATATTGTTGTTATCAACACTAATAACAGCAGTGTATCACTGATAATGACAGAACAAATACCTAATGCAGTCTAGAAGTCTAAGTGGCTACAAATATTTAAGACATGTGAATATTTGTGTTAATTATTTCCTTTAATCATTTTTGCCACACCTACCTTGGCCATCTCTTTAACTACTAACTTGTTTTAGACCAATTATCAAAAATAATTTTCTTATTTTTCTCTGACCAGGACACTAACCTTCATGTTATGAAACCCTTAATGCAATATGCAATAAGAAAGTTCCATTTCCTAAGGAGTTCCCAGAGACTTGGGGGAATCTAAATTTTTCTATTATACTAGAAGAACCAATAGTATAGTAACCCTCTTGTTCAGGTACTTTTAAATGACATAAGGAAGTCTTCCAAGATTCAGGTCCCTTTCTGCTCAATGCAAAATGAAGCATAAAAAGGACTATGTGATGATGCAATCCACTTATCCAATTTCAATAGATGAATAATAGCAGCTACGCATTGTTACTTTGATCATAATTTTTGTATTATTTCTGGTATTAAATATTAGTTTGGGCTAATTTGGAAATACTGTTTATGTTCATTAACAAATAATTTTGCTATAAATCTGCAGAACTTAATGTAAGATGCCATTAATATCTATAATAATTCTAAAAAAATACATGAATGATAGAAATAGGATGCATGAAGTAAAATATGAATATATTACCTTATAAATGAAATTGAAAATGAAGACAGTAGATGGATATAAGCAGGGCTATTTTTCTATATCACTAAATGCCCTCATATGAGACTTGACCTGAATTTTATAAGAATTAACAAGTATGTCATAAATGAATTCCTAAGTGTCTGAGATTAAAAAGTTATTGATACATTTTTTTCTAAATGCATATTATTACAAAATTCGGGACAATGTTATGTGATTTATGTGCTATTTTTTTTTCTTTCCTCACTTGAAAACATATTTGTTGCTATGTCACTTAATGTACAACTTTTGAAACAGCTATCTTAAAAACACAACTGTTTAGTTGAATTACATACAAGGACCTTATATTGAATGCTTTTAAGATAGAAGGTGATTGTGATTTATAACACCTGTAAGACACTGAGGGTTGAAAGTGAAGGGATACAAGCAGAGCTGATGCTGTTTCCCATGGTGCAGGACTAGTTAGTAAAGCAAAAAGGTTACTGCCATTCATTTAAACAAAACGGGCACTTTATGTACCTTCACTGTCAGACAAGATGCAATTGAGCAATGCTTTTGTTGAACATTATAAAGGGCATGAGTGATGGGGGTGGGGATGAGGCAAGGTGAGAGAAGAAAGCTATTTCTTCTTTTGATAGCAAACACAAGAGAAAAAGCCTTTTCTCTCTGGCATAGTATCAAGTGACTTTTTAGATGACCACAGCAGTTTCTTTTCAAAGAAAATGTTTCTAGGTGGGAGATTCAAAGGTTTATTATCATCTCAATGGAGAACTAAGAGAAAAAAATATATAAGTTTCCTTGGAGACTAGTATGCTATTTTGCTGTGGTGAGTATACAAGAATCATAGTTTCTGTATTATTAACCAAGGTGTTCTGATTGGAATGTATTCCAAAGGCATGTGACAGAGGGATGTGTTTGAATTAACATCCTAACTAAGATGGAATGAGTAGTTACTTCAGTAGCTGTTCACATTTCTTCTATAATGTTTTTATTTAATACTAAAAAACAAAAATATTATTAAGAATAGCTCATTGTATTATTTTGAAGCAAAAATTATAATAATAATTAATCATAAGCTCCAAGATGAATTGCCTTCCACTAAAATGAAAATGCTTGTGAAATATTTTGCTGTTTTTAAATTTCATATCATCCCCAAATTACCTAATAATCACCATCACCATCACTATTATAACTATTTCTAATTTACTATATATAATTTATATTTTATTTCTCTCATATACATACTTTTATATTACTATATATAGTAAATTTCTAATATCTTCCCCAATGCCAAATGTAAAGGTGATATGATTATTACCAAATTAGAATAATAATTAGAACACCAAAATTTTAAATTATTGGGTCTACAAAATATTTGAATGAAAGTTTTGGTTTTATATTATTTAAAGTAAATTAAATCATGTTTGGGATAAGTTTAATCATATGATGAAAACACATATCTCTATGTGAAAATAATTAGAGCTTTTCTTTTAAACCAGAAATTGAAGGAAGGGAAACGCTCATTGATACATTAGCATCTCACTAGTTCACTTGTTGGCCTCCATGGAATAGCCAATTATATAATTTACATAACATGAACACCCAACTTAAAATTAATTGATCAAATAGCATCTGAATAGTTTTTAGTTCATTTGAAATACTTAGCCAAATAAAATAAAGTTACTGTCATTATCATGTTTTAAACAAATGATAATAAATAATTTTCTGCTTTTTTACTCTACTTTATTTCATGATTTTCAGGTTATTTGGTTGAATTAATCAAACACTAGGACAATCAATTCCAAAATTGTAGTTAAGATTCTTTTATTGGTTTAGTTCTCGGGAGCTCTGAGGGTACAGTTAGTCCATATTGTTGTTCGTCCTAAGGGGCTGCAAACCCTTCAGCTCCTTGGGTCCTTTCTCTAGCTCCTTCATTGGGGACCTTGTGCTCAGTCCAATGGATGACTGTGAGCCTCTAACTGTTGGGTACTATCAGAGCCTCTCAGGAGATACCTATATCAGGCTCCTGTCAGCCAGCACTTACTGACATCCACAATAGTGCCTAGATTTGATAATTGAATATGGGAAGGATTCAAGCAAAGAGTACACATGGTGTGACTCATGGCTCCAGCAGCATATGTATAGCGGAGGATGGCCTAGGGCAGGAGAGGCCCTTGGCTCTGTGAAGGTTCTATGCCCCAGTGTAGGGGAATGCCAAGGCCAGGAAGCAGGAGAGGGTGGGGTGGTGAGCAGGGGAAGAGGGGAGGGAACAGGTTTTTTGTTGTTTTTTGTTTTTTTAATTTTATTTTATTTTACTTTATTTTATTTTATTTTTTTTTGGTGGGGAAACTGGAAAAGGAGATACCATATGACATTTAAATAAAGAAAATATCTAATAAAAAATTAAAAAAGTTTCCATCGTTATAAACAGAAACAATGATCAAAGCAACTTAGAAAAGGAAGTAATTATATGGAGACTTGTTAAAGTTTCAGAGAGTGAGCCTATGACCATCAGGGGAGGAGCATGGTATGATATTGGGGCATTAGCTGAAAACTTACATCTGATTTACAAAGAGCAGGGAGTGAAAGAGAGAGGCTTGGCCTGACATAGGCTTTTTATACCTCAAATCCCATGTCCAGTGATATACATCCTCCAACAGAGAGTGGCATGCTTTCCTAAAGAGTCTGATAACTAGGGACCCAAACACTCAAATATATACAGCTATGCGACCAGTCATATTCAAAAAATCACCAAAACCAAGTCCTCTTTCTTTGGAAAGAAAAGGTGACATGGGTAGATGCTTTATACTTTGTCTCTCTGATTATTACCCTGAAGGATGAAAATACCTTCACTAGTGATAGCGATAGCCTCTTTCTGAATAAGATATGATTCATAGAATTTTTAAGTGTAAGATCTTATGGGCCTAAGACTCCTAGGTATATATCAATTAATGAACATAGTAAGCTGAAAATGAGTGATAATCTATCTAAAATATTCTCACAAGAGATCAATAAATAGTAATGCTCTTGTTATTAATGAATATAAAATATTTGAATGAAGGTCAAGATTATTTGATACTGTTGAAAATTAAAATGTCTTAGATAGACATAGAAGATTTGGTTTACACAGTGATGATCTATGTCAGTTCCTTTTTATCTGTTCCGTTTTTACAATAATGAACCAATGAATATATGTGTACATGTTTATATATGAACTTATGTTTATTTCTTTGGTTAAATGCACAAGAGTTGTACTACTGATTCACATAGTAATCCCTGTGATTATGTATTATAAACTACTAAAATATCTTTCATATTAGCTCTACAAATGTATATACCTATGGGCAATTCATTACTATCTTTGCTGTCCTTGACAACAGAAGTCATTATCTGATTTTATCCCACTTGACATAAAGTGGTATATAATGGTAGATGTAATTGGCATTTTCTAACTAAAAATTTTAAACCCATTTATATGTATTTTTTTGATATTTGTGTGTCTTCTTTGAAGAAATATCTGTTCAGACACTTTGATTAATTTTAATTGGATGGTGTGACATTTTACTTTTAAAGTTTTAGAATGATTTAAAAAATAAATCAAAGTGAAGTTTTCTCCTAAAATATAAGATATGCAGTTTTTCCAATTTTGCTAGCGATAGGCTCATTTACTTTTTTGCATGTTGGATCATGATTTGAATACGCATGTTAAGTGCTCATGTTTCTATTTTTAAGCTGGATGTCATGACACATGGTATTGATTGAGTAAAAATCACATATGAAATGAGCATTATTTATTCTATTGTTTCTTACACTAGTTTATCCTGTATTTAAAATTAATTTATAGGTTCCTCCAATTATCTTTTACTTTTATTAATGTATACTAATTTTGAACAGCAATGAGTTTCCTAATTCCTTTTCATATATTCTTGTATGGTGCTCTGATCATAATCCTATGACCATTACCCTCATTTCCCACCTCTCTGTGACATACATTCCGTTCCTAATGAATTCCCTGCTAAATTCACACAGCTCCACCGCTCGATTCTACATCTGAGTAGACATGCGTAATACTTCATGCTTCCAGTTCTGGCTTCTTTATTCTGCTTTTTGCTTATTGTGAAAGTAAGATAAGCATATCTGAATTCTTTCTTTATTGCTTCCAGATTATGATTTCTTTCATTTATTTACTTCCTGTTTATTTGTATTTACATTTTAAAGCGATGCTTTATATACAACATATATGTATATTTATATATTTCTGTCCATTCTGACAGCCCTAAATTGAGGTATGCATAGCATTCACACTTAAAGTGATCGTTGAATGCAGTTGTATAAATGCACTGCCTATTTTTGATGATTTTATGTCTGTGGTATTTATTCTTTTCCTGATTAACTATGCCCTCTTATTTTACTCCATCTGCATGACTTTTGAGAATATGTCTCATTATAACACAAATTCAAGATCCTCTCCATCCTATCTCCTGAATCCTAGGAGTCAAGCTATGTGGCAGCACACCTAGCTTGTCTTCTATATGTTCTCTATTTTCTGGAAGCAGGAGAAATTAATACCTTAATATTTTACAGTGCTCTCCATAGGTACTACAACAAACATATAAAGCCTATATAAATACTCTTTTTTTAGTTACTTGGACTAGGACACCATATCTGAAAAAAAAAAAAAAAGTCTTACAAAAGGATTTGTTTCAAGCCATGTTTTAGAGTAGTTGGCTTGTCCTGGCCAGGGAGTGAGACAAAACAAAGAAGTCCACATTTTTGTAGGCTGGAAGCAGAGAGAAAAAAATATGGAGACAAAAGGTGCTCCTCTTCTGGCATTCTCTCCCTGTACTTTTTCCCAAACCCCAACTACTTACACATTGCTATACTCATTTTGAAAATTCATCCTTTGCTGAAGACACCTTTATCATGTCACCTATGGTACCCAAATCATCTTCTACATCACTTTAAATCCAGTCAAGTTGACAACAAATATTAACCATCATACTCCATTTCAAATATTGTTATATCACAATATTAAAATGAACACTAAAGTCTCTTACATTCCGTATGGCATTACAGCCACGTTTCCAGACCACTTTTACACACATGTTACAATCATTCCATATGTTCTTGGTATGATAGCTTTGAACAATTTCCTACTAAAGGATTTTGATACAATTAGGTATGCAATTGCACTCTGCCTTCATTTATTCCCTAGTTTTCCTTTCTTTGAACAAGTCATATCTCTTTTACCCACACCAAATTCTTCTATAACACTCTTCTTTTAATATACTGGTTGGTGCTTCAACAGCACAAGCTAGAGCTTAAAAAGCAGATATTTTTCTGAGGGTTCTGTAGACTTGAGTTTCAAAATCAAGGTGTTAGCATGTTAAATTTATATTAAGTGTGCTTGTCTTGTTTGCATTTTCAGTTCTATTTCTATCATCTATCAGTCTTTATGTATCTATGTACCTACCTATCACCTATCAATTTATTATCTATCTGTATATAGTTATCTAATCTCTCTTTCTCTCTCTCTTACACACACAACACACACACACACACACACACACACACAGAGAGAGAGAGAGAGAGAGAGAGAGAGAGAGAGATCAAACTCTTAGGCAAGTCAAATAAATTTCCTATCATTCCGTATCTTAAAACCTAAGCGACACATACAAATGAGTTCTATCAACTAAAAATGTTGCTACGGGTAAGTAGATTTCATTAATTGAACATTACCTCTAAATTGTCTTAATAAAATATCCAGATATTTTTATAAGTTTTTAAAACACTTTGTCCCAATTTTCCGGGAAAGAATCTGTTGAACTTTCCAGGTCACAATGGAAGTAATGAAAACTCTTTCTTAACAAGTGAAATGAGAGCTCTGTGAAAACCCTCAGCAATTCCTATCAGTAAATTTCTTAGGTATTTAAACTGTCAGATAAAGACATTTCTGATTCTCTGTAAAACTGTTTATTTACTGCCTGACAACAGATACTCCAGAAATCCCACACTCCCATTAATTTCTCAAATACATCATGTGGCACTTTTAATCCCAGCTATTGCTCAATGTGTATATCGTGCTTCTTCCTGCTTATATCTCACGTAGATTTCCTGGATAGCTCGACATTTTTTCAACAGTTTAAAAATCTATTCTTCTTTAAGACTTTCAGATGGAATACTGGGTATTTTTCTCTGTGTTCATAAATCCCATACAATGCATATATCTATTTACAGAACACATATCCATGGTGGGTGCATGTTCCTGCTTTTTGGTTTTATGGAGTAAAGGACAGTTTGTAAGGGTTCTGTCTTAAAAAGTAGCTTAAATAGAAACTCTATAATAGTCAGAAAATTCATATTCATATCCCCATGCTTCTGTAGTCCCATGTTATCTCTCATTCTTCCATTTCATTGTGAGTGTGAAAAATAACCAAAGAAAGTTGGAGGGCTTCCCTCAGATAAACAATCAGGTTTTTTCTTTTCTTTTTGTATTAAGATAATGCACTTTGCATTAATGTTTCTTTTCTCTGAGTAAATCATTTTGAAGACAAAATGGTATCTTTTATTTATAATATTTTTCATGACAGCTATGTAATCCTGATTATCTGAAATCATTAATAAAGTGTTTTGCTTTTAAAATAAAACATATTACAAACTATCCCTTCCTCACAATCTTGTTCTTTGTCTTAGTTCTCTAAAATAATTTAGCTCAATCAATCAATAAATTCAACAGATAAAATAATTATATCAAATTATATCATTGCCATGATATCAAAGGCAATGGAAAATTTAAATCAATTAAATGTTAACAATCTTTATAAATAGGATGTGTCAGTTATGTTTCTTGTTGTTGTCATACTGCATTTGAACAGCAACAATTTAGGTCTAGAGAAACCAATTGAGAGACAGGCTGAAGGTAGAATAACTTATTATACACACACACACACACACACACACACAAACACACACACACAGTGTGTGTAGATAGATAGACAGATAGATGATAGATAGATAGATAGATAGATAGACAGATAGATAGGCAGATAGACAGATAGACAGATAGAAACTTTTTGCATTTTGTTGGTGTATTATGTCACATAGAATCCAAATAAGAATATCTTGGTGCGTCATTCTTAGGATAAATGTTGAAGATGCATGAATTAAGGGAGGCATGCTAAAACCTCGAATGAGATTCAAGTTGCATTTGAATTCATCATACAGGGAGTTCTTATCACACGAAGCATAAACAAAACTACATCTTTTCGAAAATGTGCTAATGTGACATTAAACATGACCTTTGAGCAGCTGATTGAAATGTGAGTTTTAAAAAAGGAAAACTAATTTCACATCAAATGGTGTATCAATCTGTATAATTCTACTTCAAACACTTCTTAAAGTTCGATTAAAAGGATTAATAGTTTATATGTTTCTATTATGTTGCCTGTATTCCAGATGTGTGATTTTTTTCCTCTACTAATTTTCAAGCTTCAGTATTAATAATAATAACTAATATATGTATCATGAAAAGATTAAAATGAAATCTAAATCTAATGACTCTATGAATAAAATGCCAGGCACAAATTTTGAATATCTTTGAAAGGAAAACTAGTCAATCAGTAGCCATGGAATTAGCGTGGAATTACCCTATGTGAGATTAAATGTGACTTTAATTTTTATAATGCAGAGAAAGCTTTCCAATTCCACTGCTCTCAAAAAAAAAAAAAAAAAAAAAAACCCTCATAGGATATGTTCAAAATGCATTGTCACTTATTACAGTGTATTGGAGAAAAGAAATTAGAAGTAGAACTTATGGCCATGGTAAGAGGCAAAAGAAGTGTGGGTTTTGCTCAGGGTTGTATTGTGAAACTACAAAAAAATTGAACATTCTACATAGATGAAAGTGAATCCTGAATTGTCTTAGAGGGCATTCTGAATTCTATGCACACATCCCATCCCATTAAAATAAGGGCTTCTACACAATCAAAGGAGCTATGGTTTAGAGATTAAGTTTAAATCATATCTAAATAATATCAAGTGAAGTTAGATACAAAACATAAATACATAACACATCTGTTGTGTATTTAATTTTAAAGCAGATCAATGTTGTTTTTAACTTAGAAAAGATAAGATAACTAGTTATTTTTTAATCCCCTAAGTTTTACCCATGGATGGGAATCTGTGGTCTAGAACTTCATAAGTGAAATTGATTTGTGCAAGAAATATGACAATGAACTTAAAGTTATCTTTACCTAAAGAAATGAAACACTTGACCATGTTGTTACATGAGCTGTCCATTATGATCCAAGTGTTTTTTCTGTGCCCAAAGTCACACACATTTTTCAGTATGGAAAAACAAAACCAAATCCAAACCACTGTATGATCATGTCATCAAATGGCAAAGTACATTTTTTAGAGGAACTGTGAAGATAATGTGACGTAAATTATATGACAGGTGCTCCAAATACTCTTTCCTTCCCTTGTTGATCTTATGACTCTAAGGACAATTCTCTAGCATCTATCAGTTCACAGAGAAGAGAACACTCAGGCCTTGTTTGTGAACCATTTTGTCAATATGCAGATACCAGGTGAGTATGTACAGCTGCAGGCATGCTATGCTGTCCTGGGACTGTAATCACCACCCTGGCTCTGAACAAGCCCATTCTCAGAGATAGTTCTAAGAAGAGATGTCCAATTCTACCCTATGGGCTGTATTCCTTGCAGTGTCTCACCATATAATTTGTCTTGGATGCTAAGGCTTGAACTGTCCTTAGAGTTTCACCAAGCTGTTGTCCTTCTTTTGGTTTGTAAATATCTTAGTAACTCTTCTAATAAACTTTATAAGTCCCAGTAACCCATCTCTATATCACCATGACATTTTCATGTTACTCAAAACCTAAAATGATGTACTAAAATGAATGTTTTTTATGGATTTCTTTTTATAGTTTGGATATAAAATACATTAAAGGCCTGTGTTGAAAGGTTGGTGTATAAGATTGTGCTACTCTAAGTGGTGGAAGCATTGGGAGTCAAGTCAAGCTGGAAACAGATCAAGCAGAACAAAGCATGCCACTGAAGGGGAAATTTTACTACCCACCTTTTGGTATAATTTACATAAGTTGCATGATTTAAATACCTTTATTCAGTGTTACCCTCTTCATCATGATTGTCTGTCTCACAACATTCCCCAAAACAAAGGATTAAAGTGTCAAAGGACAGGGAACCTTGACACAGTGAGCTGAAAGAAACCTTTTCTCATAGCCTCCTTTCACAATCACACCACTCATTGCCAAATGGGATCATGAAATATTGGATAAAATGCAATTTTTTTAGTTGTGAAATCCCGTTAATCATCTAGCATAATGCTATTACATGCATAATTTTTCTAATCAATAAGAGTTGTGTCTATTCCAATATTATAAAATGTACTTTTATATCAAGATGCTTAATATTATAAATGTTAAATTATAGTATTCCAGTTCTGGAATATTGAAGAAATGAGCAAAAATCAGTTAAGAAATCCAACTCCTCTAGGGATGTACTTGCAGTTGCACACAAGACAAAACATGCTTCTCTGCTCTAATTTTTCTATTATCTTCTTTATGACACTAAATATGGTTTAGAGAAATCTTAAGAGGTATCATTTTGCATGTAATACATTTGTAAATAATGACATTATATAAAATCACATTGGCCAAATGTTTTCTGTGATACTATGGCTGGGTGTGATTATTATGTAAATAATCGGACTCAGTATAGCATTGTATTCTTCCTAAGATCTATAAACTTTCTCTGTCAGAGGAATGCGAGCCCTTTCCTGAGTGAGAAAATTCTTTTTAATGATGTTCTTCAAACTGAGTCTGTTTTTCATTTCCTCCTTCTCCTTCTCCTTTTTCTTCTTCTCCTCTTCTTCCCCCTCTTCTTCTTCCTCCTCCTCCTCCTCCACTTCCCACTTCTTCTCCTGCTTCCTTTCTTCTTCCTCTTCTTCTTTTGTTATTAGTCAAAGTTAGTTCTACTGAATGTGAAGCTTGTCTACTCTAAAACTTTAATATTTGGACAAACAGTAATTAACAAGCTCCTATAAGTCTCTTGAGAGCAACACAATACTGGAAAACTTACAACTTTTTAGCTCCCACATACATGTAAGTTGGTAGTACATCTCATTTAATATCTATTATGCATTATAAACATGCATACAGGTAATTTTGATAACATATTATAAGATATATCCAAATAGTTTTGTATCTATGAAAAAAATCTATATAATGCAAACACGTGTTTTTTGAGGAAAACAAATTAATAATTGGATATAAAATGAATAACCAAATTGGTTAATTAATAAGTGTTATTAGTTATTGACATCAAAATTTTATTATAGTTACTTGAAATAGTATCTGCTCTCAGTTAATTCACATGCCTTTGCAATTGGTAAGGAAGAATCAAATATTTTATATCTCTTACAGCCTTATAATCTCAGGCCACATTTCTATACTTCTGACAGTCAAAAATGATTTATTTTGTCTTCTTAAATTTACTGTATTTAAGCTTTATAGAGTGAACACATGAACATCTGACATTTAAATTCTATTTTGAAGTAATAACTTACAAAGTCATATGATAACACACTACTAGTTATAATGTGAGAAAATATTCAATAAGTTAACTAGTTTAAATCTAAGACTTTTACATTAGGAAAGATAAAAAGGGACACTATGAAAACTAAAATGTAATGACTTCTGAGATTTGAATTACATCGTTGAGAATATTTAAGGTAAATATGATTTATACTTCACAAGGCTTGAATAGACAAATGTCACAGAGGAGAAATATTGGACTAAATTAAAATCATATATGCATATAATCATTGAACATATTTGTTCATATTACATGCTTTTATATTAATTCACTGTACCCAGAATATATATAGAACCCTACTTCATATTTTATATAATCAGAGTAGGTACTAATGAGAGACTACAACAAAGGGTCTGTTAGAGCCTAGGTACAACATTTTGCACATGAACACACATTCTCCAGTACTTCAGCACCCTACAGTGATCTGCAATTTGTGTGCATTTTACTTGCTTATTCTTTCACTTGTGTGACACACAAGGGTATTTGAATTTGCTACTGTGAGCAAATCATGTTTTCACAGGATTGAGTATTTTCCTCAGGAGACAGAGACACAGATTCAACAAGGTATACTTTTTTAAACAATAAATTTATGTGACTATGAAGAATATTAGTCAACATTTTATTTTATTTTTGAGCTGGGAAGTTTTACATGTTTCTGATGTTAGGGTTTCCCTTGAAAGAATAAATAGCAGTCTTGAAAAATAAAACAATTCTAAAGTATTACTTGGTAAAGTACCTCCTATATAGCTTTGCTGTTTGTTTTAAGTGGTTAATATTAACTTTGAGGCTTGCATTTCTGATAGTTTACAAAGAAATGGTAAGCTAAAAAGTTATACATGCATTAGGTATACATGTGAATAGTTCGGTGAGTGATTATCTGAAGCAGGTATTTAAAATAAAATGAGTCTATGTAGGATGTAATCCAAGCAACAACAACGCAGGAATAAACAAGGCCAAAGCAGGTTAATGCTTGTATAAAATAATACTTAAATAAAGATGATTTATGTTTATAATGGTTTTAATATTATCAAATATTGAAGCATAATTGGCACTAAATAAGCAATACATATTTTAAATGACACTACTATTGTCAGACTTATGTATAAATCTCAGAAGCCATCCATTACCAATGTATTGTGTGCCTTGATATTCTAAAATTTCTTCACACTCTTTTCAAATATATTCTTCTTCAAATCCTTTATCTTCTCATCTATCAATAAGTATCAATAATTAAATTATTCCCTGTCATTACTTGTTAGGATTAATGAAGATATTTTATATAACTAAAATAATAAAGTAGGTACAGAACAACTATTTTGATTATGGCTGCACTTATTGGTCAAACTTGAGCCTCTTCTCCAACTTCAGTATGCTTTTTATGGAATCCTGATATTGTACCACTGGATATAACTCTCTTACTGACACCATTCCTGTGAAGATATGAGGTGGAGGACATAGCTTTATGGGTTTTTCATTGTCCTGAGATCATGAACACTGAATATTTTTCAGGACTGTTTTCCCTTGACTTTGAATCTGGTGAAGTCTGTTAAGCAGGGAACATTGCTAGACTTACCCTTCCCAATAGTTTTGTGTTTAATGTTATGTAGAACTATGTCTTAAATACAGTTGATATCTTGTTTCATACTCCAGTGGGAAGAAATTGAGAAGAGCCAGACAACATGGTTCCTACTGAGGATCAAGTTGAAACTTCCATTCCTTAGTCCTTGACATATAGATGATCGCCTCCCCTTGTATTCTTCACATCTTTTGTTTTTTTTTTTGGTTTTTTTTTTTCTGATTTGCAATTACAGATATCTGTATAAAGACAGATTTTTTTTTCATAAATATAAAACTTACTCCAAAGGTTTACTTCTATTAATCTGTGTGAATTAAATGTGTGTGATGTTAGACATTTCATGGTGCCTGTCAGGAAAGAAGAGGCCTATTCCATTTCTCTACTTCTGCCTTGATGGATGTGAATATAATATACAAACTATTTGAGACTTTCATCTTCTCTCTATTCTTTTCTGACATAATAACATTTTAACAATGAGTTTACTTATTCCAGCATGCCTCAGGTAAGGATGTAAAAATAAATTGCATAGGTAGTTAACAATACAAATTGGATTTAGATTAAATGGTGTGCTGACATCAGAACTTACTTTATTAAAACTGGAATTTCAAAACTGTTTTTAACAAAATCTGATGAACTTCACAAGGATTACTTAGGGATGTTATGATAATTACGATTGACATGATGATTGTCGTATATATAAAACTCCCACTTGTTAACAATTTTAAATAGGCTTAATTCATTTAATCCTGTACAATTTATAAAAAACAATGGTCATTAAAAAATGATATGTCATTTGGACAAATTGTTTAAATAAGTTGGCTTCAATCTTTTATAAGTAAAAATAAAATAATAGAGAGATGAGATCTCACCATAAATTATTTCAAATATTCTAATTTAAGTGTTTACAGTCTTTAAACTAAACAAGTATCTTTCAGAATTTTGAGGGAAATGAGTCTACAAAAATGCAAAAGTGTTATAAGAAAAAATTAATATGTAACTAAGAGTAACTTCTATTTGCAAAACATCTTATTATAATGAATACTTAAAGTAGTTCATGAACTACCCTGGTTCAGTCTGAATATTTTCCTTTCAGTACTTATTTTGTTATATATTTGGCTATGCTAGAGAATAAATTTGATAGCCTAGCACTCCTGATCTATATACACCTCCAGCAGTAATTTGTTTCTTTTTTTTTAGTCTCATTCATTTTTATTTGGATTGTTTATTCTTTTTTGTTGTTATTTTTTGCATTTTTATTAGATGTTTTCTTATTTACAATATCTTCTTTC
>NW_022196905.1:72063505-72122976 GCF_008632895.1 Mastomys coucha | reverse complement strand
AAAAAAAGAAAAAAGAAAATAAAAATAAAAATAAAATAAAAAACAAAAATTTAGACAATCCTTTGTTCCCTCCCCCTCCCCCTGCTCATAATCTCTCACATACACACACACCCCTGCTTACTGGCCCTGGTATTCCCCTACACTGGGGCATAGATCCTTAAGAGGGCCAAGGTCCTTTCCTCCTACTAATGACTGGCTTGGCCATCCTCTGCTATATGCATGCTGGTGGAGCCATTATTCTCCCCCATGTGTCCTCTTTGGTTGGAGTTTTATTCCCTTGAAGCTCTGAGAGTACTAGTTAGTTCATATTGTTGTTCCTCCTAAGAGGCTGCAAACCCTTCAGCTCCTTAGGTTCTTTCTCGAGCTCCTTCATTGGGGACCCTGTGCTCAGTCCAATGGATGGCTGTGAACCTCTACTTCTGTATTGGTCAGGTACTGTCAGAGCCTCTCAGTAGACAGCTATATCAGACTCCTGTCAGCCAGCACTTGTCACTTGTTGGCATTCACAATAGTGTCTGGATTTGATGATTGAATATGGGAAGGATTCCAAGGTGGAGCAGTCTCTGAATTATCCTTCCTTTAGACTTTTCCATAGTTAGCCACTACAACTCCTTCTATGGGTATTTTGTTCTGTTGTTCCAAAGTCAGGGAGCTGGGCTGGTTGCCTGCCTTAGGCTCTCTCTCTCTGCAGGGTGGCAGAGGCAGGGATGCTGAGGCCCCATCTCTCTCTCTCCTCTGGGGCTGACCTGTTTGCTGCAAGGCACCTTAATTAAAAGGGAGCAATGTATGAATAAGTTATTTTATTGTAGGAAGGAGAAATATGCTGGTTGAGTAGAGAGAAAAAAAGGAGAGGAAGAAGAGAGAGAGAAAAGAAGGAAAGGGAGAAAGACAGAGAAGAGAACAAAGAGCAGAGAGGAGAGAGAGAGCAAGAGGAAGTAAGAGTGAGAGGGGAGAGAAGTAAGAGAGAATGAGGAGCAAGAGAGGAAGGGTAAGAGTAAGAGAGTGAGGAGGGGGCAAACCACCCCTTTTATTGTATGGGGTGTGGCATGCCTGGCTTGTGGTCAGATGACTGTGTGTAGGGTCCAGCTAGAATGTTGGGAGTTTGAGGCAGTGTCTGTCTGATAGAGCACACATCTCCTGCAGGGGCAGCTGTGAGTGGACTGGGCTGAAATCTGAGCTATTGATCTCAGGAGTAAATCACCTAATGTCTACTGTCCCTTATGAGCAAATGCTCAGTGGGTCTACAAGGTCCGAGCTGGCTACTCTCCTGGACTCCGGTTGTCAGAACTGCTCACTGCCCCACATTGTTCCACCTTTTTTTTTAAATTAGATGTTTTCTTTATTTACATGTCATATGATTTCTCCTTTCCCAGTTTCCCCTCAAACTAAACAAAACAACAACAACAACAACAACAAAAACAGACCAAAAAAAAAAAACCGCAAAAAACAAAAAACAACAAGAACAAACCCCTGTTGCCTCTCCCACCCCTCTGCTTGCCACCCCACCCTCTCCCACTTATTGGCACTGGCATTCCCCTACACTGGGGCACAGAACCTTCACAGGGTCAAGGGGCTCTCCTTCCATTGATGCTCAACTTTGAAATTCTCTACTATACACATGCTGCCAGAGAAATCAGTTCTACCATGTATAGTCCTTTGTTGGTTTTTGAGTCCCTGGGAGCTCTGAGGGTACTAGTTAGGAACAAGTATCCTCAATTTGGTCTTCCTTCTTCTTGAGTTTCTTATGGTTTGTGGTTTGTGTATTCTGATCTTCTATGCTAATATCCCCTTATCAAAGAATGCATACCATGTGTGTTCTTTTGTGATTGGAATACCTCCCCAAGAATTTCATAACTTCATTATTTTTAATAGCTGAGTACTACTCAGCTATGCCATTGTGTAGATGTACCACGTTTTCGGTATCCATTCCTCTGTTGAGGGACATCTGGGTTGTTTCCAGTTTCTGGTTATTATAAATAAGGCTGCTATGAACATAGAGAAGCATGTGTCCTTATTACATGTTGGAGCATCTTCTGGGTATATGTCCAGGAGAAGTATAGCTGGGTCCTCTGATAGTACTATTTCCAATTGTTGGAGGAACTGCCAAACTGATTTCCAGAGTGGATGTACCAGCTTGCCATTCCACCAGCAATGAAGGAGTGTTCCTCTTTCTCCACAACCTTGCAAGCATCTGCTGTCACATGAGTTTTTTATCCTAGCCATTCTGACTGGTGTGAGATGGAATCTCAGGGTTGTTTTGATTTGCATTTCCCTGATGACTAAGGATGTTGAACATTTCTTTAGGTGCTTCTCAGCCATGCGGTTCAAAATTCTTTGTTTAGCTCTGTACCCCATTTTTAATAGGGTTATTTGTTTCTCTGGAGTCTAACTTCTTGAGTTCTTTGTATATATTGGATATTAGCCCTCTATCAGATATAGGATTGGTAAAGATCTTTTCCCAATTTGTTGGTTGCTGTTTTGTCCCATTGACAGTGTATTTTGCCTTACAAAAGCTTTGCAATTTTATGAAGTCCCATTTGTCAATTCTTCATCTTAAAGCATAAGATATTGGTGTTCTGTTCAGGAAATTTACCCCTGTGCATATGTGCTCAAGGCTTTTCCCCACTTTCTTTTTTCTTTTCTACCAGTTTGAGTGTATCTGGTTTTATGTGGAGGTCCTTGATCCACTTGGACTTGAGCTTTGTACAAAGAGATAGGAATGGATCAATTAGCCTTCTTCTACATGCTAACCGCCAGTTGAGAAAGCACCATTTGTTGAAAATGCTGTCTTTTCTCCACTGGATGGTTGTAGCTCCTTTGTCAAAGATCAAGTGACCATAGGTGTGTGGGTTCATTTCTGGATCTTATTCCATTCCATTCCAATCCTATTCCATTGATCTACCTGCCTGTTATTGTACCAATACCATGCAGTTTTTATCACAATTGCTTTGTAGTACAGCTTAAGGTCTGGGATGGTGATTCCACCAGAGTGTCCTTTATTGTTGAGCATAGTTTTGGCTATCCTGGGTTTTTTGTTATTCCAGATGAATTTGCAAATTTCTCTTTCTAAGTCTGTGAAGAATTGAGTTGGAATTTTGATGGGGATTTCATTGAATCTGTAGATTGCTTTCAGCAAGATGGTCATTTTTACTATATTAATCCTGCCACTCCATGAGCATTGGAGATCTTTCCATCTTCTGAGATCTTCTTCAATTTCCTTCTTCATAGACTTGAAGTTTTTGTCACATCTTTTACTTGCTTAGTTAGAGTCACACCAAGGTATTTTATATTATTTGAGACTATTGTGAAGGGTGTTGTTGCCCTAATTTCTTTCTCAGTCTGTTTATCCTTTGTGTAGAGGAACACCACTGATTTGCTTGAGTTAATTTTATATCCAGCTACTTTGTTGAAGTTGTTTATCAGGTTTAGGAGCACTCTGGTGGAATTTTGGGGGATCACTTAAGTATACTATCATATCATCAGCAAATAGTGATAACTTGACTTCTTCCTTTCCAATTCATATCCCTTTGATCTCCTTTTGTTGTCTAATTGCTCTGGCTAGGACTTCAAGTACAATATTGAATAGGTAGAAAGAGAGTGAGAGAAAGAGAAAGGGAGCCTTGCCTAGTCTCTGATTTTTGTGAAATTGCTTCAAGTTTCTCTCCATTTAGTTTGATGTTGGCTACTGATTTGTTGTATATTGTTTTTACTATGTTTAAGTATGGTCCTTGAGTTACTGATCTTTCTAAGACTTTTATCATGAAGGGATGTTGGATTTTCTCAAAAGCTTTCTCATTGTCTAATGAGATGATCATATGTTTTTTTTTTCCTTTGAGTTTGTTTATATAGTGAATTATATTGATAGATATCCAAATATTGAAGTCCCTGCATCCCTTAGATGAAACCTACTTGACCATGATGGATGTTTGTTTTGATATGTTCTTGGATTCAGTTCACAAGAATTTTATTGAGAATGAATTGTGTAGAGTACCTTCTGTTACTATTTTGTGGAATAGTTTGAGGAGTATTGGTATTAGGTATTCTTTGAAGATCTGATAAAACTACACTGAACCCATCCGATCCTGGGCTTTTTTTGCTTGGGAGACTATTAATGACTGTTTCTATTTCATGAGCAGATATATGGGACTGTTTATATGGTTGATCTGATCTTGATTTAACTTTGATACCTGGTATCTGTCAAGAAAATTGTCTATTTCATCCAGATTTTCCAGTTTTGTTAAGTATAGGCTTTGTAGTTGGCTCTCATGATGTTTTGGATTTCCTAAATGTCTGTTGTTATGTCACCCTTTTCATTTCTGATCTTTTTAATTTAGATAATGTCTTTTGCCCTCTAGTTAGTCAGGCTAAAGGTTTATCTATTTTGTTGATTTTCATAAAAGACCAGCTCCTGGTTTGGTTGATTCTTTGTATAGTTCTTTTTGTTTCTATTTGGTTTATTTCAGGCCTGAGTTTGATTATTTCCTGCCTTGGACTCCTCTTGGGTGAATTTGCTTCTTTTTGTTCTAGAGCTTTCAAATGTGCTGTCAAATTGCTGGTATTTGCTCTCTACAGTTTCTTTTTGGAGGCACTTAAAGCTATGAGTTTTCCCTCTTAGGACTTCTTTCTTTGTGTCCCATAAGTCTGGGTATGCTGTAGCTTCATTTTCATTAAACACTAGAAAGTCTTTAATTTCTTTCTTTATTTCTACCTTGACCAAGTTATCACTGAGTAGAGTGTTGTTGAGCTTCCACATGTGTGTGGGCATTCTATTGTTTATGCTGTTATTTATTTGCAGCCTTAGTCCATGGTGATCTGATAGGATTTATTTCAGCCCTCTTTTATCAGAGGCCTCATCTGTAACCAATTATATGGTCAGTTTTGGAGAAGGTACCATGAGGTGCTGAGAAGAAGGTATATCTTTTGTTTTAGGATAAAAGGTTCTATAGATATCTGTTAAATCCATTTGTTTCATAACTTCTGTTAGTCTCATTGTGTCTTTGTTTAGTTTCTGTTTCCAAGATCTGGCCATTACAGAGAGTGGGGTGTTGAAATCTCCCAGTAATATTGTGTGTGGTGCAATATGTGCTTTGAGCTTTAGTAAAGTTTCTTTTATGAATGTAGATACCCTTGCATTTGGAGCATAGAGCTTCAGATTTGAAAGTTTCTCTTCTCTTGGTAGATCATACCTTTGATGAATATGAAGTGTCCCTCCTTATCTTTTTTGATCACTTTAGGGTTAAAGTCAATTTTATTTGATATTAGAATGGCTACTCCAGTTTTTTTCTTGGAACCATTGGCTTGGAGGATTGTTTTCCAGCCTTTTATTCTGAGGTAGTGTCTGTCTTTGTCACTGAGGTGGGTTTCCTGTATGCAGCAAAATGTTGGGTCCTGTTTACTTACCCAGTCTGATAGTCTATGTCTTTTTATTGGGGAATTAAGTCCATTGATATTAATAGATATTAAAGAAAAGTAATTTTTGCTTCCTGTTATTTTTGTTGCTAGAGTTGGAATTCTGTTCATGTGGTTATCTTCTTTTAATTTTGTTAGAAAATTACTTTTTTGCTTTTTCTCAGATGTAGTTTCCCTCCTTGTGTTGAAGTTTTCCATTTATTTTCCTTTGAAATATATACATTTTTTGAAATATATTTTTTGTGGAAATATATTGTGAAATTTGGTTTTGTCATGGAATACTTTGGTTTCTCCATCTATGGTGTTTGAGAGTTTTGCTGGGTATAGTAGCCCTTCACTGGCATTTGTGTTATCTTAAGGTCTGTATGACATCACCTATGATATTCTGACTTTCATAGTCTCTGGCAAGAAGTCTGATAGGCCTGCCTTTATTTGTTTCTTGACTTTTTTCCCCTCACTGCTTTTAATATTCTTTCTTTGTTTTGTGCCTTTGGTGTTTTGACTATTATGTTGTGGGAGGAATTTCTTTTCTGGTCCATCTATTTGGAGTTCTATAGGCTTCTTGTATGTTCATGGGCATCTCTTTCTTTAGGTTAGGGAAGTTTTCTTCTATAATTTTGTTGAAGATATTTACTGGCTCTTTAAGTTAGAGGTCTTCACTCTCTTCTATACCTATTATCCTTAGGTTTGGTCTTCTCATTGTGTCCTGGATTTCCCGGATGTTTTGGGTTAGGAGTTTTTGGCATTTTGTGTTTTCTTTGACTGTTGTGTCAATGTTTTCTATGGTATCTTCTGCACCTGAGATCCTCTCTTCTATCTCTTGTATTCTGTTGGTGATGCTTGCATCTATGGTTCCTGACTTCTTTCCTAAAATTTCTATCTTCAGAGTTGTCTCTCTTTGTGATTTCTTAACTGTTTCTACTACCATTTTTAGGTCCTTGATGGTTTTGTTCAGTTCCTTCACCTGTTTGGTTGTGCTTTCATGTAATTCTTTAAGGGATTTTTGTGTTTCCTCTTTAAGGGTTTCTACTTGTTTACTTGTGTTCTCCTGTAATTCTTTAAGGGATTTTTGTGTTTCCTCTTTAAGGGCTTGAGCCTGATTATTTGTTTTCTCCTGTATTTCTTTAAGGGAGTTATTCATGCTCTTCTTAAATTCCTGTATCACCATCATGAGATATGATTTTAGATCCAAATCTTGCTTTTCTGGTGTTTTGGGATATCCAGGACTTGCTGAGGTGAGAGTACTAGGTTCTGATGTAGCCATGTAGTCTTGGTTACTGTTGGTAAGATTCTTGTGTTTGCCTTTCGCCATCTGTTGATCTCTGGTGTTAGAAGTTCTTGCTGTCTATGGCTGGAACTTGTTCCTCCTGTGAGTCTGTATGCCTGTGTCAGCACTTTTGGGAGATCAGCTCTCCTCAGGTAATACTTGAGTCTCTGGGTTGGAGCACTCCCTGATGGCAAGCTCTCCACTTGTGGAGATGGAGCAGAGAGGGCTGTTGATCTGCAGAACCTCCTCCTAGGTGAAGAAAGAAGTAGAAAGGATCCTGCACTGGCTGCCCTGCCTCTTCCAAGTTCTCAGTAATTTGTTTCTTTACACATATTTGTCTTGATATAAGTGCTTCACTTAGATTGAGTCTATGGACCATGTAGAATTTTTTGTTGTCTTCCTACTAATTAATTTATTTATTCACTTTAAATCCTGAATCCAGGCCATTCTCCTCCCAATCTTACCTCACACAGTCCCTCCTCCCACTCACACTTTCCCTCTTCTCTGTGAAGGGGAGTTCCCACAAGGGTACCAACCAACCATGGCATATCATGTCATTGCAGGACTAGGTACATCCTCTCCTAATGAAAACAGACAAGGCAACCCAGTTGTGGTAACAGGATCCACAGACTGACAAGAAAGCCATGGAAAGCTCTTACTCCAGTTGTTGGGGAAATCACATAAAGAACAACTAAGCTGCACATCTACATATTTTTGAAAGTCCTAGGTTTAGTCCATAGATGCTCTTTGGTTGGTGGTTCAGTATTGGGAAACCACAAGGGTTAACTAGCTCTGTTGGTCTTCCTTTTTCTGTTTTCTTTTATTGAATATTTTGTTTATTTACATTTCAATTGTTATCTCTTTCCCAGTTTCCCCATCAGGACCCTCCTATCCCATGCCCCGTCCTCCTGCTTTTATGAGGGTGTTCACCGACCCACCCACACACTCCTGCTTCCCCTCACTGGTGTGCGCCTACACTGGAGCATCAAGTCTTTCCAGGACAAATGGCCTCTCCTCCCACTGATGCCACACAAGGCCATCCTCTTCTACATATGCATCTGGAGCCATGGGGCATTCCATGTGTACTCTTTGGTTGTCCCTGGGATCTCAGGGGTGTCTAGTTGGGTGATACAGTTGCTCTTCCTATGAGGTTGCAAACTCTTTCAGCTCCTTTAGTACTTTCCCTAACATCTCCATTTGGGATCCCCTTGCTCAGTCCAATGATTGGCCTCAGTCCAATGATTGGCTGTGAGCATCCGCCTCTGTATTTGTCAGACTTTGGCAGAGTCTCTCAAGAGACAGCCATATTAGGCTTCTGTCAGCAAGCAGTTCTTGACATCCACAATAGTGACTGGGTTTGCAGACTGTGTATGGAATGAATCCCCAGGGGGACAGTCTCTGAATGACCTTTCCTTCAGTCTCTGAACCATACTTTGTCTCTGTATTTGCTCCCATGAGTATTTTGTTCCCCCTTCTAAGAAGGATTGAAACATCCACACTTTTGTCTTTCTACTTCTTGAGCTTCATGTGGTCTGTGAATTGTATCTTGGATATTCTGAGCTTTTTGGCTAATATTTATTTATCTGTGAATGCATACCATGTGTGTTCTTTTGTGATTGGATTACCTCACTCAGGATGATATGGTATTGGTACAGAGATCAACAGGAAGATCGATGGAATAGAATTGAAGACACAGAAATGAACCACCACACATGTAGTCACTTGATCTTTCACTAAGGTGCTAAAACCATCTAGTAGAAAAAAGACAGCATTTTCAACAAATAGTACAGTTTCAACTGACAGTCAGCATGTAGAAGAAAGCAAATCAATCCGTTTTTATCTCCTTGTACAAAGCTCAAGTACAAGTGGATTAAAGACCACCACATAAAACCAGATACACTGAAACTAATAGAAGATCTTGGAACACATGGGCACAGGGGAAAACACCAATGGCTTATGCTCTAGTATCAACAATAGACAAATGGGACCTCATAAAACAGAAAAGCTTCTGTAAGGCAAAGGACACTGTCAATAAGACAAAGCAGCAATCAACAGATTGTGAAATTTTTTTTTTACCAACCCTACATCTGATCGAGGGTTAATATCCAGTATATACAAAGAACTCAAGAAGTTTGACTCCAGAGAATCAAATATCCCTATTAAAAATGAGGTACAGAACTAAATAAAAAATTCTTACCTGAGGAAACTCGAATAGCCAAAAGCACCTAAAGAAATGTTCAACACACTTAGTCATCAGGGAAATGCAAATCAAAACAACCCTGAGATTCCACCCCACACCTGTCAGAATGGCTAATATTAAGATCTCAGGTGACAACAGATGCTAGCAAGGATGTGAAGAAAGAGGAACACTCCTTCTCTCCTTCAGGGCCCTCAGTCCTTCTTCCATGTCTTCTGAAGAACTCTCCAAACTCCATCTAATATTTGGCTATTGATCTCTGCATCTGTTTCTGTCAGCTGCAATGTGGATTCTCTCAGCAGACAGTTATGTTAGGATCCTGTCTTCAAAGTATAGTATCATTAATAGAGTCAGCAATTGGTGCTTGCACATGGGATGGGCCTCAAGTTGGGACAGCCATTGGCTGGACATTCTTTCAGTCTCTGATCCATCTTTTCCCTGCATTTCTAATATACAGCATGAATTTTGGGTAAAGGTGGGTTAATGTCCTCATTCCAACTCTGGGTTTCCTGCCTGGCTACAGGAGGTGGTCTTTTGAGTCTCCTGATTCCCCAGTGGGAGGAGTCTCAGCTGGAATAATTCTCATAGAGTGCCTGAAGCCTTCCCCATTACAGGTCTCTGGCACATCCTAGTGATTTTCTCATCCCATCAGCTGCTGATTTTCATTCACTCTCCTGGACTTTTCTCTCTTGTTCTTTCTAACTCCTCATCCTCAGCTATGCTTCCTTCACCATCCCTTGTCCCATCCAGTTCCCTCCCTCTATCTACCTCCTTTGATTATTTTATTTCTTTTTCTGAATGATAGTTCAGCATCCTCCCTTTTGCCCTTCTTATTATGTAGCTTATTTGAATTGGTGGATTGTAGCAGAAGTATTCTGTATTTTATGACTAAAATTCACTAATAAGTGAGTATATACAATGCATGTCTTTTGAGTTTGTGTTACCTCACTCAAGATGATGTTTTCTACTTTCATCATTTGCCTGCAAATATCATGATGTACCCCTATAGTATTCTCCCTCCCTCTGCTCACCCATCTTGCCACTCTTGCTTCCCTGTCCTGGCATTCCCCTACACTGGGGCATAGAACCTTCATCCGACCAAGGACCTCTCCTCCCATTGATGACCAACTAGGCCATACTCTGCTATACATATGCTGCTAGAGCCATGTGTACTCTTTGGTTGGTGGTTTAGTCCCTGGGAGCTCTGAGGGTACTAGTTAGTTCATATTGTTGTTCGCTCTAAGGGGCTGCAAACTCTTCATCTCCTTGGGTCCTTTTTCTAGCTCCTTCATTGGGGACCCTGTACTCAATCCAACAGATGACTGTGAGCATGCACTTCTGTTTTTGTCTAAGGTGGGACAAGCCTGGAGGCTCAGCCCACAGAATTGGCAGGGCAGCAGGACAGGATCCTTTCTACCTCCTTCTACAACTAGGAGGTACAGCTGATCCACAACCCTCTGTGCACCTTTCCTACAAGTGGAGAGCTTGTCTCCAGGGAGTGCCCTGACCCCTATGCTTCTTTATAGCCTTAGAGAAAAAAAATCAAGCCTATCTCATTAAATTGTTTCCTTGGCCTAATATGACTTTCTACTCAGAGCAGACACTTGCCTTGCATATACAAATCTAAAGTACAATTGCACATTTTTCCCTGGGAACATTGCCAATATTTAATGCCAATCTTTTCAAATTACCCTTTCAGTCCTTATTATTTGTTTACAAATGAACTGAAGCATTAAAGGGTGGAGAAAGGAAGCTAGTAATTCTTCTGTATATAATGATCCTTAATTTTCTAGATTGTTTTTCACTTAATAACTTTAATATTGATGAAGAAAACTATTGTATATTCATGTCCAAGAAATCAAGAATTCTTTGTCATCTAATTCCATTAGGTATGCATGTTTATAGTTGACTACATCAGAGAATGATGTCTTTCAAGCAAGAACATATCCCATTATTTGATTGAAAACTATATGTACAAGGTGAAAGCAATTCATATGACAACAGGAATACAGATATATAAAAAACAGTCATATGGAAATATTTTAGAATATTTAGAAATACTATAAACTCGTTTAAGACATAACTAAGTACTTTAACAATGGGTTTGGTAATGTTCCAGTTAATAGCCCAGTATCCATGTATACCCATGTATATACCAGTGCCAATTACTGATAAAAAATGAAATTGGGGACTGGTGAGATGGCTCAGTGGGTAAGACCACCAACTGCTCTTCTGAAGGTCATGAGTTCAAATCCCGGAAACCACATGGTGCCTCACAACCACCCATAATGAGATCTGATGCCCTCTTCTAGTGCATCTGAAGACAGCTACAGTGTACTTATTTTTAATAATAAATAAATTTTAAAATTACAAAATTGGAAGGAAACTATGAAATGAATTGGAAAGGAGAGACTATGGTGCAGATTTAAGCAAATGCATTTTATATGTATAGGAAGTTCTCAAAGAATAAGTAAACATCCCCTTAAGAAACAGATAATGTGAATATGTTTATATTCCTAGAAATGAATAATCAAATTTCAGGGTATAGAGTAGCCTATTAGAACATTTAAAGTGGTACCTATTCCAAGTTCTTTTAACTGCTCCAATTGTCATTCAACTTGATACGGCCATATACATTCCTTTCAGAAGTGATGTACCATTTTGCTCACTGCACATGCTAAAACAGTAACAAGTTACTCCCAAAGTTGTCTTTATTTTCTATAATCTCCATGCTATTCTGAGTTCTAGCTACAACTCTCGGGACTCAACTGTCCTTGTAGTGCTGAACATATATGATGGCCTGTCATAATTCGAAGATATTATTTCTGATAGGCTACTGGTTCCTGCCATTTCTTAGAAACTCCATACTACTGGGATTATCTTGAACAGCATTTCATTGATTTGTTAAAATGTCATCTGTAACACAGCAAGACTGGAAGGAAAAAAAGTTATATATGGTACTCTTCAAAAATGATGCCTGATATTTATCCTATATACAATCCCACTTCAACAATGGTAGGCAAGGAGGGACAGCACAGCTCATAGTAACCATTATTTGTTTTAAGCTTTGAATATTTGTTTAAGAACAAAAACTTATTTGTTAAATGAGAAAATAATTATATAAACACCGAATATTAAAAGTGAAAATATTAAATATTAAATATTAAAAGTGATTTCATAGCTGGGTGGTGGTGGCACACACCTTTAATCCCAGCACTTGGGAGACAGAGGCAAGCAGATTTCTGAGTTTGAGGCCAGCCTGGTCTATGAGTTCCAGGACAACCAGGGCTATACAGAGAAACCCTGTCTTGAAAATCTCAGATATGTATGTATATATGTTATACATATGTATATATACACACAACCATATATATATGCATATGTGTATATATGTATGTATATATACATATATATATGATTTCTTTATTTTTTACTTCTATTTTCTTGAAAGTGAATTACCAGTAAAATATATGAAAAAATTCGTAAACAAAAGGAGATAATGCATGCCAGACTTGATTTTAATTCTAGGATGAAGGAGTTGTGGACATGAGGTTTCAATGATATGAATAACCTTTTAGGACATTGTGGGCAACCTTAGGAGACTGGCGATGTCTAGGGAGACTAAGTAAAGATAAATGTATTGCAATTCCAGGATCTCAGATGCTCAGTTTTATTAAAAGAAAGAGAAAATTAGGAATAGGTAAATACATTAGATTGAATTTTATGACTTTTAATATTTCTTTAAAGATTTATTTAGAGGCTTAAATATATATGTGTTATGTTTATGTATATGCACCAATATATACATACCAATAACAGATATGTAAACATATGATATTAGATAGAGAATTGGACACATAGATATTACATCTGTTAAAGCACCTACATCACTTAATATAATAGCTCTGATGCAGTAAGAATACCAAAGGCACAGAGCTTTAAACGTTGCTTGGTACTGGACTTCTCATGCTCATGGAAAACCCTGAGTTATACTTTTGACAACAGATAATATTTAAAATTGAATCTTCTACTAAAAGGATAGTAAACTTCATTAAAAAACAGTTGATGACTCATCTCAAATACAAAATGATACTGGAACAGTCCTTTATGAAAAATATTATCAAAGAAAAAAGAGATATATGATCAAGGAAATGACACTCAATAGTCATGGTGTTTCATTGCCAAATGTAGGAAAATTTGACCATCAAGAATAGAAATAGTTTTAATGTAAACTTATGTATAAAATCATAATATAAATAACTCCTTTCACAGAATTGCAATTCATACTTTTATTGAGATATTAATTTTACCTTCAGTTTTATTGATATTTCATATATGTCAAATATTAATTAATTTTTCTGTCCCTGTCCATCAGATTTCTACATTATCTCTGATATACAAAGGTTTAGTGGATGGACCTATAAGTACTAATCTTTAAAGAAATAACTCAGACCCTAAATGGCACTATTGCAAGTTTTCTTTTATGTATGGCTTTTATCTTTTAATCTTTAAATATAAAAATTCCAACTGAATATTTACAAAGATTAGGTATCTAGTAAGGAAGCAGTTGGAGAAGAGGGTTCTTGAAGGAAGGGGAAATGAAGCACAGTGCTATAAGGGAAAATAGACTAGTGGAGTAAATGGAGAGGAGAGAGGAGAGAAGGATAAAGGGTGAAATTTGTGAGGGATTACAAACATCAAAGGGGTTTGAAAAGCCTTATAAAATCCTACCACTGTAAGTCTCTAATATGTACAAACATGAAAGCAATTTAAATATATTTATTTATAATGAGGAGACAATATATATGACTCTTGTATGTGTGTATGTGTGCATGTGTGTGTTAGTATATATGCTGTGAATGTGAGTGTACATGTATTCGCATAAGATATTTTATCTTGGTATTGTTATTTTTTAATTTGTGTAATTTTTAAAAATACGTTTCTGATTTATTTTTTTATTTTTCTTAGAAGGAGGGAGAAAAAAGAGAGAAACACTAAATTTGGCCTAAGAAAGTAGGCAAGATCTAGGAATTGTGTGTCTGGAATGAGTATAATCAGAATTCATAATACAATGAAAGATTTTACAAATTAGTTGTGATAAATGAATAAAGTCAGAAAGAAGTTGATTAGTTCTATAAAATTCCTGTCCCTTTTTGTCATCCCTGTTTGCATATATCTCCAGAGAAATTATAAATTTCAGCATTCACAGATAAGTAAGATTATTGAATATTTTTCTACTCCAATAGCAATAAGTATCACCTCATGGCATGATTAATATTAGAGTACAGTTCAGGGACATGGCCCCTAATATTAAAATCATCAACAACAAAATCTATGCAAGGAAATGGTTTATTAAAAAAAATATATGATGGCTCATTTTAATCAACCATGCTACTTGGATGTGGTTGAGAACAAATGAGTTCCCTAAGAGGAGACACTCTCTAATTTGTTGTGTAGGATGCAGATGATACTCAGGGTTCTGGCTTTCATGAGATAGCAGACAGCTTGGGGTAGGTTTGCCAGTGCAGCTGTCATTAACTCATTTTTGCTTCTGAAACTAATCATTTATATTTTTACAAGGAATTGCAATGACATTCATTGTTTTACTAAAATTATGGAGCTGACTAGAGATCCAGCTACCATTTATAATGGATGTTTATGCCTCTTCAGTTGTTCACTAATAGGGACATAATTATTCTGTGGCGTTTCTCTCGAAGGATCTTGAACCAATTCTGCATGGGGTGGAGATCAAAACAGGCTGCAACAAACTGAGGCAAATTCTTCATATGGAAAGTTGAACAGCCCTTCAAATAGCAAAGGTCAGAATAAGCAGTGTTGCACTACAAAAATGTCTTCAGTTAAAGAACAGAGACATATACGAATGTAATTGCTGTACATGTACAGTAATTTCCTCAGATATTAAAATTTTCATTCTGGAGGTTATTTCCTTAAGATACAAGATAATCTTAAAGGATGGAAAAAAATCTCATCCTGTGGGAAGCATCCTAAAACTGAAAAAGTCAACAACTTTCAGGAAGTCCCAGAAACTGACTAGGATCACTAGGCTATTTTTTTTTTCTAAAATAAGCATCCAGTAGGGATTGCTGAGAGATAATCTCAAACCATCAGAACATCCTTAACATGGCTCAGACAAATGAAGCTGTCACATAGAGGCAAAATTCATCCATGCTGCTTTGAAGGCACTCAGGAAAACTTAGCTATTTGGAAAAAAAAAAAAAACATTCTATACCTGTTGAGCTCTCTGCAAGTGATATTAAGGTTCTAGCTTTCTCAAAAGGGTGAGCATGGGGGAGAAGGTTTTTTGATACAGTTGTGATTAAGTCATTTAGCCTTCTGATATTCTTCACCCATCTATTTACAAATAACTCCAATAAAATTCATTAATTCACTTAATGGGATTTTGGTAGTATCCCTACTTTGGTTTGCCATGATCAAATGGTATTAGTAGGATTTTATTAAATTAATTAATTAATGTATTTATTTATTAATTTATTTATTTACTTACTTCTCAGGATAAGGTTAAACCAGAAGCAATTCATAATATCTTGTTAAGTCTTATGTAAAAATGGGCATCACTGCATGCATAACAATATTATATTAATGGCAGATTATCATGATTGTGCTGAGGTATGAAGGATTCTTTATTAAAGGTTAGGGCACCAGAGACCATGACACAGATAATATTTTATTTCCACATAATATCTTTTATTGGTTATTTGGGATTTTCACACAATTCTTTCTGACTATATTCATTTCCGAGTCTTCAGATGTCTACTCCCTACACACTTGTAACCTTTCCCAAAGAAAATAAGAAAAAAAAAATACCTAGTGCAATTTGTGTTGACCATATACTCACTGGAGCATGGTCAAATCCCCAGGGGCCAATCCACTAGAGAAAATTGAATCCTTCCCCACCCTAAAATCCACCATAAAGCTGAAAATAAAAAATTTGTTGCTGGCCATGGGAAATCTGCTCAAATTATATATCTTCAAGCTTTAGAATCCTACATCTTTTATGCAAAACAAAACATATGCAAATCAACCCAAAGGTTCTTCTTGTCCTACTTCAGTTAGTAATAAGCAGAACAATGAAAGCTAAAAAGCAAGGTTAATGAGTGGCTTTAAGGAATTTCCTGGAACTATGTACTAGTCTTTAAAGGCGTAGGACAGTGCTTCAGTTTTGGAAGGTGTGGGGACCTACAGAGAGAGTATTATGCTTAGAATGGTTTATTTAACATGGAATTCATTGTGCTAACTTCTCCAAGCCTGTTTCATTCTCCAATTGCATTGGTAAAACATCACGTTTAACCCATTTAATTAAGATAAGAGTTTAAAGAGTGTAACTGTTCAAGTATGGAAGTCCAGGATATAAGATATAAAAAAGGATAAATGAGAACCAGCAAATGTTATTTTGCTTAAAAATGCTATATGAAAATTAATATGCTAGTTGAAAGATACTTATCCATCTGAAGTAGAGATATTAAAGTAAATATGCTTATAATATCTGTCTGGGCATCATGTCTGAAGTTATTTATCATGATTTGTTCACAAAGTGAAAAATGGTACTAAAGTTTATTTTTGAGGCATATATTTTTGTACCTTTTTGTATTTGTATGTCAGAATAAATATTTTATCCCATACTATCTTTGAAAGAACATTTGTAAAATCAGTAATAATGGACAATAGAGATAGAATCTTATGATTTACAACACAGAGAGTATTTGTTTATTGTCACCTTAACACAATCATTTGTGAAATACTGCTCAGCTGTATTTGGGATTATTCAGTCCTGATGAAGTCCCACTGTGTACATCGATCATGCACTTGAGCACACCTTCGTGTCATTCCCATCACTGAGAAGAACCAGAGCGAGTGGAAAAATGTAGCTAAGCTTCCTCCTCTGTCATAACAAGTAAAGCCTTTGACTTGAGCTCCAATGTCTCTTGACTTCTGCCAGCATCTATATAGCTGTGACAAGCTAACATTTTAGCTTCCACCCAGCATAAAATCTCACACCTTTCACAGTTCTTGACATCTGTATGTCATGGATAGGAAAGGGTGATTGATCAGTGCAGTAAAGTATCACCTGAGACATACAGATGCAGGCTCTCTAAGAGTCCCATACCAATATCTCAGAAAAGAAACCTTTTTAAAAATGTTTATGACAATAGAAAATACAACTACACTGGAACTCATTTTTATTTACATAAAAATAATAAAATTAAGTTGCCTAGTATTGACTACATATAAGTCCTTGAAAATCAGATTTAATTTGAAAATTAAAATTATTTATGCATTTCTTAGGTGTTGTAAAATATACATAATAATATAATAAATTACCCTGTCATGTTTTCCAAACTAATTATCCTGCTAGCATTTGAAGTTTAAGAAATATCTAGATACTTACAGGTATTAGTGACCAGCTGAGAATTTACCAGTATTTTAATTTTTCAAAAACAAGAATCAGTATTTAAGTATAAAATACAGTTATACCTCTAAAAATACAGTTAGTAGTGAGTCTTTGTCTTTTATAGTGTTTTTATTTTCTTTGCAATTTCTGTAAAGTATAATGATACATGTACATATTTTTTAAAAAGTAAATTATTTTGGGTAAGAGAACTGTCAGTCACAATAATTTAACCTGTTTAACAACTGAATATTGATATTTTAGAAATGAAATATATAAAATTATAATAAGACTGTTTTAAATACACAATATGAGGGTAAATGCATTAAAGATTGATCTGAACATATTACTTAATGTCTTCCTGTCTCAGTTTTCTAATCATTAGAATGAAGGTATAATAATAAATGTGTGAATCAGAGAAAAAATAGAAATTATACAAAATGCATATAAATGTAGTGTACTGTTCTGTTATACCTATCTGTATTTTCCAAATACTGAAAATGAACAATTCTAGTGACAAAAATATTAATAATGTTCAAACTTCTAATAATTTATAAATCATGTTGAGGAGATTTTATGTTTGGTACAAGACCAAATTTCTTTCCCAAGTCCTTTGTCTAAAGTTTGTGACTTGATACATCCTGACACAGATAAGTGCATTTTCTGATTTCATTCTCCATGCTTAACAGTAGAACAAGTTGTCAAGCTGGTTGACCACATAAACAAAATTTAAGTCTTTGTTTCTTACTATTAGAAATATACTATATTTTTGCTCACTTTTGTGAGTTACATGTGGTTTGTCTCCGTGTGTATTTCTCTCTTTATTTCATTTTACTTACCTCATTTTCACTTCAACCTTTTGTGGAGGTTATGATGATATTCTAGTGCTAATATATCATTCCCAGGCATGTGTGTCTTACAAAATTGGAATTAAAGACAGAATGGTGACTTTGTGATGCCATACAATCACAAGGAAAGCAAATGTTATTCATTCAAATTTAAACCAGTTCACATGTGTTAATTATACATCTTTCTTAGGGCAAAGAAGTTGCATAAAATTTTTAAAGTGTTAAAAGCAACTGCACATTAATATATTTATATGTATTGAATTGCATGACTTTCTATTATAAAAGAGTAAATGGGGAAAAAAAAGGCCAAACTTCAAGAACTTCCTACAGTCAAGTGTATTCCACTTTTTTTTGGTTCTCAAAACAAATCAATTATGATAAACATCTCTGTATTTATCTTTTCTTGACAATTCTCTAATAAATCCAAGGGCAAGACCTAAATTATGCCCTGTTTGATCACTCAGTAAGCTCAGAATTTTGTCTCATTAAGATTTTTCCGGAACCTCTTTGGAGCTGTCCCTCACTAATGTCCAAATGCTGTTTTTTCTTAATGTTCATTTAGGACCTGATTCTTTGGGGCTTAAAGACACTCAGGGCCTTTATTCCATATAGTATAAACTACCATCTGAATTTCTACATTTCCTAGCTCCAGTGCCTAATTCATAGTATGTGTGTCCTAAAACATTAGATGAATCAATTAAATATTCACACCCACACTAACAAAAAGGCAAAAATTATGCTTCATTGAAAGATCAATTTCAGCAAATTGATGATAGTGAACGACTACTATACTTTTATTTTAAATTTTGGGTAATGCACCTGTTCTTGTCTCCAGATTTTAGAATGTGTTCAGGTGACATTGGGCTCAGAGTCTTGCAAGAATGAATTTGCATGGTATGAAAATGTTTCCGTGTCCTCCATGAACCTGTCACAGAAGAGTCACTCAGAATTCCTGCCTAGAGAATAGATGAGGACTGATCATGCAATATACTATGAGTCCACATCAAAGAGAAACTGAGAACTCATGAGTGAACCTGGTAGGTAAGTGTTAATATATGAAAGTCTACTCTTAAAAATAAGGCATAAATATTGTACAGAGAATTTATGACATCCATATAAAAACATGGTTAGTTTAGTGTTATAATAAGCAACAGTACAACCGGGAGGTGGTGGCGCAGCCTTTAATCCCAGCACTTGGGAGGCAGAGGCAGGTGGATTTCTGAGTTCGAGGCCAGCCTGATCTACAGGGTGAGTTCCAGGACAGCCAAGACTATACAGAAAAACCTTGTTTTGAAAAACCAAAAAAAAAAAAAAAAACCAATAAGCAAAAGTACAGAATAGTTAAATATTCTTTCACAATTACAATAGATTGTACTGACAAGACATTATCATTTAGTTGAAACATTCTCACTAAGTATTCCTTAGATTATTAAATACATTATCATTTCCTAATCATAAATATTATTTGATATTTGATAATAGCTATGAAATACCAGTGATAAATAAAGTAAATCAATAATAGGCAAATTGTAATTTAATGTATAGAGTGTAAACCAAAATTTTCCTTTTAAGAAGTTTTATTTTAGACATTCAAATAAATAATTTGACAACTTAAAAGGATATACATTGTTATTTAGGTAAGCTTATTCCATAAATCTACTGTACAGCTCTTGAATCTTGAATATCATAGATGTCACTTTTTGTCTTGAACTGTTGGCATCAATAAACAAATGAAAGACAAAAAAGAAAAGAGAAAAATGCTCTTATTTGCACACTAAAAGTTAGATGAAATATTATTTAAATAATCCAAAAAAAAATAATTTCCTCTGTTATTTGAAGGTATTAGTTTAGCAGTAAAATTATTTTCTACTTCAGGTCCAGTAGATGTGTTTTAATAAATATATTGTGCTTGGTAAATCAATAGATGCTTTGCACATATTTCTGAATTAAGAAACATTTCTGTAGTGGATTTAATGGTGAAAAGAGAAAGAATCAGAACAAAATATAGGAAGAGCAAATATATGAGAACAAGGAGAAGAATAAAGAAGGAAGGTGGAAGGCAGGAAGGAAACACAGATGAGGGGAGGGCCTGGAGGAAAGAAAGAAGAAGAAATTGACAGCAGGAAGACGGAAGGAAGGAAGAAAGGAAGGAAAGAAGAAAGGAAGGAAGGATAGAAGGAGAAAGAAAACAAAAAAAGTAAAGGGGAGGGAATGAGAGAAAGAAGGAAAGAGGCAGAATTATAGGGGAAAAAGAAAAATAAAAGAAAGAAAATGGAAGGAAGGAATGTATGAAGGAAGGAAAGAAATAATGAAGAAAAGAAAAAGGAAAGAATACAGAATGGAAGGAAAGAAGGAAGGAGGAAGGAAAGGAATGAAGGAAATAAAAGGGAAGGAAAGAAAGGAAGAAAGGAACAAAGGAAGCATGAAGTGAAGGACAGAAGTAAAAGTAGGAAGCATGGGAAGAAAGGAAGAAAGGCAGGAATAGAGGAAATAAATGAAGGAAAGGAAAGGAAAGGAAAGAAACAGGGGAGGGAAAACAGAAAATAGGAAGGAAGAAGGATAGAATGGATGGTATAAGGGAAGGACAAAAAGGAAGGTGGTCCAACCATGAAATTAAGTTATATAGGTGAAAACTTGTAAGAAACAAATGTGGAAAAGATCTGAGGGCTGTGCTTCAGGAATTATTTAGAAGAATTTCTAAACTTTCAAAAATAGAAAACAAAACTTCCATATCAACTTCAAAATTTCAGAATTTTGAACAAAAGCATCTTACATGTTAAAACTCTGTTAAAACTCGTGTTTAAATCTGATGGATAAACCCCAGGAAGTTGTTTTCATCTTGACTGCCTTATACTAAACAAATATAATTAGTTTGAATTCTGTCATTGTTTTTAACAGAATGAAACCAGTAACACTGCAAAGTTTGTATGTCTATAGCAAGATAAAGGTTTATTACTATGTCTTTAGTAAAAAAAATATTGTATTTCTAATATATATAGGGAATTTCATGTCCTTATTTTTACATTAATCAAGTGATAAGTGCAGATTTTAAGGCATGTAAATGCAAAAGACAACTGTACTTTCTAATGCATTGTATTAGGTTAATGTAAGACTGCATCCTTAACTTAAAGAGTGATCTTAAAATTGCCCAAGCCATTTGTCTAGGAGTGTCCCATATTGAGAAATCTACTTTAGTGTCCTACACTTATGTGCAAGGTGTTATGCCACAATTAGGTTTCCATTTCTGTGATAAAGACAATGATAAAAAAAAACAACCTTGGGAGTAATGGCTTTATTTCACTCTTGTTTTATCTTCTACCAGGAGAGGAATCCAAAATAGAAAATCAAAGCAGGAATCTGGAGGCAGGAACTGAAGCAGGGACCATTGATAGATAAGTAGCTTGGACACTTTCCCTCTCTAGATTTCTCAGTTCATTTTAGTGTATACTTGAGAACCACCTCCCAGAGATGACACTTCCCACCATGACCTGGACCCTTCTGTAGCAATTATCGATTAAAGAAAACAACCACAGCCTTGCCTACATGTCATTTGCCAGTCATGTGAAGTATATGAAGTAATTTTCTTCAGTTGTTCCTGCATCTCAAATGTCCCTAGCCTATTTGAAGTTGAAAAGAAAATCCTTCACTTATTTTTTGATGCACCATGTGATTAACATTAAATTCATTCCGTGTCTCTTTGAACTTCAGAGTTCTCCTGTTCTATACTCCAGTCTTATATATTGTTACTGTAGTGTGGGTGGTGGTGGTCTAGTCTTAATGTCATAATTTTCTTGGTTTGGGATCTTCATTATTTACTCCAGATCCTGAGATCAAGCTGCTATTTAAATAAGATTGCCTCTTCAAAGTAGTTACTTGTGTTCTATTTACAGTGACGAATCAAAATTTCCTTCATCTCTGTTTCCACTACATGAGATCCCTGAGTTTGCCTTCGCACTTACTATTGGGAATTGCTTCAGTCTGCCATTCTTTGAGCAAGAACATCAAATGAGTGACGCTTGCCTTATGTCTTTCCAGATGATCTCTTCTAGTACATTCTGAAAATATTGTTTTAAAATTCCAATTTCTGATTATGAAACAATTTTATCCTTTATGGCTTTATTTTTTGCTATGAGCAAGAAGCCCTCCCCCCAACAATAAAAGAGATGGTTTTGAATTATGTTTTTGCTTGAACTTTTTCTGTTAATTATTAACTATCCATAACTGTTTATATCCATTTCTTTTTCAATTATATTCTAAGCAACTCTGTGATTTATGATATGTAGGAATCTATACATCTAGAATCATTCTAATTGTCAACTGAATTGTCAAATAATTGCCAGGCAACACATGTCAGGGAGTCACTATTTGATAGCTCCAAGGGGCCATTTCATGAAGCTGTAGTAATGAAATGTTGATTGCACTGCAGTTCCCATGATTTTGAAGATGATATCACACAGAAAATAAAGAAAAGTGTAGACATAGCCCTGAAAAGAAAAATATGCTATATGTAGTAAGCTGGAATACAGAGCCCCACCAAGCCCTTTGATATTAGACATGTAGCTTAAAGATTTGACATTTGATCTACTGGGTTTTCATTTTGCTCTTGTCTTCATTTGCATACTATGTTCCCAATTCTGTCCGTTGAGTGGTGATGTATATTGTATGTCATAATATGATGGATGTGTTGGACTGCCTTTTGATTTTACAAAGGAGTAACAGGAGAATGATTTGTGTCTTAGAAGAGACATTGGAGTTTTCAATAGAATTTAGACTGAAAGCCCGTGGAAAGTTTCAAAGCTGTAGCAAAATCCATTCTGAATTTTTATATGGTCTGCCCTGCCACCATGTTTCACTCTGCCAGCAGAAATTCTAACCGCCTCTAACCTAACACTACATGAACAATTCCTTCTGTAAAGTGACTTGTCCATGATATTTTATCACTAAAATAGAAAAGTATCTAATAGAACACTCAACAAGAAAATAGGGTAACCTTTTCTACAAGGCAGTTGACTATACAGTTTTATTACTCATAGTAGTTAGGCAGATATAATGAGCTAGACACCACCAAGTCAGAGTACATGGAAACAATAGTGATTTTTTTTAAGATTAGAAGCTAAAATTTCAATGACTGTACACAAAAATAAAACTGATAGAACTATACTACATTGAAATGGAAAGACAGTATATAAATCAGCATTTGAAGAAATATACAAATAAGTTGAAAGGCATGTTTATAGAATTGAAGTCTTAATATTGTTAAAAACAATTTTCTTTCTGAAAACAAAACAAAAAAAAAACTATAGAGTCTAGTTTTCCAATATTTTCCTTATAAAATCCACAAATTTTCCAAGTATTTAACATAATCTTGAAGAAAATAGATGTAATTGTTTTATGTAGAGGACTTATTTTACTAATTCCAGAGCTGGACCAGCTGTAGAAATTAATTTAACTAATCAAGTACATGAATATTTTGAGAATAAAAGATAAATTACTTTTCATTGTGTTATTTAATGATTGAGAGTCTTATATAAATATTCAGCAGTTTATATACGATTTTATGCACAATAATCAGTCAGTGGTCATAGAAAGTGATACGTGTTATTTATGTTTAAAATATACATATAGTATGTATATTTTACATTTAGATATTTTTTGTAAATAATACTTAGAACAAAGCTATTTATTTCATTTTGACTACAAAAGAAACTAAGATTTAAAATCTCTTTTCCTTCCTTTATTCTTTTCTTCCTTCCCTGTATTTCAGTTTTTGGTAAATTGTGTTGAACTGCTTTTCAGCTGGATCTAGCTGATAATACCTTTATGTTATCATTCTGCACAGGAGTTAGAAAACATTATGTTTTTTTAAGTAATTTATTATTTATTTATTATAAGTACACTGTAGCTGTCTTCAGACACACCAGAAGAGGACATCGATCTCATTACAGGTGGTTGTGAGCCACCATGTGGTTGTTGGGATTTGAACCCATGACCTTCGGAAGAGCAATCGGTGCTCTTACCCGCTGAGCCATCTCACCAGCCCCTATATTATGTTTTATAGTAATGAGAGACATGATTTCTAGATTCATGTTCTTTTATTTTAGATCCCAGTTATGCAATTACTAACTGTGAAGTTATAAGCAAGTTATATTTTCTCTCCGGGCAAATAGGAATCATTAACAAGCTACCACTGTGATATTAGTGAAACCCAAGAAATTAGAAAATTAAAAGCAACAATATAGACAGGGTGATAAAACTCAAGCAAGTAGTTGAGTTGATAAATTTTTCCTATTTCTGGTATGATAAATTTAGTTATGACACTTTTATTTGCTTTCATTGTGAGTTTGTTTTCCTTTAGGATGAATTTTACATTCCATTCCCTAGAAGCTTAAGATCTCTTGGGTATAGGTGTTTGGTGGGAGACCTGATGAAAGGGTCTGTTAGAAGCTGAGTAAGGCAAGTAGGGATGAAAATGATCAAAATACATTGTGCACATGTATGATGTTCTAAAAAAAAAAATACATTAAAAATGATCCTGACCTAAAAATCAATCAGATAAAAAATCATTGATACACAATATTAGAAGATCCCAGCAGTCATGAACCAATCCTGGGCAACTCAGTAGACAGATAGTTACTGTGGAAGTAGATTGATTATCAGTCAAATCTGCTCATAGATAGACAGCTAGGACATATGTACAATCCCCTGGCTGTGTAGATAGATCCAAATTCCTCAAAACAGCTTCCAAAAGGGCCAAAATGTAAGAAGGAAACAGAAAACTTCCCCCTGAGACATTCAGCAGTAGGCAATGGTGAGAGACAGGATCACAAATCAGCAGGATCAGCATGGAGCTGGAACGTTTTGTCAATGCTGTTTCCTTCACAAGTTGTGTCTCTGTATATTAAAAAATTGAAATTAAAAAAAAAGTGTTTGCAAACAAAAGTGTTATCACTGATTAGAAATAACACACGCAACAGCCGAAATGCTTTGCACTTAGCTAGAAATGTTCAGAAATAAAACCAAAAAAGAAAAAAAATTCAAGGAAGAAAACAAAACATAGAGGCAAAAAGTCAGATTAGTGTGACATCAGAAATGAGTTCCAAGATTGCTGAAGCACAATGTATTAGCTTCATGATGAGAGCCATTAGCTCTCCATGGACAGACACTATTTCTGTGGATCCTCACAGCACAGACATCTGAAGGCTCTGGAATATTGTAGTGGCTTCTCTCCAGCTACTAACCTCATTTATACAACTGAATTCTTATTACTACACCCATTGCCTTCACATGGTGCCATGAGTTGATATTGGCTTCAGCAGGGTGCACATTGTGACTACAGAAAGGAAGCCCAAGGCAGAGCTCTTTCCTTATCACTGGCTATACCTCCCTGGAAAGCGATTGACTTACATTACTACAGTGAGGGAGAATGTCCTAAAATAATTTACACTGTCTGTTATCCAGAGACACTTTCACCCGATATGTGTTTATGATGCTTTCTGGGTTTATGTTCATTGTCACACGAAGTCATTCTCTTTCTCTCTGCCACAGAGTGAGTGAACCTAGTTGCACTTTTCTGAAGTCAACATGAGTCTTTCCATACTTTTCTTTAAGGGGAATATACCTTACAAGAATTTAGAGGAATAATTCACAATCACAAATGTTACGAGGGCCCGAACATATACCTTAATGAGTAACTGCTTGAAGTGTTCAGATTCCCACACTAGAATAAAATGCAGAGCAATACGCCCTGCTCCTTAAAAAAATCTGTCATCAGAGTGGTGAGGTGAGAGGACACTGGAAGATTTCTTGTCCTTTTTGGATTTAAACCTAGATGCAGGGTCAATAAGAGATTCATTTCCGAGGAAACAAAGACATGCAAAGTCCTCTGGATTTACTGGTCTATGTTATTTGTATGTTCCATTTACATGTGTTCAACTTATGTGAATTGGAGACAATGTTGACAGAACAGGTATATTTATCCTTTAGATGTACTCTCCTCTAGTACAACCAATTTAAGCTTATCTTCAACTAGCTTTCAAATAAATGAGACTCAGACTATGGCTATTGTATTTGGCTTTAACAATTATTGGGGTATCATCCCAAACCCACTCTTCAAACTTTATACCTAGCTACCTCCCCAGTGGTGAGCCACAGATACTTGCTGTTTCTTCTGGCCATTTGCTCATGGTTCCTCTCCCCTTCCTTTTCCCTCTCCTTCATTCACCTCCTCCTGGTCCCTACCCCTCCAATCAGGTTATTCCAAACCCACCTACCTATAATCACTCCAGTAATTTGAATAGCCAATTTTATTTAACCAATAGCTTAAAATCAAGGAACAAGGGTTGCACGACCAAAGTTTGTAAACATGAGAAGTCACTCGTGTAGGCCCAGACCCTCTGGTATAGAATTTAGCATTGTAATTCATAGCAACAAACCAAACATCAGCACTCTCCTACCATTTGAGAGAAATATGAATATAAGTAGTCTATAAATATGCTGTATACAGTCAGAAGAAACTCAGTGAAACCAATAATCCATGAAGAATGCAATTTTAGAGTAGGAACATTTGAGGTTCTGTAGATTTTATAGTCATGGGTAAAAACTGTCTGGTAAATGAGCTTTGTATGATGATAGTCAGAGCAAATGTCTGATACTATTGAAAGTTGTAACTGCCATTGCAGATTGAGACCTGTCTGGACAAGCTTTGAACTGCCTCCATTTGAATTGATATTGATGATATTTTCATTGCAGGGTAAAATGAAGGTAACTAAGACAGTGACAGATTTGACAAATAGAAGCTATACTATTTTGTTCTTTCTAAAATAATTTGAAACATAAAATATTAAGAGAAGAAAGTATCAAAGATCAAAGAAACACAAAGAAAATTAAATGTCTATAAAATATTTTGTATTATTTTCTTCAATTTTTTAGTTAAATTAATATTAGCATACCCTTAAATCTAGTTTTAAAAGAATTTTGAACTATCTATCTGTTTTAGTTAGAGGTTTACTGCTGTGAGCAGACACCATGACCAAGGCAATTCTTATAAGGACAACATTTCATTGGGGCTGGCTTACAGGTTCAGAGGTTCAGTCCATTGTCATCAAGCTGGGAGCATGGCAGTATCCAGCAGGCATGGTGCAGGTGGAGCTGAGAGTTCTACATTTTCTTCTGTGGGCTGCTAGGAGAATACTGACTTCCAGGGAGCTGAGATGAGAATCTTAAAGCCCATGCCCACAATACACACTTCCTCCAATAAGGTCACATCTACTCCAACAAGGCCACACCTCCTAATAGTGCCATTCCCTGAGCCAAGCATATTAAAACCATCAAACTATCACAATTCATTTTAAAGAGTATTTCCACACACTACAATTGAACCAAAGACCTCTTATATTAAAGCGATGTTCTACTCCTGAAGTATCCCCTCACATTTATCCTAGTTTAAAATTCAATGATACAATAGACACACAATAAATATATCTAGATCCTTTTCCTATGCAATAAATTACTTAACAATGAAATAATAAAATAAGGAAACAAACAAAAACCATAGTATCTCTTTACCCCAACAAAATGGCTATTCCATCAAGTCATTGGTACGGTTACATTCCTGGTCTGTAAAAATCCATAGATTTATATACTACGTGACAACAAAAGTATAAGACAGGAAACTGTTTCCACAGTTCCAGATTTCCAGGTAGCCCCAGAGATGTCCCCATCCATTTCTAGTCTCATTCCCAGTCCTCTACTGTCATCCTCTCCCACAGATGATCCCCATCTCAGGTACCATGCTTCACCCCTCCCACCCACTTCTCAATCTCTTCCCACCTCCTAAGAGAAGAGTATTTTATTTCTCCCTCTGAATGAGATACATGTATCCTCCCTTAGGTCCTCATTATTAATTTTTTCTTAAGGTCTGAAGCTTATATATATGTCTTACATATAGATAGATAGATAGATAGATAGATAGATAGATAGATAGATAGATAGATAGATCCTCTACTTTGTAACTAATATCCATTTATAAATGAATTAATACTGTACAAGTATTTTTGGGTCTGTGTTACCCCACTCAGGATGGTATTTTCTAGTTCCATCGATTTGTCTTCAAATTTTAAGATGTCCTTGTTTTTAATGGTTAAATAGTACTCCATTGTGTAGATATATCTTATTTTCTTTATCTCTTTTTCATTTGAGAGACATCAGGAATGGTGATATCTCCAGAATTTCTTTTATAGTAAAAATGTCCATAATGGCCATCTTACCAACAACAATATACAGATTCAATGCAATTCTCATCAAAATCCCAACATAATTCTTTACAGACATCGAAAGAGCTATTCATCAAGTTCATGTAGAAAAATAGAAAAACCCTGTACAGCAAAAACAGTCCTGTAGAATAAAAGGACTTTTGGAGGTACATATTTGGCTGAGTAAAATGTTTCAAGTACACAAGATTACTTCTACTTACTCAAAAAAGAAGACAAATCAGACATTTTGCTCTTTTCTTAGCCTCCCCAAACATAAAAGCTATGCTCTGCCTGGCTGTCCCTGCAATCTCCTACTTTCACTCCTTTTACATCTTCTACCCAATGCCGTCTACTAAGACCTTCAAATTACTATTTCCTCATTTTCTTGAAGTTGCTTTCTTTGTGTGTATATGTGCAATTTACGTTTCGTGTGTAAACACATGAACATGACACTGTGTCTTCTGTATTTCATCTTGATCTTTTTTTTTTTGTTTTTTTTGAGATGAGGAGTCTCACTGTGGATTTTAGCAGCACAGTTAGACTGGCTGATTGTGGATTTTAGCAGCACAGTTAGACTGGCTGAGTAAGGAGCTCTAGGAATCTGTTTTGTTGTTGTTGTTGTTGTTGTTGTTGTGTGTGTGTTTTGTTTTTTGTTTCTTGATTTTTGTTTCTGTTTTTTAGTTTTGTTTTTGTATTCCACTATCTTATTAGTATTATAGTTGCACATGAATACCACTGTGGGCCTGTGTACTGGAGACTTTCCATGGAGATCTCAGGCCTGGTGGGGTAAGAGGGTGCAAGCAGGGAGGGAGAGTCATCTCTGCTGCCTGCTGCCTCCTCTGCTTCCAATGTTGTAGCTTGCTACACCCCAATCTCTGCCTTTGCTGTCTCAGTTGTTCTACATCACCACCCTGAGCTGAGTGGAGACAGGCTGAGCCAAAGAGAGGCCAACTAGCCAGCGAGGAGTGTGGGGGAGCTTTTGATAGCAGAGAGCAGACCTCTTCCCCTGTGGCAGTGTTACAGCTCTTATGACAAAAGCTCCTCAGACAATGGAGCAGTTCTCACACACCTTTATTCTTTCTAGATAGGATTTTTATATATAGCTTTGGGGTGGGTCAGGGACTGACTGCAGGTACTTCCCATTGGCTTGGTCTGAGAGGTTGGGGAAAGCTTATCTGTATCTGAGAGGGCTTGGGGTGCTGCTCTTACATGACTGATGGCCACAGACCTCTCTATGGGGTGGGGCTGTGTTGGGAGAGTGAAGCTACACAGGAGGCAGGGGCCTGGGAGATTTGCAAAATGTCTACCATTCCTTGCAGGCTACTGTCACTTGCCAAGTCACCAGGATTTTAAGCCTGAGGTCAACCAGGGGCCAAGCTGCTATTCACAGCTTACCACCCCACATACCACTGCATCCATATTTTTTTTTTATTAAAAGCAATATTTGTCAATCAGTAATTTCTGATCACAGTTCCTCTCACAGACCTTCCCCCACCTTTCCATGTAAATCCATGCCTCCTCTCTGTGGTTTTACTCTTTGTCAATCTCTTCTGCCATCCTTAGAAAATAAATATTTTTTTAACATATTTTGATGTAGATGCTGGATAACAGAACTCTAGTAGATCTTCATATGTGACAATTGGTGTTTCAACTTCTGAACCATCTCCTCCGACCAGATTGACTTTAATTGTAATGAGCTTTCTACTGCTTTTGGTTGTTCCTATCTTGATCACTTATACAACTATATTCTAAATTATCAAAATTACATATTTTGTGATATATTTTGTTTAATTATATTACTATCATAAACATGAAACAATGTACATATAATTGCATCTACTATATTATATACTGTATAAAACATATTATGCACTGGATATATTTGTTGACTATTTAGATTAATCTAATTTTGAAAGTCATTTGATGTTAAATTATATTTTTCTGTCTGATATATTCATGTTTTAGAGTTAATGTTTTGAAGAAATAATTTAACTCCAATTGATGACTTTGCCATGAGATTAATTGAGGACAGATAATGCAGTGTTCTAGAAATATTGTTTTGTTCTTGTACCTAGTTATAAGAACATTGTTACAAGTCATTCCTCTGAAAATACTAGTATAGCCTATAATTTAATGTAACAGATAATAAAACTTGAAAATTTGTCATATGTTGTTAAATAATAGTGGATTTATCATTCACACAAGATAAAGAATACAAATATTTATGATAATACGTAGTAATGGTATAAATTGGAAAAGACACTATTCCTAGATTTTACTGAGGAGCCAGAAAAGTAGGAAGAGCATCATCGGCATTCTAGTGAAAAGTTAGTTATAAAATCCTCATGTTCATAACTTCCCAACTCCCTATAAAGCTGGGATTTTATATATATAAGAGAAATACTTAAAACTTATTTTATATCCTAAAAGCAAACACAATATGCTCAATACTTAAAAAGGCCAATATAAAACTGAATAAAAGATCTGAACAAATATTTCAGAGAGAAAATATTTAACAATTAAAGGTTTGTGAAAAATCACTCAACATCAGTAAGCATCAGGTAATTTAAATTAAAACCAGAATGACAGGTTTAAAAGGTAAATATTTGCAGTTGGCAGTAACGATATCTCTTTCATGGTTGTCAGAATATGTTCTCCTAGGACTATAGCTGGAATGTAGCATGTAGCGTAGGAAGTATATGTCAGGAATGGACTAGGCACTAATGAAGTATAAAAATCAGAAATTATATTATAGAGGAAATTATGCATGCTGAAGATAATATTGAAGTGTAGCATTAAGCTTCGACATTGTGAAAGTGGAGTTGTCAAGAAAAGTGTGACACTTGGTCCAGAACTACAAAAAATGTGTGAACGAAGCAGAAAAGTTCCTAATGGAGGAATTTCCTGTAAGTGATAAGGACAGACATGAGTGTACAGGTAGGTGAGAGAGTCTGTTAGAGGAAAGAAAGACTCAGAACAAAATAAATGAACAAAATAAATGAAGTAGATGCCATTTATGGTCCCCACTCAAATCTTGTACCAACATTGACTTAGGTTAATATAGTCTGTATGGAAGTTTTTCTTGTGTACTCATGCAGATTTTAAGTCCAAGTTGAACTCATAAATTCTCTATGAAAAAAAAAAAACAAATTAAGAACATATAATTAAAAACATGAAATGTTAATGCATTCTAATTATGTTTAAATAGTTTTAATATTTATTTAAAACATCTTAACTGTTTAGAATTTTCATATAGATTGTATTATTCAACCAACTCCTGAATACCACATAAAACTTGATTGTGAAGGTTAATGTATAAAACATATGCTAAGATACCCAGTCATATCTTCTACATACAAGTCATAAAAAGAGAACCATCTGGAAAAAAAGAGTCATGTCGTAAATAAAGATACAGATTTTCACCTTGAGCAGGTATCTTTACTTGATATTTGATTATATTCTCAAAGAAATAACTTTTATATTTAAATCACATAATAATTTGAAAATTTCTGGGCGGTAGTGGCGCACGCCTTTAATCCCAGCACTTGGGAGGCAGAGGCAGGCGGATTTCTAAGTTAGAGGCCAGCCTGGTCTACAGCGTAAGATCCAGGATAGCCAGGGCTGTACAGAGAAACCCTCTCAAACACCCCCCACCCCCCCAAAAAAGTAAGAAACAGTATGTGTAAGATTAGAAAAGAAGAAATAGTCAGTAATAAGAACAATATCAATTTTTACCCTATAAGATTTCTTTGGCAATTAATTATATTAATATAATTGTGTGTATACATGTATATATAAAATTGTTCAGTAAAAGAAAGATAAAATCTATCCTGAGGAGAAGTAAGGAGTGTGCTTTAATTCAAAAGTGTTAAAACAAATTAGCTGGCTTTGTTTAGAACAGCAGCCAGAGCTTAATATACAAGGAACAAATGACTTCACCAAAAAAAAAAAGCATCAGACTGATTCCCTCTTAGGTTTGCATAGCTTCAAAAGTGACATTAATATAATTACCAGACATGTGGAACATGTAAGCCATTCTAAAGTAAAATGAAATTCAACAAACAAAAATTCTTTCAAAAAATGTAATCGTTAACTCCATATCAGTAAGTTTTAAAATCAGGAAACTTTATATATGTTTTTGGTTTTCTGTAGAAATAAACAATTTCAATATGTTATGATTGTAATTAGAAACGGAGTGCTGTTAAATCTCAATATAACTTATATAGTATAATTATGAAGAGTTGATATTGAGGAAGTAGAAGTTTAATAAACCTTCATCTTCCATGAAAGAATTTGAAATGAAATGCACAATGCAGTTATATAAAATTAGTAACACCCTATCTTAATTACATGAATATAGAATGCACCAGTTATATTCACTAAATATTTGTATACTGGATTTCCTAAGCTGGAGAGGTGGGGAAAACTACTATAATAGTCACTATAGAAATTTCTTACCTTATATGTTTTCTACTTTTAATATTTGTACTCACTGCTTGTTTTTTACTACAATTTAATTAAATTGATGTACCTGATGAAATGTGGTGTTTTTTTTTTTTAACTTGAAAACAGCTTAATATAATTAAAGGAATATTTTAAATTCTTAAAGTATCACATCATAATTTGTAGTAGAAGGAATGTAAAAGATGGGAACATATAAAAAGATAACTGTAACTATCTTAAAGGCAAATTGACTGTGTCCAAATAAATAGTGAGCAAATATTTATTACTACAACAGTTTTCCACATCTACATTTTAAATAATTATCTCCTATACAATCTCAGCAAAGTCTCTTTGTAAATTTTTCGTATCCATTTAATAATCTTATGCTAAATAATTTAGCATTAGTGACTTAAAATTGATTTGAAAAATTTTCCCAAACTACCACTGGCTAATTTAAGAATGAGTTCATTAACCTGGAAGAAATTCTAGTCTCTTAATCTGTGTATGGTAGTGTGAATTGGTAAAAATCTTGCCTGGCTTGCTAGTAGTTGAAATTGATAAGAAAATTAAGCTATAATGATTATGGTTTACTATAAAAGAGCTTGGGTAAAAGGGGAATTTATATGTAAATGCAAAGTATTGCTTACAATATACACTAATTTCTACTCAGTATTTTTACATTGTAGAAGACAGAGAGTTCTCTAATCTAGGATATAGGAAACATTGTGGGTTCATCTGCTTCTCAATTTTGAATATGATGTCTGCTTTTCAGAAAAGTAAATCACTTAGGAAAAATATATATGACACTTAATTTCACTATAGTAGGATTTTTCCCACATTATAATCAGTTTTAACATATATTATTAACATATTTTCCTTAATTTTTTATTAATCTTAAAAGTATATCAGATAAATTTAATTTCCACATAGATCATTATCGAGAGTACCTGATTTTAGTCTTCATATATGTAACTTCCTCTATTCCATTGTATCACAATTAAATTTTTCAAACAATAAGCATATGCAAGCTTAGGATAGGATAAAACAACTGCTCATGCATTTAATTATGTTAATAATGTAGAAAATGATAAAAATATAAAAAAGGAAAAAGTCATCACATATTGCCATTACATTGAACAGTCCGTAGAATAGTTAATTTTTTACTGTAAATATTTACCCTGAGTATCTAGTATGTTCTAGGTGGATAATAATTGGCTCATAAATGGAACTTGCTATGAATTTCACTAGATTACAATGTGAAGAGACAGTTATATATAACCATTTAATGCTATGCTATCTGATATTTTCTACAAGAGCATAGGGAGCTTAGAAACAAATTTTAGTTGGGAACATGAGATAAGAAGCACTCCACATAGTCTTGTAGTTCGTCTGGAAATTTAAAGAGGAAAAGGGTTTTGTTGTTTTTGGTGTGTTGTTGTTCCTTGTTTTTTTTTTCTTTGTTCGTTTGTTTGTGCTAGGCTTTAAAGTATTTATAGTTTATCTCTGTCATCTCATTTATGGTTAAATATTTGTATTCTCTGCTATTGTTTTTCTGCAATTTTCGCCTATTTCTTATTTTTTTTCTAGTCATATTGTTGGGTCTACTAGTGGCCATATGGCCCAACACTGCACCTCACTATATTTTAAGTTTGAAATGGTTAGTATAGAGGATTAAATTTTGGATTAGTAAAATGATCCCTGTGACAACAGAGAAGAGCTCATCAGAAATCGAAGTTTCAGCTTCATTTTGAATATGGAAACTGAGATTGTCTGGCATAATTTTCTACTGTGGTCTAAACTGAAAATTTTAGATATCTATGAGATTTGACCACTTTTTATGTGACTTAAGTTATTGTGTCATTTCTGAAATAGATTCATGCACATATTACTCCTAACTAACCAATATTCATGGCAAAATTAGGCATAAAATTCAGAGAAAATATAAAGCAGAAAAAAATGTAGGACAGAAGTAATGAAATAAGGGAGGTAAGATAAGGGGTAGGGGGAAATAACTGGAAGGAAGGAAAGGCTCTAGGTTATTTATTTTTAATATATTATAATTTGTATTAAAGTAAAATATTCATTACAATGTTTTACTAACTCATTCCATATATACTCAAAAGTCATACCCATACATATCTATACATGTAAAGATAGTTATGTTGATTGACAGAAACAAGTGAGGGAGGCTTTTTCATATCCATGAGATAATAGTGGTTATTAAAAATTGTAGCTGTAAAGAATTATTTGATAAAACGGATATTATTAGATCATGTTAGATGCTTTACCCATATTCTTCTGTTACTATTAATTCATTTACAGATTACTTATAATTCAAAATAAAGTGTTAATCCTATGTAAATAGATTTATACTACACCATTTTAAGCAAGCACTTAAAAGGAAAAGGCTGTACCTTTTCAGTGCTCATGAAATGCTTACATGTCCTTATTTTTTACAATATTTTGGAGCCATAATCTGTTCATTTAGCAGATGTGGAGCTGAAGCTATGAAAAACTGTGCTGCTATGAATGCATATTCACACACACACACACACACACACACACACACACACACACACACACACATATATATATATATATATATATATATATATAGTGAATGAATTATCTCTGTCATTTCATTTATGGTTAAATATTTGGATTCTCTGCTAATGTTTTCCTGCAATTTTCACCTATTTCATATAATTTTCCATTAAAATATTAGAAGGCCAACATGAACATACAGAACTATGATGTCAGCATAAAAAAGAAAAGAAGCAACATTAGAAGCCAAGAAGCAAAAAATTGAGAAAAAATAAATCAAATGTATATGGATGGGTGATATGGGAGGGAATATGTTGGAAGGACAGTTACTTCAGGATAAGAGAAGTAGAAAGGTGGAAAGAACTTGGGGTGGCCCAGTGAAACGTCTGAACTTGGTGTTATTGAAGTGTTGAAGAACTGGGTGTTGTCAAAATCTAGAACAATCTTTGAATACCATTATGGATAAACATTAATGACTAAAATCTCCTTTTTATAAAATACGGATATTTTATTTACTTATATTTCAAATGTTATCATCCCCTTTCTCGGTTTCCCCCTGGAACTCCCCTGTCCCATCCCCGTCCCCCCTGATTCTATGAGGGTGCTTCCCTCCACCAACCCACTCCCATCTCACCGCCTTAGCATTCGTCTACACTGGAGCATCAAGCCTTCACAGGACCAAAGGCATCCTCACCCATTGATGCCAGATAAGGCCCCTTCAGCTCCATCAGTCCTTCCCCTAATTCCTTCATTTGGGTCCCTGTGCTCAGTCTTGACTGTTGACTGTAAGCATCCTCATCTGTATTTGTCAGGCTCTAGCAGAGCCTCTCAGGAGACAGCTATATCATGCTCCTGTCAGCAAGCACTTGTTGGCATCCACAATAGTGTCTGGGCTTGGTGACTGTATATGGGATGGATCCCTAAGTGGGGCAGTCTCTGGATGACCTTTCCTTCATTCTCTGCTCCACATTTTGTAGTTGTATTTCCATGTAAGAGCCTTAGGGTTAAAAAAATTCTAGTAAAGAAATATTGTGTTCAAAGTCACATAATCACATTCAAAAAGGTAGATTTGTATAATGACATTAATGTGCAAATTTTTAAAAATACAGACAACATGGGGATATGCTACCCTATGATGTTCTAAAGTTTAGTTTGAATAGCAGTTGGCCTGAATTACATAATTCACACATTGTTCATAATGCATCATTCACAGATGAGTGTCTAAGGAGTTTATCAAGGAGATGGGTATATTAATTCACTGGTGAGGAATGCCCATTTCATTATGGGGGACATCATTCTAATGGCTGGATGCATAGACAGAGTTTTTTAAAATGTATTTAAAGTAGAATTTTTTTGTGCTCTCCTAGAATTGACAGACAATTATTCTGTCATTAAGCCTGATACAATCAAAGGCCTACCTCTGAGTTTCAATATTTGTACCTGTAGCTTACAGTTTGTCAGGGTTTTTTTTTTTTTTGTCAGACTGATAGAGATGCTATAGGTTTTAAATTTTTATAACATAGAATATCATGTCAATACTACTCATATTTTGTGGTACCTAGCTATCACAAAATATCTGATAGGCTATTTTAGCCTCTGGAATGACATGAAAAAAACACTTTTATCATTATCTTCCTGTGTTTCCAAAGGTATACCTCCATATATTTAATATATATCCTCTCTAATCTATCATCTATCAATCATCTATCTACTATATATCTAAAATCTATCTTCCATTCTAACAATTTCTGTGAATCATTGATCACCTATCTCCCATATATATTGATCTATTATTTATACATGCATTTTCTGTCAATCATCTATTATATACCCATCTGTTTATCTACCTACCTACCCACCTATTATATATCATCTATCATCTATCTATCTTTCTACCTATCTATCTATCTATCTATCTATCTACTTACTATATATCACCTATTCATCAGTATATTATCTTTGCTACAATTTCTATGAATCATTTATCACCATATATCAGATATCAACTGTATATGTTGATCTATTATATAACCATGTATTTTTCTATCCATCATCTATTATCTATCCATATATGTTACTATCTACCTATCATCTCTCAACCACTCATTTAATCTATCTATCTACATACCTACCTACCTATTATCTATCAATCTATCTATCCATCTATCCATCCATCCATCCACCCACTCATCTATCTATCTATCTGTCTGTCTGTCTGTCTGTCTAACTAATTTCCTGTTGTCTATTTATGTATGTATGTATGTATGTATGTATCTATCTATCTATCTATCTATCTTTCTATCTAATTTACCATCTATCAACTACCAAATTATGTATTAACTTACTTACTACATTGCGTTTGATATATTGAAGAATTTTGGTTAATGGGAACTTCAAAAATAGAAATGGTATTGATTAAAATTGTGTTTATTCAATATTCAGGTCACAAAAATATTAGCAAATCTAATTGTGCGAACAAACAGTAGTGAAAGAAAAAGCAGATAAAAATGTATTTTAATGTGTTTCTATAGTGTCCCTAAAATGATAAGTATGAAGCAATGTTAATGCCCACACAAGGGAAATATATGATTTGAATTCTGGAAATAAATAAATGCTTAATACTTTCTGCAACACATGGGATTTGTATATGAAACTGTTTATATTTTTTGCTGTCACTTTGGGATTTAAGGATTTTAAAATATAGTGTGATCAGAATTAATAAACCCCAGTTGGCCAAAACATCCATAGCATGATGACACTCTTTTATGTGATATATAAAAATTCAAAGCATCCTGTACTTGGCTTTAGATTCTGTCTGGCTTGGGATTACCATGAGATACCTTTATGAGTTGTCTGAACATTCTTTTGCAAAGGTTGGCTCCCAGTGGATTTGATATGAGTAACTGATTCAGAAGTAAACTACCTCTCTATAGTGTGCTTGTCTCTCTCCAAACAGAGGGCAGTGGTCAAAACAAAACAAAACAGCATAAGGCTCCCAATTACGTGTGCTTCTAAAGCAGACATAACTGGAGTCAGTTTCAGGGACAAATGACTCCATATTCCTCAACTTCATTTTTCAAAATTCTATGGTGAAGCAGACTTTTTACCTTGTGAAAATTATAGATTTCTTTTTAAGTTAAAATTGGCATTTTTAGAGCTTATTATTTGCTTCCCTCTGGCAGGTGCCATATTGCTGTGAACACCGCCGTATCTGTCAGCATTCCTGACGTGCTCTGTCGGGGAGCCGTCAGGAAAGCTGGTCTCAGAGTCTACCTTAATGCAGATTCAACAATCAGAAGAATTCGGCACTTCAATAAAACATTAAAAACATCCTTGGCAAACATGAAGACTGAGTGAATGTCTCTGTGGCTGTAAGCCTCTGTGGCATGCTTCAGGGAGCAAGATGAGTTCTCTCAGGGATTAGGTAAAGTCTTGGTCAAAGATTATGTAAGAATTTGTGAACATGCTTACTTAGTCGTGGCCAAACTTGTAAATGTATTATAAATGTATTAAAATAAGTGTAAATTTTGAAGAAAATAATTTTTAATTTAAAAATCATTTTTATACATGTATTCTGATCACATTTTCCCTCCTCCAACTCAACCCAGGTCTTCCTTACCTCCCTACTATCCAATAGCATACTTTCTTTCAAAAACACAAAAGAGGATTAAAACAAACAAACAAACAAACAAAAAAAAAACAAAATCACAAAAAATTCATAGAAAACATGCATATGCACACACCTTTGAAACACACATCAGAAACAATAATATACTATCAAAAGTTCAGGATGTTAAAAAAAAGAAAAAGTCCAAATAAAGCAATATAAAACAACAATAACAACAACAAATCCCCCAAAATGCCACTAAGCTGTGCTTGCTACCCACTGCTGGGCATGGGCTATGGCTTTAAGTGTGCATTATATAATATGTAAGGTTACATTAGAGAAAACTAATTATTCCTATGTAAATAGTTGTCAAATTGAGGTTGCTTCAGAGATCACATTGCCCTCTCAGTACTGAGACTCTGTCCACCCTTGACCTGCACTGGCCATCTGTGCACCCCCACAGTTTGAGAGTTTACCTGTGTATGTGTCCTATTGTGTCTGGAAGACATTGTCTTCTTGATGTCTCCATCCCCTCTGGTTCTTACACTATTTCTGCCTCCTCTTCTGCATAGCTACTTGAGACGTGAGGGGGCAGTGTGTGTGCATCATTAGCATCCCATTCAGCATGGAGTATGTTTTTAGCTGTGCTTAGGATTGGCTTCAGTGAAGAATCTAAATTAAAATATATACTAAAACTATTTGTGAGAGTTAAGCAGATTAAACCTATATAGTCATATAGCTAGTATAAGGAATAATACTACAAGTTTAGCCAAAGAATATCCCACAGAGATTTGGCATTATTTCCTTCAAAATTAAAATAACTAATTATAGAAGAATAACTATTGACAATTACAGTCTTTTAGAAAACAATATTCAAGAAATAGATTCCATAATCTCAAAGAAAAGATGATTAAGAAATATTTCCTTTCATTCACTCATTGATTTTCTAAAATGATAAACTGTACTAAATTTGGGATAGTTTAGCCTCTATGTAGATGGTCATGTTATTATTTCCTGGATTGCTTCCTACCCATTGGTTTCTGTTTCTCAACTTCCACATTAAACGTATGATGATAATATGTCTGAACATGCAATTTTACTCTGGGCTGAGAAAATGCTGATATCTTTAAAATATTTAATTATCTGACAGTGAGTCCCCCTAGATTTTAATTCCTCTTATGTGTGATTCTAGGTTAAACATGGATAATATAATTCTTACAAAAATAATTACTTATTGTTCTGGTTTGATTATTCATTGGTGTGATAAAACATTCATCAGAAGTAACTTAGGGAAGAACAGGTTTATTGTAGCTTTCTGATTATAGTCCATTGTCAAGTAATGGACTGGAGCTCAAGGCACTGACATGGAGGGAAGAAATTAAGTAAAGATCATTTAAGAACGATAAAGGATCACCATTCATTGGTTTGCTTTTCTTGTTTCCACATATATTCTTAGACACCCCAAGGCAACCACTCACAGTAGGCCTGTTCCACCTATACCAATTAGCAATTGAGAAATCACCCCAAAGTCATGTTCACAGGCTACTCAAATGGATGCAGTTCATCGGTTGAGAACTTCTCTGAATTTTCATCTGTTATGACTTTAATTGTGTCTGCCTGATTCAAAAGAAAGTTTATAGGGAAATGGTAGATACACTTATCTGTGGGTATAAGGATTCATATTTAGAATGTTCTTAAGAATTATAGGGGAAGAGCACCGACTGCTCTTCGGAAGGTCATGAGTTCAAATCCCAGCAACCACATGGTGGCTCACAACCACCCATAATGAGATCTGACACCCTCATCTGGTGCGTCTGAAGACAGCTACAGTGTACTTACATATAATAAATAAATAAATCTTTAAAAAAAAAATACCTACAATATCTTTTAAAAAAAAAAGAATTATAGGTAGAATAATATTCTATTGAAAGATAAAAGACTTAACTAGAAATTGGTAGTAGGCTAGATTTATAGTATCAGTCATAAATTTATTCCTATTGAGAGGTCATTGGGAACGATTAGATAGCTAGTGGTTACCTCCAAGACATAAATATAGCTATTCCTCTGTTGGGGATATATGATCATGCTGGTCACCATTGTGGATCATGAGTGTCAAAGCTGTTTGGATATTGGATACTTTCTGTTACTGTGAGTGTTATTCCTCTGGTTTCAGGCTTTTGTATCAGATCCAGCTTGACCCTCCAAAGTACTTTTTACAAACAGTGAGGTGTCTTAAATAGGAACACACTTTCATGTTCTGAGAAATAACCAAGGGTACAACAATAGACTATATTGTTGTTGAAGTTGTTTAAGACTTTCTGACCTATAAACTGATGGAAGTTTTATATCCTTGGTATCTAATAATTGTTTTAGCTAGATTATGGATACTGAAGAACTACTAATACAAGTAGAATAACTTCATTTAAAATTTTAGCTAAGTGTAAAATATTAGAATTCCCTCATGGATCTTTTTTTTTCACTCATGTTAGCGACATCTCCTCCCTTCATTTATCTCTATATCTTTCTCTCTCTGAACAGTTTAGGACTAGGACACACAAAAAAAATGGCGTTTTGAGTTGGCTTAGTAAAGAAATAATTAGAGACCCTCAGACACTAGTCTGTACTAGTGTTAGGACTGCAAAGAGGACTGGCAAAATGGCTTGTCAGGAAAATGGATTTGTCTCCATGCCTGAGTACCTGAGTTCAATTTCTGACAAAAAACAAACAAAAAAACAAACAAACAAAACCCTGACTCACACAGCTTTCCTCTGATCTTCACATATGTGTCATGGCATGCACATTCCCATCCACCCATCCACAATATATACACACATAAACTTACATAATTGATTAATAAATTAAAATTAATGCCATGATAAAATGAAAGAAAATCTGAGGGTACTAAGATATAAGCATGTTAATATAGAAAAAGCAAAAGAGATATTACTTGCTTATAAATATAATCATTATCTATATATCTATAATTATAAATTTCTTTGTAACCATCTATCAAATCACAAAGGAAAATTCATCAACCTGTATTACACTTGCTTTATAATCCAAAATATTTTAACAAGTCTCTTACTTTAAATTAAAATTGATTTGAATGAGCCTTATATTAAACATTTCAGATAGAAGCAATCTGAAATCTATTATCTGATTTGCATATACTGAAGTTTACAAGTTGAAAAATAATACAAAATTGAGATTAAGAAGACTTTTTTGTGGAATAGTTGGCAGATGTAACAGGATCAAATTCTTACACCTGGCCGGGAAGTGGTGACGCACGCCTTTAATCCCAGCACTTGGGAGGCAAGGGCAGGAGGATTTCTGAGTTTGAGGCCAGCGTGGTCTACAGAGTGAGTTCCAGGACAGCCAGGGCTATACAGAGAAACCCTGTCTCAAAAAAAAAAAAATACAAAAAACAAAACAAACAAAAACAACAAAAAAGTAAAAATAAACAAAAAACCAAACAACCAAAAGACAAACAAACAAACAGCAACAAAAACAAACAAAAATCCTTACACCTAATCTTAGACATATGAACATTATTTCTTATTCTTTTTTATTTTGTGAGTTAGAGGGAAACGACAAGAAAATCTTCATGGTGAAAGCAAAGCCCTACTTTTGCTGAAAACAGGATGCCAAGCCTTGCTATGGATGTCTGTGGCAGTGGGATTTTATATCTGCTTTAAAAGCTCGATACAATGGATGTGTTTTTTGATTAATAAAAACAGTTTTGTTCTTTGTTAGAAGCCTTAGAGTGTGTTCATCATTTCTGCTGTCTTTAGCACAGATCTGTAGTGAAGAGCTTCTTTCCTTACACTGTAAAACTTTTATCAATTTCTATGAATTTATCAGGTATTATGAGGTCACTCTCTAAATCAAACAATATTATAAAATAAGTCTTAATAACTGATGATAATTTCTTCTGTAATAAACAAACTCTCTGAATCTAAGTAAATATTCATATCAAAAACAATAATTAAAAAATAAAAAAGAGGCAAATATTTAATTTTTTTGTTAGATAATTTAATGGGTTTTTCATCCTTTTAATTATTGGATCCACCAAACAAATATCTTCTCCAAATATCTTCTCCAAAGTTATATTCTTAGAATGGGTAGTGTAATAGCCAAGCTTACCTGGTTTATATGTATCAGTGTATTGATATTTTGTGTGTGCATATCTACTGACCACAGAGGTCTGCCAGCTTTTCTTTGCAAATTCATTAGTTGTGATACAAACCCCCAGGATCCACAACATTCACCCAGGTCACTTATGTTACCTATGGGACTTAGAATTTAGAACAAACCAATGTAGACATAAAGCTCAAGTTCGTTTTGAACCAATAATAATAAACCCTCTGTGCTTTTGACCTATGAGTCATATGACCTTTGCTAGCATCCAAGAAACTATAAAAGCCAAAGCATGACCTTGCAAACAGTTCATAGTCATGATCGTAATGCTTACTAACATGAACATGACTAGGGTTTTATGTTTTCTTCAAATTCTAGAGCTTAGAAAATGAAATAACACCAACAAAGTATAAAGTTATAGAAGTATGTGATACAATTTCAAAACTGTTTAATTATGACTATCTTATTTAAAACTCACACACTAAATATTAAAATACTCATTTTAATATTAATATTTATTAGAGTGGAAAGAATTTAAAATTATGGTTATTGATTTGCATGGAAATGAGTGGTACTTTGTTTCCCCTTCTGGTTTGTATACCAGATGAGATATACTGGATATGGGGTGGCCGAAGTCAGGTTACATTCAGTTGTTTCATTTTGATAGAAAATGAGGACTTTAGGAGAGGCTCTCTGTCTTGGTAGATAAAACCAAAATTCAAGTTTATGGTTATTTCAGGTATAATACATGGGATATATAATCTTTTGTATCAAAAATCATTACCACCAACCACTCAGGATGCAATACTTGGAATTTTTCTTGAAGCTTCAGGTTACTTTATAGTTCACAGAAGGAAAATTACAAAATTTTCCTCTTTTCTTGTAGTCAATATTTACAAAATAAATACTATAAAGGAGGTGATAGCAACTCATCCAAGATTCATTCTCAGAAGTTCATAGCAGAGTAAACCATGAAATCCTCCCTTAGGAACAGGACACATAGCTATGGCTGCTTTTCTTAATGAAACACTATAAAATCGTTCCCAACATATAAAAGTTATAAGAAAGATTAATTGTTAACTACTTAAGACATATGTGTCCATTTTGTTTCCTCATAAAAACTACTAACTTAAACATGTGTAACTAATATTATTATCTCATCCATTTACATTTTTGTGTATAGAATATAAACATGTACTTAGTCTTATACATAATTATCAAATATATATATATATCTCACCATGTTTTATGTTTGAGAGATAAAACTGCATTGATCATTCACTGAAGCAAGATGGCATTAACAGGCTCAGCAGTGTCTGAAGAAGTATTAGAAAAGGGTAATATGAGGATTATTCCAGATCAAGATTGCAGAAGAGAAAAGTTCCATCCGAGATGACCTATGCTTTTGTTAGATGGACTAGACAGCAAGATCAGGGACAGAGCCTCTGTAGAGTAAGAGGTTGAGGGAACAAAGTGAGCAACTAAGTGAAAAATATTTGCAAACTTTTGCAAGAATAGGGAATTGTTTCTTATTAATGTTGTAATGCAGCACTACCATATTTCTGATTCATAGAACAGAGCCATACCCCTAATGCCTACAATAGACACATAGTACATATTCCATAAACTTTGCTAACAAATTTTTTCTTATAGCATGCTGCTGTTCTGAAATATTTCTGAGGTCCAAAGGAGCTAGGGATTTACGAGTTAGGTTTTTGCTTTTCTTTGTCCCTTTAGTTTTACACAATGAAGGCTAGCTATGCATAACTTTACTTATAATTTCATAACACTGTCAAGTTGTCAGGCAAGGAATTTACTTCGTTCGAGTACTGGCTTAGTTCTGACTGTGTATTCTAGTGCTGCGTAATCAAGCATATTTTTAAAAGCTATTTCATAGTGTTCTCCACAGCTGAGCAATACCCTAGGGAGCTGTCAAAGCTTTGCCTGAGGTGATATCATATTTTTGTGCTTATAATTGTAAAAATGGAAGTACAGTTTCATAGCGTATACTTGTATTGGAACAGGTCTGAGGATCAGTATTTGCTGAAAGTTAAGGAGAAAGAGGTTGGATTCGTAAGTTAATTTAGCAAGGTGATTCTTGCTGTAGGCAATCTGGAATGTTACTAGTGAAAATGATAGTAATACCACAGTCAGAACTTGGACAGTAACTGTGGTAAATGCCAAGGAGAAAAGGATAGAAATACAAATCTTGAGTAGTCTAGACCATATAAGAAGTGCATCACTCATCTGCCTGTGTCTGGTGACTATTATCACTGAGACAAGTCCTTATAGAAGATAGCTCTCAGGCTAAAAGATACTAAAATAACAAGTTCTTCTTCTTCTTCTTCTTCTTCTTCTTCTTCTTCTTCTTCTTCTTCTTCTTCTTCTTCTTCTTCTTCTTCTTCTTCTTCTCCTTCTTCTTCTTCTTCTTCACCTCCTTCTTCTTCTTCTCCTACACCTCCTCCCTCTCTTTTTCTAGGAGAATCTATATCCAGAGACTCAGCCAGGATTGGGATAAAAAGATCATAACAATCCTGCCCCAAATTTTATAACTAGTCCTTGTTGCTTTTTCTACTTAATTACATTTTGACCAACTCCTCTTTCTATCCAATACTACTTCTTCACTTATCTCCAATATGGGGTGCTAAGGGTGCATGTTAATATGTTTAACCCAATAATAGTCCAGCATGCATTTCACTGCATTTTCTGAGGATGCTGAACTAATACAGTTAATAGCTACTTCTTGTATCAATCTAGTGATCATGTATACACTGAAAATAAGGATCTTGCTACTGTTAATAAATTAATGTCTAATAGCTCCTGACATGCCAACTATTATATCACTTAATTGAAAGGATTATAATTAATATGATACTGGTTTTCATTTGTACAGGTCTTTTAGATTTACTTAGATTGATTTATATGGGATATTTTATTTCATGTAATTTTTGAGAGTACATAAAAATTAAACTATAAATAATATAATAGATTAAGAACTGATTGATCAAACTATATCTAAAATATATTAATGGTAAGTTCTAACTCATGTTAGAGAAGGCTTGGTTCAGTCAACATTGTAGTTCACTGCACTGTATTTCTTCTATTTCGTGGTCTGAACAACGTGAAATGCAACTTTCCCATTGGGGTTCCATTGTGGACCCTAGGATTCTCTTAGAGGCCTTCTGCTTAAGGATTTGGTAATAGCTCCTGTTCTTAGAGACATTTAAGTATCTGAAGAAAATATTCTTAGTGAGAATTGTCATACAAGGTCCCTAAAGGAAAAATTTAGCCAAGTAAAAAATAATAAAATAAAATCCAACACATTTAGGTGAAAGGTAGTATAATAAAATTTTATACTTGTTGTTCTGTAATGAATATTTACAAAGAACCACTTGCTATATCAGGTAGGGTCAGTAATAGTAAAGGGAAGATGTAACGTTTGTCCCTAGTTAATCACAGTAATATCCTAAGAAACTGGGCTGTCTGATAGCTACACATGTTAAATACTCTTGTTACCATAAGCTTTTGTGACCCATCATTGCTTAGGGAATATTTTGCCCTATGAAGAATACCTAGGTACACGCATATAACTGAGCTTGAGGACATTTCTCACTTTTCTTTCTTTTGCCTTACCAACATTCAAATTTAGACTGAGAGACATTAAACCTACCTAAGAACACAGGAGGTCAGTTTACGATTCAAACACCTGACCTGAGATCGCCCAGAACAAAAACACTGCAAGCCAGACGCACTCAAAGGTCAACAGGAACAAAACATATCATGCACTTAAGCAAAGCAAATAGAACAAATAAGAACTGTCTTGACACAGGCATCAAGCAGGGCAAGTGAACAGATGCCCAGGGTAGAATGTCCATCTTGGCTAGACTTCAAATATCCAGTAAGCCTAGACCCTTGTTTGAGTATGAAAGTGAGTCAAACAAGAGCCATGGTCCATGTTGAGTTATCTCCAGAGAGCTAAAGCACAGTTCTCCATGGAGAGAAACAAGGTGATAAACAAGACTTCTCTTATCTGACTGACTTTCAGAGCAGACCTCACAATACTCACTCTTCCATAAAGAAGTCATGGGCTTCGACAGGAAGGTAGAGAGTGACAGTAAAACAAACACTATTACCACAAATGATGAAAGCATTAATTAATACTGCAGCTTAAGCAAAGAGCAAACATTACAACCGGAGGCTGTGCAGACCGCTAAGTGCTTTAATGACTGGAGAATATCTTTTAAGTTCAGGTGGATTTGAATTCCTCTTCCATTTTCATTTAATAAATATCAACTGAATACCTAGAAACTGTCAAACACTTTCCAAGTGGTGATGTTATATTTTTAATTTTAAATTAGACTTTTGTCTAGAGTCAAATGTGATTAGCTCCAAGAAAATAAAATTCTAAATATGAATAATGATAAACTATGTAAATTATATAGAATACTAATGAATAGGAAATTCCTGTAGCTCTTTAAAATTCTTGTAGTATCCAGTTGTTTACCATGTTAAGGTATTTTGTCTCCTACAAAGCTTGCAAGCTTCTCAAGAACAGGGTGTCTAACACATTCCTTGTCATTATGTCTTGCTGAGCAGAGAGTAGAAATTAAAATGTATCAAGAAGCACTTGTTCATGAAAACAAACAAGAGCAGATTCTGGCATTGTAAACGCTACAATATTCTTAGTGTTAATTTGCAATAATGAACAAAGTTGGCGGAGCTATCTGATTGTATATTGTAGTGATTTGATACAAAAGCCCTCATTTTAAATATGTAGAGAATTATGCATGACTCATTTATATGTAATAGTTTTGTATCATCCACAGCTGATCCATTCACAATGATTACTCTCTAGTTTAATCAAATTGGAAAAACAGATGGTTTCCAATTTTCTTCATTAATAACCCATTTCAAACTGTTGACTCATACGTGTGGAATATTTTTCTATCTTTTGTTCCAGTTACTGCTAAAATTGCCACCCATATTTGTTTAATTTTTAATGAATTTTAGTGAGACTAGAAAAAGCATTAGCATTGTTTTCAGTGTCAAGTTTCAAATAAACAAACAAATAAATATTAAAAACCATTTTCGATGTTGGTGGAGGTTTCCTGGCCTCTGCTCTGCTAGCTAAAACCATTAGACAAAAAATTGCTTCATTAAAGTAGAGGCCGTCTCTTAGTTCCGAGATTTCTTTACCCAGGACAGTTTTGCTTCTGTTTTACCATCAAGGGCTATAGGCTGGAAGTAGACTCCTGGAAGACTCCTGTGTTCCTCTCTTTTTTTCTGGAGTTCTCTGAAGCATACATTATTATCCAAAGAGGGCTGTAAGGGCCATTGTTTGTTCATACTCATTCCAAATTATTTTAGCAGCCAGGCGGTGGTGGCACATGCCTTTAATCTCAGCACTTGGGAGGCAGAGGCTGGCAGATTTCTGAGTTCGAGGCCAGCCTGGTCTACAGAGAGAGTTCCAGGACAGCCAAGGCTAAACAGAGAAACCCTGTCTCAAAAAAAAACAAAAAACAACAAAAAAATTATTTTAGCAATTCAGTTAAGGTGAGACTTATTGGAGAGGTAGAAATGTCCCCAATTGTGAGTACTAGATGTTCCCTAAAGAACAAAGAAACTGCCATATCCACATGTGCACATTTTGGGAAGATGTGCTACTCATATTTTAACGTAGCTTTTTCTAAACATGTACTCTCAAGAAAATCTATATTACAGAAAAACAATATAGGAAGCCCCACTAGTATCAATCTATCTAAAAGATTCATTCTGCATTTAGCTATTTGATTTCTAACATGTTATTATTTTCAGTGTTTACCTGTATGATTTGTGTTCATTTGCCTAATCCTATGAAGTTTGAAAAATACAAGTGACTGCTAATGTGTGGTATTTCTCAGGGTTTAGAAATGAATTAGATTGTACTTTTCAAGAATTCAGTATGACTATTATATATTATTAATTGGTTAAATAATTTGGACTTTTCTTACCTTAATTTAATTCACAATCCACATTTGAATCACTTTGTAAATCTCTTTATAGTACAGGGTCACCACTGAAGAGTTTATCAATGGCTATTTGTTCTTTAAAATTTTTACATTATTGAAAATATATTCTTATTTCATATAGTACATTCCAACCACAGTTTCCTCTTGCTCCACTCCTCCCAACTCCCTCCTCTTTCTCTATTCTCCAGACCCACTCCTCCCCTGCTTTCACTTTAGAAATAATAGGCCTTCAAGAGAAGATATCCAAACAGGGTAAAGAAGATACAATAAGTTATGACAAACCCTTCAAATAATTAACATTCTTATGTTGAAATGTATTGATCATACAACAGCCTGTATATAAGCACAATGCTCAAAGAAAGAAGCTGTCCCTTTACAGTAAGAAGTGTGGGGACATGTGACCAAGCCAGATCAGTCAGTTGACAGGGTCTCAAGCGAGGGAGTGAGGATCGAAAAAGAAAAACAGACAAAATTATAACATGACTCCAGCCCATACTGAGGCTGAAGCAGCTTTATTTCTCTCCAGCCTGCTTTTATAGCATTCTAAGTATATTAAAAAAAATGGTCAGTTCTTAGATCAAAGACAAAGCAATCAAGTGAAATAGTAAACAAGGAGATCACACAAGTTAGTAATTAAGTAAAGTAGAAAGCAAAAGAATCACAGAAGGTAATAATTAAGTAAAGTACTAAGCAAAGAGATCACATAATTCAGCAAAGTAGTAATAAACCCACATGGTCACTGTTTCTAAGATTCTTATCTGAGCCTACTTCCTTGTCCAAGCACAATGACAAATGACAAATTCCTAGAAGTGTCACCAAAAGCTCTCAATACACATATCTGCTGTAAATTCTGTTATTGCCATTCCATAAAGAGATCTTCCATAACCAAGGTTTGTTGTGCTTATAAGCACTTGACTTAATCCTCACACCTGAAGATCTACTGCTTTTTACCAGCTTGACATTCAGTTGTTACCCCAAGCTAAAAAGTACACTGGTACTTTTCAATTAACAACCATGGGGTGGAGGTGGAGTGGGGTGGGGTGGAGGTCAGTGGCCTCAGAATATTGAACAGGAAGTGAAATGGTTTGTTATACTAGAAGTTACTAGAGGTTTCCTTGAACTTGCTCTTTCTCCACCCCATCTCTGCTTACACTTACCATTGACCCAACCTTAACCCAAACTTAAGGCAGAAGTCATCTGTGTTAGATGTTTTGATTTTCCTATGACAAAATACTAAAAGTAGAATGCTTATTTAGCTCACATTTCTGTAACATAAAGTATAATTGGCAGAGCACATATTAGAGATAAACTTTTCTGGGTACAGAACTTCAGAGTATAAACACATTTGAGAGAGAACATTTGAGAGAGATAACTAAAGAAAGATGTCTTTAAGGAGGGGGAAGGGAGAAAATGGTAATGCAATACATATGAAGTTAATACAGAAGGACAGACAGCTTAGGAGAAGGATAAAGAACCAGAAGTAGGTAGAGCTGAGAAGGAGAAAAAGGACAAGGAGAGTGAATAAGAAGCAAATATGTGAAATTGATACAATAAACACTATCACTTCAAATGCTTACATAAAAACATTAAAAGTAATAATAAAACCATCCATTTCAAGATTATTCTTTTCAAAATTAGTACCCAGTTCCCAGTTTTCAAAAGTAGACTTAACCAATTCCCATTGAGACTAACCTGTTCAAAGTCAGAGCACATTCTAAAACATAAAACATTTGTGGAAATAAACCACATAGAAATCCTAGTGCCTACCAAGGGCCAAATTTGAATAGAGGAACACATTTTTATGTCCTGGAAGGAAAGAAATTCTGTAACGGTGTTTAATACATTTGTCTCTGTAGATCACAGGAAAGGTCTGAGCCTAGAGAAAGCTGGGTGTCAGTGATGGAGTTGGCAGAATGTGAGGGACTACACCAAAGAAGCGCCTGATTAATCCTTTGACCTTAGTAGTACCAAGATGTGGATTTAGAGGTTCAAATTGTGATCTCACACAAGTAACACCATCTGTTTATTTAAAGAAGAAAAAGTAGAACTTCTTTCCACAATTTCTGAAATAGGAGGCTCAGTTTAGATTGATGCACAAAAATAAGCAAATAAAACATACCAAACATTGAATAAAATTATTAAGAAGACCATTGGTTATTCTTCTATATGCTCTACTTCAGTATTGTTTTTAAAAATATATTAAAATCATTACAAGGCATGGAACTAGTAAGGTAACTCTAACAATGACACATGTATATAAACTTATGAATTGAGACATACAAAGTAATTGCTTTCAATTGTAAGTTGGAGTGAAATAAATAGTGCATCCAATTTGGAACTAAACTTAAATAATCAGAAAAGGGGGTTGCATTGTTTTGACTGGATTGAAAAGGACAATCACTAAGAGATAAGTATATACAGAAACCATGATAAAAATAACAGTAAGAGAAAATATGAGCAAGGTCTCAGGAATGTTTTCAAAACTACCACTAAAATAAATAACAGTTGGGGTGAATACTGGAGAATATCCTCTTACACAATCACAGAAGGCAATGTCGTTTTTATCTACAATCACTTATAGCCATGAACTTCTAACTCTAAGAAGAAAAAAATCAGAAAGCTTGATTCAAACAAGTTATGGTATACCTGGATGGCTTTCATGGAAAAGTGGTTATGGCAGATGGTGTATAAAAGTGGTGTCATCTCCGGAGCAAAAATCCCACTGGAAGGTTTTACCTAACTAAAACTAAGGGACTGGTTATTTAAAAACATATGAAAAGAAGACCAAATATTTTTATCATGGTTTGAATACAGCATTCCCTAATGCTGATTATAAAGTCCTACTAAAAATATCTTTAAAATGTAGGTACTGACATTATCAATCCCTGCTTATAAAATATAAAAAATAAAATACAAAACTTTAGATTTTTTACAAATATCTTATCATTGTTTAAAATAAAATTCAGCACTTGGAAGACAGAGGCAGGTGGATTTCTGAGTTCGAGGCCAGCCTAGTCTACAGAGTGAGTTCCAGGACAGCCAGGGTTACACAGAGAAACCCTGTCTCAAAAAACAAACAAAAAAATGAATTTCAATGAAGAATTAAATTTATAACTTATAATTATTAGTGAGTGTCTGTAGTTCCACAATTAGGTGTTAAGTCCAGAAATATTAGGGGAGGAGAGAAAATAAAATGTCTTTAAATTAAATACAAAGACAAATGAAAAGTCAACTCTTTGTAAAGGTTCAGATAAAGCCATAAGTGAATAGGTTTGAGTCAGATAAAGCCATAAGAGTTTAGAAAATGGAAAAACTGATTTCATAAATACCATATAACTACAATGCTTACTCCTGATGATAAGTACAATAGACTTATTGGTTACTTGATATACTGCTTAAGCCTTCCAACACAACTTGTAATATTTAATGGATGTTGATATTAACTTGGCTTATGTTTGCTTTCTAATTATTAAAGAGTAAATGTGATCTTGGATTGGTTTGTCCTTTATTTTGCCATTGGGGATGGCTGTTTGCCATCTTCTCTAATATAGTATTTTCAAGATCTTCATTTTGCTGTAACTGGTTCTCTGAATGCTTGCTGTTTTTGTGACTGAGTCTCATCTTGTAAAGGTGCTAATTTTTATTATGCCTACCAATTCACTGCCATCCTGCATTTCTTGGTTACCTATTGGCAGTTTTAACAATAGCTTGATGGAATTCTTCCTGAATTATTTTCTTACTTCTAAATAAAAGGAAGAAAAAGCTACACATGCATAGAAATAAAACTTCTTTTGATCCTTCTTTTTCTCCTTTAAATAGTACAGAAAAATGCAGCTTTTTACACTGTCTCCTTATATAAATACCTTTCTATGTCGTTATGCCTTGAAAAAGAAACTTTTTGAAATACACTTTACATTCCACTTTAAAAACCCTGTCAACTCAGAAAATATTCCTAGTATTAAAAGCTACAATTCTTTCGGTTATCAGTAAATCCCTTATATTTTTCAATGTATTACAATAATCTTCTTTCTTCCTTAGACTATTTATAAAAGAACATCTTTTACATTCAAGGATATACCTTAAACCAGTTTTACCCTTGAACAAGTTTGCTAAAGATTTACTTGAAGCTGTAACATTTTAATAAAAATTGTACTAATAAACTTTTGGCTAAGTCAAAATAGAAAACAATACAGAATAATGTAGAATGATTTTTAAATTAACATTGATTTGTCAAAATAAGCTCATTGTAGGAGAATTCATTGAAGTCTTTTATGTATGAAATCTAAGCAAATGCATATATAAATTCAAATGGTTTTCCTTCAGCTATATGGCAATTTTATACAGTCATAAACACTTAAAAAATAATAGCCTTTCTACATCATATTTATCTTGCCTTAGAAATAAGGACAGAGCCCTCTATATTCTATGACCATGTCTTGGGATTGTTAAAACCAAGGTGTCATCTGGGATTTGACTCACAAGATTAAAAGCAGAGTAAAATTCTCTGCAGACATAATTAAGAATAGGTCTCTCTTTCCTAGAACAACAAAATGGTATTGTAACAGATTTTTCATAATGGGTTTAACCATGTCAGAGAAGCACAGCATTCTCTCAATTTTGATTTTAAAAAATACAAACTTATCAGGAGATTTAAATCTACAAAATATGTCATAGCATGCACTTAATCATGCGAATGCAAACCTTCATATTTACTATGCAAATCTGCACTCCACTTGAGAAGATGCTGCCAAAATGTCCTCTGACAAATGACAAAAAGGACAGCACAGTTTGAGATACATCCAAAATCTTTCATAGTTATAACAAAATTATATACATAGTCACACTTAAAGAAGGTTTATTTGTATCTACAAATTATATTTCTATCTATCTATCTATCTATCTATCTATCTATTTATCTATGTACCTCTATGATATATATGAATAAATAAAAATTTGTTAGATATGTGTGTGGTAAAACAGCACTGTATTTTTCATTATATCAACAGCAAAGATATTTTTACTTTAAACTAGAGGAATGCATATGGGTGAATTGTCTAAATATCTGGAGTTCTTTCTTCTCACAGCAGACAGTTTAAATAAGCAGATGTTCTCTTAAATTAACTCTTTGTTGATCTAGCTAAGCACAGACACCTGGATTTCAAAGAATTCTGTTTTTGTAAAGGGGAAAAAATATATAGTCATAGATTAAGATCACCAATCATCATTAACATTTCATTTCTAATTTTATCTTCAATAGGTTGCAGAGAATACAGTGTGAAAACCGGGATAGTAAGAAAACATTTAAACTATTACTCCAAATGTGTCACCTCTGAAGAGATTCAATTCAATGAGTATTTTCCTGACACCTGGCATGCTATCAAGAGTAGCTTCTTAAAAGCATATATGTTTGAAACCTAGCCACATGTAATAAGAAAAAGCATTCCAATTCCATTTAATTTTTAGGAAAATTAGAACTCATTGTGTCTATTTTACTGAGGCAGATGAATTAAATGATCAACATGTAGCATTCTCCAACCTTGATATAGAAGTAGAAATTAGACAAATGTTTTAGGAAGGCATGTCAAAACTTCCACTGGTATGTTTTTGAAATTCAAATGAATAATTTTTCACAAGTACAATACCAAAGTCAGCAGGAGTTCATAGCATCTCCAAAGATCACGTGGACTACTTTTGGTTCAGGCCTAAGCAGACAAAACAATTGCTCTGTGTACTGTAAATCAAAGTCCTTGGGACATAAGCAACCTTCCCTTCCTCTGCTGATCCACTAGTTACATGCCAGTACCAAACTGTTTATTCTATTGATCAACACTTGTCAATGAATCAAATTTGTACTGGCATAGGGGAAATGAAAAGCTCATGCTAACAATTTGGAAGGAAAACAAAGTTCTTAATATTCTGCATAACTTGGCAAAGTAGTCTATGCAGGTGTGTAGTTTGAAAATAACATGCTTCCTTGTGGATTGGACTTTGGTTTGAGTCCCAGTTTTCTCAGACATTAGTCAACTGATGGGCTTTAGAAACCTATTTACATTTTCTAGGACAGAGTCTCAAAACCTAGTTCAGCTTTACTATGAGCAGTATGAAAATCCTTTAAATACTTTAGTACCATGTTTGGTCCACAATCAGGTTTAAGAATTCATTTTCTTCTCTTTCCTTATTTCTTCCATGTTTAGACTTAAGCATTATTGAGAATACATTCATGTCACCACATCCACTGGTTTGTGATTTAATACAGTCTTAAAACTCTTCACTAAAAAGATTTTTGCAATCAGCTTGTGCTTTAATACTAGAATAATTTTATTTTCTCAATGAAAAATCTTCACATCAGTCCACAATTTTTCTTCATTACTACTTATACAAAGAATTACAAGCATCCAGGGAATGCTGAGAGCAGGGGAAATAGTCTTACATAGAAAAAAAAGCACAATAGTTGGCTATCTAATACCATATAGTTAGCACTGCAGATAGACACATACACACACACACACACACACACACACATACATACACACACACAGACATACACATACATACACACTTACACACACGCACACACTAACACAGATGCACACACACACATAATGAGGAAACTGTACACAGGATATGTTGGAATTCTGTCATTGTAGCTCTCAAAGCATCCCTGTATAGAGGGACAAGAACAGAGATCTCTTTAGGCTTCCTAGGGCTTCATCAACATGACAACTAGAGCCAGAATTCTCACTGAGAGAGTTCCCATGAAGCTCACAAAGATATTTAAAGATTTTACTTCCTTACAATTTTATTTGAGAGATTTCAGCTTACTTGCCACCTCCTGGCTAAGAACTGTTCTGAGCAACTACAAAGCCTATTTGCTTTCCCACAGTCATAACATGCCATTAATTTTCCACATTCAGTAGAACCCTATCTTTCCTTCTGCTGTCCTTCTAGCCTGATAAGTTGGAGTCTTGTACAGTGTAATAATAGTTTCAGGTGTGTGCATAACAGTAAGAGATCTATTAAGCTATCAACTTAAAAAGAACTTCTTCACAATAAAAAATCATTATAAAAGGTGGATAAGAAAATGGACACCAAGAGATTGTCTTAATTATTTCTACCACAGTTACTAAGAAAACCAAGCCTCTTCATTTCCATCCTGTGAGTATTTATTCATAATGGATTTACTACTATTAAACATCATCTAATTATTTTTTGTGGCATTTAATTCCCTAGCTGTTCAAAATAATCCAAGCAAAAATGGGTGAATATATGAGAAAGCACTCATGTAATAATAAATATATTATAAACGAATAAATATTTTCAGAAATATAATAGTTAAGCACTACTTTGAAATGACTCATAGGTGAGCTCTTGGGGATATATCTTCTCATCTTGCTCAGTTGAGAATCATCATGAGGCTGGAATTTAGAAGTGAGTTTCAACGATATGCAATGACAGGCTGGATGACTCTGGGGCCAGTATGCTTTAGTTAATGTTTAACCTTGGCAAAGTGTAAATATCTTACACTGGAGGTGATGCTGAAACCCATCACTTTTAGAAGCCAACATTGGAGTTTCCAGGACATCAAGTCATAACTGTAAGATGGGTCACATAATTTATCTGTGTGGGCAGGTGATAACACTTATTTGAGGAGTTATGATAATTAAGTTTTAATCATGTAATATGATAAGTATAAGTCTAGCACGTATTAGGTAACTGTCAATCATGATTTGGCTCCATTTAAAATTGTCACTCATTAAGATAATTTTTAACATACAATTTTCTGTACTCTCAAGGAGTAAAGTAGAATTTTGTAAAAAGTTTGCATTATGTTCTTCATATCTCTTCCAATGAGACATTCTACACACTGTGTATCCTGTAGTAGTAAGGCTGTACACTTGGCTGAAAGGCATGATACCACTGTGTTACTTCTTAATGTGCATGCTAAAGAAACATTCTGTGCCTTTAGCTTACTCATTGAATTCATGCAAGCACACTCTCTTTTTCAGTGTTGGGAACTTGCCATGGCTGCAGGAACACCCAGGTATTTTTTTCCTTCTTATCATTTTAGTCTTCAACCCAAAGCATATTTGTGGCAAAGTTTCACAAAACACATACAATATCCATAGATGTAGATGTATATAAATATATATTCAATAATATATATTCAATAATATATATTCAAATAAAAGAATCCAACTAGAAATAGTTTTTTCTTTAGCTTATGCATATTTTTATTATATAATATGGAAAAGTCAAATTTAGAAGGTAGAAGGTAAAAATGTATACACCTCTCTTTAAAGTTAAAACACAAATATCATTGACATAAGACATGGCAAATATAGATACAATAATAACATACAATCATACTTATTATAATATATAATTTCTCGAATGAATTCATCAAGATATACAAGAATATCCCACACACATGGATGATCCCTGTTTTACTCCACTCCTTCATAATCTTATGACAATTCAGACCCCATTTTTCTAGTGAGCTTGGTCTCTGTCTTTTCACAGTTGAAGGATTTCAAATTTATCTTCGAAAAGCTTTAGGAATGAAGTGATTTGATTACTCCAGTTTAATGAAGCTGAAACAACCAAGTAAAGGGGTTTATTAATTTGTTTGTAATTCAAGTTATATTTTGAGTCAACTGTAAAAACAGAAATAAGAAGCATGGAACAATCTGAAGAGTACAAAAAATAGTTTATTATTATTCTATATTATAGCTTTGTTTGTCAAAATCTGTGAAGGTAGTCATACAGTAATGAGTTTTAATTGTTTCATACTCAAACAATAATTTATAGTCAGTGACTGACTTGAAACCTACTGAGCGAACTGTGTGGATTGTGAACTTTGCATGAGATCATATCAATTATAAAATTTCTACCTTGAATTAATATATATATTAAATTTTCATCCTCATTTTAGTGATTTTCATGATATTAACTTCCTAAATATTATAGAAAAGGTAGTCTCAGTGATTGTGCTTACAATAGAGACTTAGAAAATGCAAACACTAAATAAAACATTCAGTGTATATTTATGAAGTCCATTACTTTAATTAATTACATTATTTTAATTAAGTTTCATACTTCATGTTTATGTTCTGTCTCTTCTAAGATAAGGTAAGAAAATTGGAAAGGCTTTTTAATTCCCTGATGTATCTGAGCACCAATCATAGCACAAGGGCTACTCATTGCATTGTGCCATATTGTAAGAGTAGTGTGCAGCAGCGTCTGCTAAGAGTTACCAGGACTAATGTGTTAGAGGTGCCTTCAAACTGATAGGAATACAAAGGAAAGGAATTACTCCCCCATATGACGAATGAGAAATTCCATAGGAGAATAGAAATAGCTTAGCAGGTGGGATTGTTCCCTTCAGTAAGTAGGTGTCATACCAAAAAAAAAAGTGTTTATATCAAACACATTTAAAATGCAGATCATTATAAGAAATTTGGTCAGTAAGTTGCTTGTATAAAAGAAGTGAAACAAAATATTTGGTGACATAAGGTATTAGATTAAATGTTTTCTACTTTGCTTCTCTAATATAACATAGTATTCTCATTAGAATATATTGAATAATGTTTTTGAATTTATATAGAATTATTTTGGATAGATCATCAGAATTTATTTTAAATATATTTAAAACAAATCTGTGTGTATGGCAGTCATACTTAGGTCTTAGTGATGGGAATTCAAGTTATCATTTTTTCTTTCCAAGTTATTGTTTTTGAAATTTTAATAGTATAAATATGTAACCAGAATTATGCAAATTTTCACTCTACTATTTAGCTTAAGCTACTTATTCACTTTGTAGTTATCATGTACTTGGCCATAGGAGGAGTTGGTCTTACTAAGTGCATGTTCTCCATATGAAAATTAGAGTTAAGAGCATATAAAGGAAAAGAAAAATGTGTGAGGGTGTGGTGGTGTAGGACTTTACTTCTGACAGTTACCTTAATAAAACAGAAAAAGGAAAGAATGCAGTCACAGTGACTAGTGAATGAGATAGATAGGAGAGGTGGAAGCAAGAGAAAGAGAAAGGAGTGTTCCTCTTTCTCCACACCCTCTCCAGCATCTGCTGTCACCTGAGTTTTTTATCCTAGCCATTCTGACTGGTGTGAGGTGGAATCTCAGGGTTGTTTTGATTTGCATTTCCCTGATGACTAAGGATGTTGAACATTTCTTTAGGTGCTTCTCAGCCATTCGGTGTTCATCAATTGAGAATTCTTTGTTTAGCTCTGTACCTCATGTTTTAATAAGGTTATTTGGTTCTCTGGAGTCTAACTTCATGAGTTCTTTGTATACATTGGATATTAGCCCTCTATCA